>NC_055993.1:105486710-105796285 GCF_018446385.1 Zingiber officinale | reverse complement strand
ATATTTGTATTGTATAAAAATAGGAAAGTGTAAAAATGTGTTCATATAATGTGCAGCGGTGATATTGAAAATTTGGAAATAGCTGTTGACTATTCAGAAGATATACCATAACATTGATTCTTTATGAGCATAATTTATATCAAAAAAGAAGTAACAGTACTTATCGAACTGTAACACTTGTATATATCTTCTGTTGAAAGGTAGAAACACAAAACTTCAAGGCTTGGCTTCTTCAATAATAAAGCTTTGGAAGAAAAGCTGCATAGCTAAGATTGCAATCAAAATAGGCATTCAAAATACCAACAATGAGCAAATGTCATTGGAGCTCAAGGCAAGTTTATTGATGTTTTATTGCAAATTCTCTAATATCATTATACTATGAAAGTCTCTCAATAATCTTTACATCTTCTAAATGCTAATAACTAGATCTGATAATTGGAACCACAATGCCTCAATGCTAGATATAATCAAATAAATAAGGAATATATTTATTCATTATTTAGATGCCGTTAAATTTTTCTTACGGAAGTGCCTAGGTATTTTACATAGGAGTTCAAATTTTGTAATTCCTGAATACCGCTACCAAAATCCCATTGATTTTCCTGTTTCCTTCAATGTTAATGATGATCAATGCTATTTAAAGCCTTGTTTTTTGTACATGACTGCAATGTATGGAAGTCATTTATGGATACATCTTTGTGAATAATAATGCAGCGGCTCACTGGTGGAGTTCTGATATTGAGAAACAAGTTCTTTATCATTTTATATAGAGGCAAAGATTTTCTCCCTGATGGAGTCTTTAATCTTATTGAGGAGAGAGAAGCAGAGCTTGATAAGGAACTTCTCGTGGAAGAAGAAGCTCGACTCAGTTCCACAAACTTGACCCATACGATGGATGCCATATCACTTAGTTCTAACAGTGCTGGTACACGCATGGAATTTCAAAACATTCAAACAAATCATGTCAGACTTAGCATTAAGAATCATAGATGTCAAGTTCAAATTGAAGCTGAAAAGGAAAAATTGGAGAAGGAACTAAGGCTCAATGAGCATAGGCTTTTCATTGTATGCGATCTAACTCGTAAATTAATTTATACTATCAATGAATTTGATTTTGCTGATCAACATTTTTCTCTCGTTATGATAGCTTAATCAGAAGATTGAGAAATCCAATCAATTGTTGAGCAAGCTTAGTTTGTCATGGTGCCCTTCCGACCAAATTGCTGACCAGGAAATATTGACGGAAGAGGAGAGGCAGGCTTTTCGTAAAATTGGCTTGGCCATGGATGAAGTTATATTGCTAGGTATAAACAATCACACCAATTTAATTGCATATTTTACTAAAATACTGGCCTTAGCAACTCGATTCTGCAATTCTAGAAATTTTCTTATTTCAAAGTTTATGTAGCTACTGACTGCTGTAATAATGGACAAATAATACTTTTGTATCAAGATTCTAAGTATGTAAAGATCTTCAGGTAGGCGTGGAATCTATAACGGGGTAATTGGAAGTATTCATCAGCACTGGAAACATAGAGAAGTTGTGAAAGTAATTACCAAGCAAAAGGCAAAGTACCAGGTTAATTATTCTGCAAGATTGCTTGAAGTGGAGTGTGGTGGGATACTGGTGGCTGTGGAGAAACTTAGAACAAGCCATGCAATAATTATCTACCGTGGAAAGAACTACGCTCGTCCATTGCAGCTGCCCGACAATATTCTGACTAAAAGAGAAGCATTACAAAGATCAATTGAGATCCAGCGTCGTGGAGTAATGATCAGCATTTTCTTCTTTTTTCCTTAGTTATGCATTGTTTTTGATGATTTGTTTCTTTACTTCTACAGTCCTTGAAACATTTCTCACTGCAAAGAGAGAAAGCAATCAGGAAATTAAAACAGAGACTGGTGAGTTCAATGCAGTATTGGTTCTCGACTAATGTTTTTTCAGCTCTTTCCTAAATATTGAATAGCTGTACTGATTGAATTTGCTCAATATTGTTACTTTTTAGAGAGCTTTAGAGCGGAAGAGCAGTGAAATGACGATTTGTTGAACAAACAATTCTCTGAATTATGATTGCTTATGACCAGTATCCAGGCTCAGACGCAACAATGTCTTCTACTTTCATTTCGCCAAGGTAAATACCAGCATTGATAGACATTTTTTGTATTTTACAGAGTTGGTTCATGTCGCTCCATCAAGATAAATACTTACATTGATTGGTATGTTTATATTAAAATTTCTTATTTCACGGAGATGGTTCATGTAACTCCTGTTTGACAAACAATTGTTTTTACACTATAATCAATTCAAAATACCTGATTGTGCTAACGTAATGCTGTCAAATGAGTCCACTTGTGGCAGGTTATATGGCGGGGTGGGGCGGGCTGCAAAATTCCTAATCCAATTCAAGATGGATTTGGTGTGCTAACCCACTAACCTATCAAAAAAATTAAAAAATGTTGAAAATTTTAAATTTAGACTACGGATTATGGGTCAAGCCCACAAGCTATTGAGTTTTTCATTTTAATTTTAAATTTTGAAAGAAAAAAATAATTAAGGATGTCAAATAAATCTGATTTAAAAATCTGACCTGAGTCAACACAAAACAAATTGGGTTAGTGTTGGAGGTTTTAGAATTAAGGCCAGATCGGGTTGGAGTTGAAATCTAATCTGATTATTTTTTTTTTTTAGTAGGGTTGGGTTTGGGTCAACTAGGGGGTGATCTAAATTATGAATCAGGTCATCAATCAACCTGAACCCACCTTATCCTCTTTTTTTTTGTATTTAAAGTTTTAGGGCTAAGTGTTTAGGGAGTTAGCAAGCCAAAATTGATATTTGAGCGGCAGCAACTAAAAAACAATTCTGAAATCAAGCATCTTAACTTCTGAATGTGCAGTTTCTATACTGACCCTGCCATCTTTGTCAAATTATTTTCCTTTGGCAGTTTCCTGATTTTTTTTCAGAATCATAATAGTGTTGCCAACATCAATTAGTGTCTCTCCAAGATATGATTAACCTCTGCATTCAACACTTAAAAGAATTAGATTGGTCAATTTCAGAAATCACAATTTGTTAGGGTTCAGGCCTGGATCAAGAAGATTCTTCATTTAGTATTGTAATGGTATATGGTAACAACCTCCCCTTAGGTTGCCTCTGATCAGAGATTCCCATAAAATTTAGCACAAAATAGTTCCAACCCCGATGATGCCCAATTGCTTATCTTTTGCATTCATAATGCAATACTGCATCAATCAAATATCAAAACAAGGTTTAAACAATATTGATCAGCAACTCTTGAAGTAGGAATTGCTATGAATATTTCCAACGACATCTAGAAATCAGCAACATCAAAAAATTGAAATTCCTAGCCAACAGATTTTCTTTAACAATTAACACTTAGCAAGGTGTGTTTAGACAATGAAACATTTAAACTCTCAAATTTAAATATTTAAATGCATAAATATAATTATCATATTTAAATTAAAATATTATTATGTGTTTTGAATTTATATTTAATTATTTTATTAAAAAATAAAATAATAATTTTAAAAAAATAAAAATGGGTTGGCTGGCTTGCGGTTAGGGCGAGTCGGATATGAATTGAGTATTGTTTTTTAAAAAAATAATAATCTGACTCGATCTATCTAATTTGACACCTAAAAAAAATAGAGCCATCTGGTTCATGCTGATCTGTTTTTTAAAAAATAATTATTTTATTTTATCTGGACTAAAATTAACACATGTATTTGATTGAATTCTTTTGGCCTAAGAGAAATTCATAAACATCACCATCAGATTTCCAACAAAATAATATGTTAGAAAACTGAAGAGATTGAAAGTGAAATGTGAGGAAATTTTTTTTTTTTATGATCTCAATATATCATATCATATCACTTCAATATTCTAAAAACTATTGAAACAACTTCAATAATTAGAGTTCTAAATAATTTTTATGTGGTGTAATTAATAATATATAATTGTATGACTATATACATTTTATATTAATTTTAAAAAATAATAATTTTAAAATTTTATTATTATTCTTAAAATACAAAATTCAAATCTTGCATCCACAATAATTAAAAAAAATTTGTTCAGTTTTTTTATTTTTCAAATCTATTTAAAAATTTTGCATCGTAGATGCCGTAAGATATCGCTATGCGATTTCCAAGTTGACCAGAGTTACAGCCAATAGTCGAAAAGTATTCATCCAGAAATGTCAAATATCGCTTTGAAATTTCCAACCCAATAATTGTTGACGACAGGGACTGCTTGGGAAGACTTCAAGAAGCCCACATGGTAAAGAAAAGAAAAGAAAATGGTACGGTAGAGATCAAATCAGTGGATGATGAACTATGACAAGCTAAACAACTAAACACCTTCTTTGCCACCACTGCATCTGAAGAATCAGCACGCTACTTATTCTAACGTGTTTTGGTTGTCCAAATTAGAATAATTTGGCATAAGAAAATCAATATCCGTTTGACTCTTACGTTCATGCACTCTTGACTACTTGCAAACTTAGCTCCTCCTCTCCCGTGATTCTTATACTCTCTCAAGACTGGAGACTCCCTTCCTTCACCATGCGGATCCTGCTCTTTCTGCCTAATTATTTCTTCGGTGAAGGAAGCACCAACAGCCATTGCCTCCTCTTCCATGTTCGATGATTGCGTTCCTCAAAGATGTGGGAATCACTCGATTCAGTTCCCCTTGTGGCTCCAAGGGCAGCAGCCATCCTTCTGCATGCGGCCTTCCGCGATTTGCCCTTAACTGCACCGACCAAACTTGAGCTCTTGCTCTTTCAGTTTCTGACTTCACTTATCTTATCGACAGCATCTCCTACGACTCAGCTCAATTTACTCTGGCCGACGACGATCCATGCATAGCACTTTTCTCGAATTCCGCTTTGTATCTCCATCCTTTTCGCGATAGCTCTTCTAACAAGCGTATCTTCTTCCTCTTCGATTGCGCTGGTACGGATATGGCCTACTGAGCTATCAAAACTTCACTTGTCCTGGGCTATACCAGTCTGGTGTTCTTCGGAGGCGAGTGCGATCTCGGACATGTGAACTTTCCAGGTGGAAATTGTAGCTTTGGGGTGGTTCCGATCATGAGTTATTCCGATATAAGCACCAGCAGTGACTACCGTGCCTTGGTAAGGGCAGGGTGGTTGGCAAATTGGACTTCGCCTGTTACACCCTAGGGTATAGTTCCCGGTATGACAATATAATATAAGAAATCCTAAAAAATCATCTAAACAACATAACCAAGAAATGTATCAACTAATATATATATATCATATGCTTCCTAGACCACAAAACTATACAAATAAACGACATCTGAAATAAAATTATAAAATATAAATACAACGAAAACAAAAGTGAAACAAACTAGGAAATCAGCGTTTCGAAATCTCTGAACAATTCTATGAAAGTCTAAAATCAACTATAATATCAAAAGAATCCCTGTGTCTGCAAAACTGGAGACCAAGGAATATAGAAAGTTAGTCAAATGGCTAAGTGGATACTCAAGAAAGATGTGCATGAATTTAATCTTGTTTAAAAAGTCAGAGAAGTAGAGTAATTCACAATCTCTTGTTATAACTTTAGATTATTCTTAAAGTTCTACATTTATACATATATATGTATAATTATCTTCTCATTATCTATAATCAGGTAAAAATTTTATATTAGAGTTTAGGATCTTCACCTTATCATCATTGGTCATCATCAATTAAAATCAATTCTTCAATCTTATTATTTAATCAATCGGTATACAAGTTATCATAATAATATCAACATGTATATCCATAGTATAAATCTGACAGATCAACTAAAAAGTGAATCACTTGAGCCAATATCATCAGAGTGTAATATCACATGGATAGGCTAAAAGCCTTCTCATAGTATAAGACTGTTGCATACGTCATTTGACGTACGGGCTATCAGCCCTCACCGGTGGAAGACATAATAAACACTGACCGAGGGCTACATCACGCCACCACGCCTCGGGTGTACTGTCAGCCGGTCAAGTACTCTGGACCACGGGCCGCCGCGCTACCACAATAATATGTGGGTGGTCTAGTACTCTAATATAAAGTTCTAATACAAAGCTAGGCTCACCGTCTTCACTTTTTAATATTCTTCATTTACCATCTTTATTATTTCACCCTTATGATTATATTTATCCATTTATCATGCTTATTCTCTTTTCATATTGAATGGTCAATCAAGGTAATATTTGCGTATCAAGTTTGTTAATTTATCATTATAGGGTCCACAAATAAAAAGCTACAAGTATCAACAGATAGAGTATCAAAAGCATGGAGTATGAAAGGTCAAGCAAGTCAAAAAGACAAGGTATCAACAGAAGAGTAATTCAGAATATTTCTTTAATTTTAAAAACAACTCTTCCCATATAAATCCCAGTATGAACCCACATGTGAACAAGAAATAATATCAATTATTTACCCTCCAATGATTTTAATATTTTAACCCATTTCGCTATTTATAATATCAGTTTAATCCCCATTTTGAAAACAATGATACAACATATACATAATCCAATTTATATATTTGTTCATGCACAAGTAAATATACAAGAGTAGATGTATCTACCTTATGTACAGCAAAAATCTTCAAGTGTCGTCAGGTCACCGTGCTCCACTCAAGCTCATATCTACAAAATATAATAATTCAAATAAGCAAAATGATAATAAAATCATGACAAAATCTAAACATGATTTACGACTCGAAACCACTAGATCACTATTTTTGATCTCACTATCTCGTACCACTTCACATTCCTAAATGAAAATTCTTCTCTAACCTAGATGGCTCTCCTAACTACACATCAATTTAACACGAAACAACCCAAAATATACCTTCTAAGGATTTTGTGTGGCTGCTGGAAATGAGGACAACAACTAGGGTTGTTTTCTTTTCGTTGTTGGCCGCCTCAGCTAGCTCCGGCGAGCTCCGGCGAACTCCGACAGTGCTGCCAAGAAAAGGACAACAGCTAGGGCTGCTGTTGGAGGAGACAAAAGGTAACTATGGTAGTTAGGGAAGGTTGAAAATAAGGAAGGCTACTGGGATAGTGAAGGGGCAAGGAAAACCTTTTCCTCTTTTTCACCAATGGTCTCGGCGAGTTCCGGCGAAGACCACAGCTAGCTCCGATAGCTGTTGTGTTTGGCTAGAAAAGAGGGCAGCAACTAGGACTTTATTTTCCCCTCTTTTCTGGTGGTCCGGCGGGCTCCGACACACTTCGAGGAGCTCTGACGGTGCTGCCGAGAAGCAGAGAAGAGGAAGCAAAGGCTAGTGGCCAGAGAAAAACAACGCTCTCCCCTTACTGGAGGAGGAGAAAAGGTGCGGGGAGGGGGAAACAAGGGCTGCTGTGCTTGAGAAGAAGGGGGAGAGCTTTGTCGTTCATCGCCGCTGGAGCAGAGAAAGAGGAGCAGAACCGAAAAAAAAAAGGAAGAAGAAAGGGGGAAAAGAAAAGGGAAGGGTGCACGTGGATGGGTATGGGATGGCAGTGATACCTTGTGCGATTTTTTTTTTTTACTTAACATCGCCGGTATGTTCAGAGTGCAGCGGCGGCCGATGTGAGTATAATACTACCGGAGAGAAGACCATATGCATCTGCCATAATGGAATATTCCAAGCAAAATGTGAGTATTTGGTACTGGCACAAGAATTGTGCTAGTAATATTAATTGGCTAATTAATCGTCATATGATTCTTTTATGTATGGTAGATGCCATTAATTTCCTCTAATATTTGAGGGTGATTTTTCCATGTGGTAGAGCTCTAAGATAGACTTTTACCCTCTGTTTGGATGGGGTGAGGCAAGATTCATTAATAGGAGGGGAAGGGAGGGGAAGGAAGGGAAAGTAATATATTTATCTTACCCTTGTTTGGAAGGGAGGGAAAGTTCATTTGAGAGGAAAGGGATGGAAATGAAGGTTAAATATACAAATTTACAAAAATGTCCTCTTATTTTTTTAATAAATCTGCATGTGAAAAAATAAATAAGGATAAAATTGAAATAATTTCTCCTTCCCCTTCCTTACACCCCAAATTGGGGTGTAAGAAATTTCGCTGATTCCCAAGCATGCAAGGGAAAGCTTTACCCTTCTCTCCCCTTCCCCTTCATGACTCACTCTCTCCCAAACAAGTGTAAAAATTCTTTTTACCCATGTTTACCCTTCCCTCCCCTTTACTCATCTCCTCCCAAACAAAGGGTTAGGAGGACAGAGCTTATACTTGCAGGTAACGGTATTTTGAGCCCTTATGTCCCAATATTTTAAACAAAACTGATTTTTTTTAAGGAAGGACTTTAAGTATTTATGATTGTTTTTATAAAATGATAAAGAAATTTGGAGAAATATCTTATATAAAATAAGAACGTTGGATTTAAAATGGGAAGAACATCGAATATTTTTTTAAAGTCATGAGATACATATATCTAAAACTCTTACATGAAAAAAAATGAGATTATCCATAAAAAATTCCATCATAATTCCGCCAGTGTATTCATTTAGTAAAGAAATTACGATGAAAAATCATTTATCAGATAGTTATTCGTCGGAAATGATTTTACTGACGAAATTTAATTTCTGGCGTAATATTTTCTAACATAAATTCAATTTCCGTAGTAATTTTTCCCGACGGAAATATAATGTTTCCCTCGGTAGTTAATGCCGACATCTACCAATGGAATAACATTTCTGTCAGTATTTACCAACGAAAATAGTATTTACCGATGAAAATAGCATTTTCATTGGTAAACCATGTCGATATATATTGACGGAATATCGATTCCATCAGTAATATAAGAAAAAATCCCAAAGGTCAATTTATATTCAGGATCTACCCTGTTTATAATTTCTATATCTATATAAACTATCACAGAAGATGGCATTTCATAATCCATACAATCAAACATAATATCAATACATTCACTATCCATGCACAATCCAAACAAACAAACAAACATCACATTTCACAATCCATACAAACATCCATAATATCACAAATATCCATAATAAAAACAAACACAATCATTCATATCTAAACAAATACAATCTAAACAAATTATAAACACAATAATAGAAACAAACTAAGTTATCCAAATATTCATATCTAAATCCAAATTTACATAATCAGATATCTAAATATCATACTATGATAGAAAATACTCCAAATAAAATAAAAAAAATAAGGTAGTAATAAAAAATCTTGCAAAATATCAAATACGATAGATTATGATCAAATTGATAAATAATTAAAATTTTTGTATGTAACAAAAAGATACTTGGATAAAAATAACCAAATGGTGATGATCAAGATGTCAATAGAGACTCCTAAAATATACAGAAATACAATATTTAGAAATACACATATTAGAACATCAAAACAGAATAAATACATTTTATATGGTTTATGTATAATAAATAAAAAATTAAATTGTAGTTGAACAAACCTCAGAAAAAAATTAAGCAACACGGTCTGATGGGTCTTGAGTCTGTTGTGATTGAAAATCATATGGTATTTGGGTCTGGGTAAAACTAGCTACGACCACTCGCATATGGGCCAAGAGAGCTTCATTATCCGTGTCACGTTCAACCCTCCTCCAATCTTGCTCGGCTCTTCTTTGATCCTTAGCGGCCCATCCTCTAGTTATCAACAGCCCTCCTTTACTCCTCAGCTGCCCTCCACTGATCCATATCGGTCATCCTCAGATCCATTGATACCAGTTGAGTGCACGGATCTTGATTTTCACATATTAAAGACTGCACCTATTAGAAGAAGAGGAACTATAGTATGATCCTTAGGAGTCCTTAACCGATCAAATGCAAATTTGTCTTGGGAGCCAAGGCGTAGAGGGTGGAGTTTTTGTCTGTCTACCGACAATATCATAATAGATCTCATTTAGCGCATCAGGGGATAGAGGTTGTGGATTCCTCGCTCTACTGGTGGCTGAGATGCCTGAACCATTATATTTGTTATTTACTCATGTGTGGAAAAATATAATATGATTAATATCTAATTTGATTACAATTATTAAAGTTAATCAAGATAGAAATGATTAAATATAATAAAGTTAATAATCTTACATGTATGACCTGAGATCGATGATTGACAAATGTCCCATCCTTCTTCTTGTGAGTCTTGAGAAAGACCTCTATACATGTGGACTATCGGGATAGATCATGTTCCTGTATACACAAATAATTTGGGATAAAATTATTTAAGTTTGATATATAATAAATACAAAATTTGTTACAAAGTATAACTTTAAATTAAACTCACCATATCTATGGCATACTCAACAATAGATTTGGATTCTGACGTATGCCGAGCGATTTCGATGCTCAGGCCACTTGGCTTTGTATTTCTGTTTACTCGAGCCTTTTCAGCATTTGTTTGCCATCTTTCTACAGTCTAGGTGGGCATCCATGTTTCTCATATAATAAAGAAGGTCTCTGTAAAGTTTGACACAATAACTGTTCTAAGTATCTTTAAATTCTTCCTCGCGCACTTCCTCCCATGTATATCGTTTCTACAATTATAAGTTTAAAATCTTGTATATTGAAGGATAAATATATTATAGAATACCAAATATATTAAATTTATTTATTATAAATTCATTATAATAAAACGTCTTCATCTCTTGGTCTATATGCCTTCATGTAGTACTAGAAGCGCTGGAGGAATTTAAGAAATATCTTACCACCCTACCTATACTGGCAAAGCCCAATGCCGGAGAACTGCTATGAATTTATTTATCATCCACAAAGCATGTTGTTGGTTCGGTGTTGGTGCGGTAGAATGGCTCTGAGCAACACCCGGTGTATTTTCCAAGTCATATATTAAATGATATAGAATCCCGCTACACCAGTCTCGAAAAATTGGCGTATGTGATAGTACTCGTCACTCGGATGCTTCGTCCATTTTTATCTCACATCCCATCATGGTGATGACCAACAGAGCACTGGGAAGAGTTCTCCTAAACCCAAAAGCATCCGAACAGCTGATCAAATGGACCACGAAGCTGAGCGAGTTTGACATACAGTATCAACAGAGGACGGTGATCAAGACCCAAGCCTTAGCTGATTTTCTCATTGAGGTCCAAAATGCTAAGCCAGACGCGACTTGAAAAATATATGTGGATAGTTCATTCACTCGGCAAGGTAGCAGAATCAACATCCTCTTAGTATCGCCACGGGAGGATAGGATGCAATTGTCCATACGACTGGATTATTAGACCACAAATAACAAAACTGAATATAAGGACATGATAGTTGGCTTACAGGTAGATCTGACCACGGTTCGGAACCGACGGTTCGACGGTTCGGAACCGACGGTTCGACGGTTCGGAACCGCCGGTTCGACGGTTCGGAACCGCCGGTTCGACGGTTCCAGGGAGGTCGACCCTTAACCTTAACCACCCAAGACGGTTACGGTTCACGATTCGGTTCACGGTTCGTCATGGTTCAAGATTAATATGTTAAAAAAAATTAAAAATTAAAAATTAAACATTAAACATTAAAAATTAGAAATTAAAATTTATTAAAAAAAGGGCTTGCACTTGTTTAAGTTGCCTACGTATCCCTTTAGGGGAATCAAAGCCCACGTAGTTCTTTTACATTTTTATCCTTTTACATTTTCATTCACTTCCATTTCCTGTTCCTGTCGTATTTGTTCCTTCAGTATCAAAATCTTCAACTTCGTCATCTGAAAGTTACATTCCTTGGATTCTTTTCTCCGCTCTGGTCCAATCGTCCAGTAATGCTTGGGCTTCCAATGAGTCGGGAGACAAAGTTGATCGTCGTTCATCTAATATGTTGCCGCCGGCACTGAACGTCTGCTCCACAGCAACAGTTGACACTGGACAAGCTAAACTTTCTTTTGCGATCACGGAGAGGACGGGAAAGCTTTGAGCCTTCTATGACCATCACTTTAAGATATCGAAGTTTTCGCTATCTGCTTCATTAAAATCAAAAGAAGTCGTAAAATAATTCTCAAGTTCCTGTGTGGAACTTGAGGATCCCCGTGGACGTTTTGTCCGTTCTTTTAATAAGAGTTGTGCTTTTGTAAGTTTTAAATTACTACTAGTAGTTTGTTGAATTTCAGAAATATTAATTTGTGTTCCATATTTTGCATAATATTGATTATAAATATCATATAAATAAATTCTAACATTATATATAATATTAGCTGGATCAGGGGAAGAAGAATCTTTAATTGGAATTAAAGCATCATAATATAAAGTTAACATTTCTTGTAAAACTTCTAATTTAAATCTAGGATCTAAAGCAAATGCAATTAAATAAATTTCAGGAATTAAATAAAAATATTTTTCCCATTTAGTTTTCATAGCTAAGATGCAAGGAGATAAAGATTCATTATTAATATGTTCATTTAAAACTAATACTATATTAGAAAAATTTTCTAAAACTAATTGAGCAGGGATAATAAATACCGGAAAGTTGTTCGGTTGCATCATTAAATACTTTTAAAATTTCACAAATACTACTACAAATATTCCATTGTTGTGAAAATAAATATATATTAGTATTAGTGTTTTGTGCAAAAAATGAACATAATAATTCTTTATATTGAAATGAATCTTGTAATAATTGGTATGTTGAATTCCAACGTGTTGGTACATCACGTGGAAATTTTTTAGGTCTCATTCCATTAATTTTACAAAACCTACCCCATTGTTTCATTATAGATGGATGAGACCATAAATAAGAAATTGTAATTCTAATTGGTTTAATATAACTTTCTAAAATTTTTAAACCATCTTGAACACATAAATTTAAAACATGGCATACACAACGAATATGAAAAAATAAACCTCCAATAATAGGTTGACAAACAAATTTTAGATCATCTATACAAGCGGTATTAGAACTAGCATTATCTAATGATATTGAAAATATTTTATGAGTTAAACCATATTCTTCTAAAATTAAACATAATAATTGTGCGATATTATGAGCATTATGTGATTCATCAAAACTCTATAAGCTAATAATCTTTTTGGAGGTTCCAAGAGTTATCGATCCAATGGCAAGTCACACCCATATACGAATGTGTTTGCCAATGATCACTCCAAATATCGGAACATAAAGAAACTTTATTATCTAATTTACTAAATTCATCAATTAAATTCTTTTTCCTTGTTTTACTAATTTTTTAATTGTACGAGTAAGTGTAGTCCTAGGAACACGTTTAGCACATGGATTAAGAGATTCTTTACAAAAATCTTCAAATGTGCATTTAGATCCAAAACTAAAAGAAAGATGTTCTACGGAAACAAATTTAGCTAATGATTCTCTTAATTTATTATCCGAATATAAAAATAAACCGGAATCGGTACTACCGCTAGTTGAAGAAAATCTTGATAATTGTGTTTGAGAACGATCGAGTCCATATTCCGTCGGGTGCTTCGTTTCTACATGTCGTTTCAACGACCCATAGCCGCCGCCGGCTTGGAATTTGTAGGAAGCATTGCAGTGCTTACATTTTGCACGCATTTCTCCCGACGGAAGAGTGACATTCTCAAAATGTTTAGTAAAAATAGAAGACTTTAGAGGAGGAAGTTCCCGAACCTTAGAAGTAATTGCATCGGTACTTCCTTGTGTGTCGGGTGTCGGATTCGGAAGATGCTCGATCTCATCATCGGTGGATTGAATGTTTGGGTCCTCCTCCCGCGGATTCATTATTTGCTTTCCCTTCCGAGCTCGAGATGATGCACCTCCGCGACCTCCTTCCATTGTAATTAAAAATTGAAAACGAAAGCGTGTAGAGATTAGAGAATACGAAAATGAGATTAAGAGTAGAGAAGATGTGTGTGAAAAATGATGAAATAAGCTCTTTATTTATAGAGTTTTGATAGTAACGGACACTAAATCATAGCCATTGATAAAAAAACGATCAAATGATCCTAACCGTTGAAAAAAAATACCTAAAAAACCTCCCAACGGCTACGAACCGCCGGTTCATAGCCGTTGGAACCGCCGGTTAACCGGTGGTTCAAGCCGTTTAAAAAATAAAAAATTTTGCGGCTGAACCGCCGGTTCAACCAGCCGGTTAACCGGCGGTTCGCCGGTTTTTACACCCAATGAACCGGAACCGGCCCGGCAACTTGCCGGGTCAACGGGCAACCGGCCTGTTGACCCCGTTACGGGCCCGGGCCGGGTCCGGGCCAGACCCGGCCCGGGGTCGGGTCTACTTACAGGCAGCCTGGCATGTAGGAATCACAAGCGTCCTTATCTACGCGGATTCTCAACTAGCAACTCAACAACTATTGTAATTAAGTACCCAAAGGTAGTTTTGATGTGATCAACCAAGTCAGGTTAGGTCTTGTTGTATTTAACCCCTGTGTCTAAGTGTGCAGAAACTTAGGAGTACAGGAAGTCGAGCGAAAGACACAACTAGCGAGAAGGACGACACGAGAGAGAGCCGACAAGCTTGGTGCGTCCAAGGGAAGATATGTTGCGGAAGAGTATACAAGCTGACGAGAAGGAGGCACGCGACATTTCCGAAGGACGAGAAGCCAGAGCAAAAGATTGCTCGAAGGCCGGAAGTTAGGTTCGGGTGAGCCCTATTCCGGATGACTGAGATCACCCAAGTGAGAGGAGTCAAAGTGAAAGATCTGGACCAATACGAGTAGAAACGGAGCGGAAGACTAAGATTGAAAATCAACAAACAGTTGATTTTTCGGTCCGGGGCACCCCGACCAAGTCCAGGGCACTCGGACTTAGTCCAGGCGCTTGGACTCTGGGCGCCCGGACCAAAAAGATTAGCCAAACGTGATGTGGCGCGTTGCGTTGCGACGAGGATAAAGTTTTATCTCCCTAAAGGTGCCTGGAACCCTTCCAAGAGCCCCGACCAGGGCTATTAATACAATCCTAGTCCCAGAAGGTCAGAACAACACTTGTGATTGATTCCTATTTAGTTCTGTTCTATAATCTAGTGCTTTAATTGCTGTAAAAAGGCTTCTCCGCCTGAAGGAGAGTTTAGTGGGCGTTCAATTTCCTTAGATTAACAACCTTCCCGGTTGTAACCAAGTAAATCGCTTGTGCCTCTTCCTTTCTTTATTTAAGTCTCTTAATTCTTTTATGCAAGTGTTAGTTTATTAAGCTGTAAAGTTCGAGGAGCGTTCATTTTATTTTACAGAGCTATTCACCTCCTCTAGCCGGCCTCCAAGGGTTGAACAAGTGGTATCAGAGCCAAGTTCGCTTCAGGAGGACTAACCGCCGAACGAAACACACGAGATGGTCAAACTGAGCATCAACCCACCGAAGTTCGAGGGGGAATTCGCGAGCTAGAAGAAAAAGATAGAAGTATTTTTTAAAACAGATTTTGAATTATTAATCATTATAAAATATGATTTTGTAACCTCGAAAGACAAAGAAGAATATTAGTGGACGAAGAAGGAGCAAGCCGACTTCGTGGCAAACGACAAAGCAGAGTTTCATCTGCTTAGTGTTTTACCACCTCAAGAAGTCAATCATATCGAAGCCTACGTGTCATCCAAGGAGTTCTGGAAAAATTTCTGGAACTACACGAAGGGACCTCGGAGGCAAAACTAGCGAGACGGGACCTACTCCAGAACCAGATCAGCAATCTTCAATTAGAAGAAGGTGAAACCGTCGCACACCTCCACTCAAGAATCAAGGAGCTCATTACCAGACTCACAAATCTCAGAGAAAAGGTAACTAACCGAGATTCGCTAAGGTACACACTTAACGCATTTCCTAGGACTCCGAAATGGTCGACCTTGGTAGATGCGTATTTTATCTCGAATGATTTAGAGGTAAGCACTTTGGAAGAACTTTTTTCAACTTTTGAAATTCATGAGTCAAAATGTACAGGTCTAAAGAAGGAATCAAGGCAAAACATTGCCTTAAAAGCTAAAAACATATAAACCAGATTCTGAGACATCACTTGACGATAATGAAACGACGTTAATGGTAAGAAAATTTAAAAAATTATTTAAATCTAATAAATTTAATCAAGTGCAGGGTAGAAGAAGAAAAAGAAAGGTAAAATGCTACCACTATAATAAAGAAGGGCACGTGAAAGATAACTGTCCAAAATTGAAGAATAAGGACACAAGCACGGACAAGAGATCAACCCAGAAAAGGCAGAAGAACCTAAAAGCGACGTGGAACGAAACCTCATTAGAATAAAAAATCGAGGCCTATACCGAAATCACACTAATGGCATGTCACCAAGAAAACGAAGACGAAGCAAGCTCGTCTAAAATGAGCATTGATGAAGGGGAAGCGACATCAGAAGAAAGCAGCACTTCAGGGGGAGCTTCAAATTGCAGGATCAACAAGGTAAGTCAGGTACGGTCTTTTCCTCCTAACAAGTCATTTCAGTTTATAAAACCATTATCGAAAAATTGTTATAACTTAGAAAAAGCAAATAAGGAGTTAAAATCAACCTTAGTTGGTTCTTGTCGATTAGAAAATTTTGACAAAGTAAAAATAGAAAAGGAAAAATTGAAAAAGGAAATAGAAAATTTGAAAAGTTGTGTATGCTCAACTTTTATTACTTCTAATTTTAGAAATTTTTCAGGACTTAATTGGCATCTTAAGTATCATAAAGGTCAAATTAGGATATCACATAAATATATTCTTAAAAAAAATTCTTGATTAATCAAGGAATCTATTTTGGGTTCTAAAATCATATTTAGATTGATTATTTTTTTGAACTAAGGGTCTTCAGAGAGAAAATTAAATATTTAATTTTTTTAAAAAGCTTTGACTAGAAAGTGGTTGTTATTTCAATAACCAAAAAGGCTTAGTACCACTTAGTCAGAGCCTAAAAGTCAATTATTGAAATAAATATTTAATTGACTTATTGTGAAACATTTAACTAATACTTTAAATTGCTTGTCAAAATTTCTGTTAGAAAAAGTCTGATCATTAAAATTTATTTAAGTTATTTTTTTGAAACTTTAATCTAAACATTTTTAAAAAACTTTTTTATTGTTAGAAAATTTTCTATGAACTAGTTATCAAAAAAAAATGTTTTAACTTTTTATGCTTTTTTCCCTTGTTAATTTTTTTAATAATTAAAGGAGTTTTTTTTTAATTTTTTTTGTTCAACCCTTGTTATTTTTTAACCTTTCATATTTTTATTTTCCCTTAGACTTTAAATTTATCTTTCCAAAGTCATTTTAAAAGTATCCTATTTTTAATATGAACAAAAGGGGGAGTAGTAAATATTAAGTCTAGGGGGAGGATAGTTAATACAAACTTTTTTTTACTTTTAGTAAAGATTAGGTAGTTAGTACAAATTTTTTTTACTTACAAAAATTATAACTATTATTTTTCTAATTGTTATTTTTGAGATTTATTCTAACTTAACTTGGGTTTGCTCACATCAAAAAGGGGGAGATTGTAAGTACCCGAAGGTAATTTTAATGTGATCAACCAAGTCAAGTTAGGTTATGTTGGTATTTAACCCTTGTGTCTAAGTGTGCAGGAACTTAGGAGCATAGGAAGTCGAGCAAAAGATGCAGTTAGTGAGAAGGACGAAACGGGAGAGATCCGATGGATTCGGTGCCTCTGAAGGATGAAATGCTGTGAAAGAGTACGCGGACGGACGAGAAGGAGGGGTGCAACATTTCCAAGGGACAAGAAGCCAGAGCAGAAGATTGCTCGAAGGTCGAAAGTTAGGTTCGGGTGAGCTCTATTCTGGATGGTTAAGATCACCCAAGCGAAAGGAGCCTGAGCGGAAGACCCAGACCAATGCGAGCAGAAACATAGAGCAAGACCGGGATCAAAAATCAACAAATAGTTGATTTTTCGGTCCGGGGCACCTCGACCAAGTCCGAAGCGCTTGGATCTATCCGGGACGCTCAGACTTAGTCCAAGCGCTTGGACTTTGGGCACCCGAAACCCTTTCAGGCATCCGGACCGAAAAAATTAGCCAAACATGATGTGGCATATTGCGTTGTGACAGGGATAAAGTTTTATCCACCTAGAGGCGCCTAGAACCCTTCCAGGTGCCTTAATCAAGGCTATAAATACAACCCTAGTCTCAGGAGGTCAGAACAATACTTGTGATTGATTCCTATTCAGTCTGTTATGTTATCTAGTGCTTTAATTACTATAAAGAGACTTCTTCGCCTGAAGGAGAGTTTAGTGAGCGTTTAATTTCCTTGGATTAACAACCTCCCTAGTTGTAACCAAGTAAATCATTTGTGTATTTTCTTTTCTTTATTTAAGTCTCTTAATTCTTTTATACAAGTGTTAGTTTATTAAGTTGTAAAGTTTGAGGAAGATTCGTTTTATTTTACAGGGCTATTCACCCCCCTCTAGCCGCCCGTCAAGGGTCCAATAGCTTTGAGGCACATTCGAGATAAGTAACGCTCGACTCAAGCTGTATGCCAAAGCTTTCGAGAAATTGAAAATAAGTTTTTAGGAAGTAATTATACAGAAAATCCCCCAGTCGGACAACCAGACTGCAAACGAGCTGGCTAAGTTAGCTAGTGCATTATCACTGATTATCATAGATAAGCCAGTCGAACAAGTCTCACTGGTGGCACATATCGATAGGATGAACGGAATACCCTTCCCGAGCGACTAGAGGGTGCCACTGATAGAGTTCCTCCGATTGAGCGTCACACCAAAAAGTCTGGCCTAGTGGGAAAACAAATATAAAAATAATGTTCCCTCCAGTGCTTATTTGATGACAACATTTTGTCAAAAAAAACGGCACCCACTCGGGCTTAAAAGAGAAAAGGTCCCCGGCTCAGACAACTTAGGATAATAAAAGTAATAAAATACCCTAGGTACTAAGGGGATGTCGTGTAGATGGAATAGCACAATCACCCCATACAGCAACCTAAAGGAATTGAGCACCAGTTGGTGCAGGAAAATATAGAAATATTTACACATGGAAAAAAAGAGTGAATAGGAAAGCGGAGGCCGGCGCAAAATTGATCCTTGAAAAAGTGTAAAAAACGTCGGGAGGCAGATGGGGTCGGTCGTAGGCAAAGGGGATGGCGATTTGATAGATGTAGGGGGAAACGATAGGTGAGTTTCATCTGATCAATCTCATCTCCATTGAACTTGGACCCGGTAGAAGTGTACCAAAACCTAGGATAGACATAGGAGGTTTAGGGGAGATGGTCATAGAAAACAGAAAAAGAAGAAGATCAATGACGTGATTAGAAGGGAAAGGAAAGCTTACTGATGAAGGTTGCCGGTGATGAAGAAGAAAGAAATCGACGGAGGATGTGTGCGAAGAAGATGAAGTATGAAAATGACGATGACGACAGTAAGGGCTTATAAGCTTAGCAAATGGTCGCTCTGAGCCGTTCAATTGAGGGTTACGGGAAACGAGGCCAAGATTTAGACGTTGAATTCGAAACGGTGCCTGTCACATCAACCTTAGATATCCGCCTGTCACATCAGGCGTGCAACGGTAGAGGGTGAGAAATGTGGCAATGGGCGACAGGGGAGCATTAATGAGGCTTAATTAAAAAGCAAGGGGCAGTGCTCGGTAATAATGACTAGAGATTTGCACAGTCTTCCAAAATTGAGAGGACGTCAGCAACTCAGAAAAGGCACTCGTCCGAGGGAGTGACGAGATATGGAAAAATTTCTAAGTGTTGTCACAAATTATCTCGACCGACACAGATCTCTAACTAAGTGATAACCGAGCGGCGACTCTAAACTCAGGTGTGCAAAATGATAGTCGAGTGACGGCTCTAAACCTAGGTGTGTAATATGGTAGCAGAGTGACGACTCTAAACCTAGGTGTGTAATTAATTAGCCGAGCGACGACTCAAAACCCATGGGAAGAATCAGCTTCAATATTCACCGTAGCTCCACACAAGCATCCGGTCACCCTGACCTACTCGTCCCCCTGCAAGTATCTGGTCACTCTGACCTGCTCCGAGCCCCATACAAGTATTTGGTCACCTTAACCTATTCCGGGTCTCTCCACGAGCATCGACCACTCATGACCAGCTTCGGGCCTACCCTCAACTTTGTTCAAGGTCATCCCATATTGCATCTGGTTTGGACCATGACTCTTATATCATTTGTTGTGTCCAAAGAATATCTACATATCTCCACAATGGTATGATATTATCCACTTTAAATTTAGACCCTTATGACTTTATTCTTGGTCTCTCTAAAAAAAACTTCATATTAATGAGATATTATACATTTTTTAAAACTTTTTCTTATCTTTATTAAATTTTTTTAATATGAGAATTTAATTAAACCCTATTAGAGGCACTGAAATGAGTACTTCACCTTTTTTTACCACTTCAATGAGTGTAATAGTCGATATTTTACAAGAAAACATGGAAGATTTTGCTAAAGTCATGAATATCAGTTATTGTTATTTAACTTTTTTTCCCCCTAATTGGTTGATGGCAAAAGAATGCATGTATATATATTTTTTAAAAAAGTAAAAAAATCAAAAGGATAAAAAGTGAAATTTGTCATTTTGTCGGATCCACTATTGTAAGATATTAAATTAAAAAATTAAAATAAATCATCACATTAAAGGATATTTTCGTTGGATACTTTTGTTTTTTCCTGTTTTTATTAAAAGAGCATCTCATTTTATTAATAATACTTTATTTTAACAAGTATAATACATTATAATATTATTATCAATACTAATAATATTTTTTTAGGATAAATAATAAGTTCTTTACCAGAGCTTCAAAATAATAAATGCCAGGTCTTAAGTAAAAAAAAAAAAAGCATGGGCAGGTCAATCGTCGTGCCTCGATCCAGCCTTAAAAAAGCTTATCGGACCTTTTAACAGAAATGAATAGAATCCGATAATGCAATGGAGACTGAGCGCCGGTCCGCCGTCCACTAGTTTCCTCCGTGCCTCGCCTCGGTCGCTTCCTCCGGCGCCTCCTCCTCCTCCTCCTCCTCCGGTACAACAGCTACAGTTAGGGCCGACCGACGATGATCTCCGCAGCACGGCTTCGTCGCGGCTTCGATTTCCTGGTTACCTGACGGTTTCCGATGCGTCAGGAGATCTGTCTCCTCGAAAATTGCTTATCGGATCTTTTAATTGAAATGATTAGAGTCCGAGACGGATCCGAGTCCGGATGTGAAATAGAATTGATTTTGCATTCTTCCCTCCCACTGTCCCCGCTCGAGAGCATTTCCCTTTCTTCGCCTCCGTCGTCTTCCTCTGCTCTTCGCCCCGAAGGCGCTCGCCATGCCCGCCCTCAAGATCAAGGTACCTTCCCTCAAGATCCCAATGTGTTGTTCCTCGCTCGTGATTCCGGCCTTTGATTTACTAGGTTTGGTTACTTCGGCGGTCGGTTTTCCTTCCCTTTCGCGATTTAGGTCTTCTACGCTCAGGTTACAGACTCGGAGAGGATCTTGCTTTGTTAGGTTTCTTGATTCGGGAAATTACCTGATTGCACTCGTCTTCTTCTACTAAAGCTAAAGACTTGTAGCATTTTGAGGTCTAGTTGCTTGACCAGTTTATTGTCCAAACTTATTTTGTTAGTAAATTTCCATTTCGGATTCCATTGTTAGTAATTCTTGTTCAGTTTCTTGTCACTGGGAGTTTCCTTAGTCTTGAAAAGGAAATCGTAGCCTTTGTCCGATGCCATATGGTTCTGTAAACGGCTTCGGTTCTCCATTTCTCTTCAAAATAGGGCACTGTTCTATTGGCCATTACCTTGAATTGCAGGCACACACAAAAGAAGATCTTCGTGATGTGTCTCAACGAAACGGTGCTTCTCTTGATTAGTTCTTTGATTTTTTTTTTCTTTTTAATTTCTCTTGTTTCTTTTCACTTGTTTATCGTTAACCTTATACTGTCAACCAGTAGAGCATTACATTTATTTTGGGACAATGACTTACTTTGACTCATTAAGGAACCTTGAAGAAGGTTTTTAGGTTCAATTATATTCCATCATGTCCACTTGGTGCATCACTTATCCAATTCAGTAGCGAAAGTTCTTTGTTTTTTTATCAGAGTTCACTCTGTATGAAGCCCCTTTGCTAGCTTGCTTCAGTAGCTGATGTTTACCTTTTCACATATTGAAGGGATTTGAATCTCTCTGATCTTTTTTGTAACATTTAGTTAATTTTGGGTATCAGAGGGTTTCTTAATGGTGTAATGTGGAGAAATACATCACCGTGTTAATCATTTGCCAAGGAAGATGACCATTGCATGTAAACCACCTTTCTTGTTTTCTGATTAGAAGCTTACCTGTGAAAGTATGGGGACTAGAATTATAAACCTTTGTTCTGGGACACTATGGACTAGTAAAGTTTGCCTATCTAAACATGGAAATTGATTTACTGGAAAGACATTCTAGAGGAAAGAAGAGAGGTGGGATGAAGTATGCCATTCTCAACATAAGTTAGATATATTTTTTGTTTAATCTGCTATTCATAATGTCGTAATATGTTGGGAAATTTTTTTATTAAGCGATTGTATTTGCTGTGCTCTTCAAGTTCATTCTAATAGTAACCCTTTTCTGCTTTTCTTAGTTCTTACATGTTATATCATATCTTCAACTGCAATTAACAAATAACCTAAGTCACATGCTTGTTGCCACTGCAATGATGTGATTTTTCTAAAGGCATGCCTTATAGTACATAAATCAAGATTCTGAGTAAGGGTTATCAGTTATGTTGTCTCAATGCATCATAGGTGAAAACTAAATATAAAATGTGGAAAGAGAAATGATTCTTCAATCTCTTCCATGTCAAATGAATTTTTCATTTATTTTAGTAATCAATTCCTCAGAACTTGTTCTGTCCATTTAGTATGAGTACCTTCTTGTGCTTAATAACTACCATTCTTGGTATTGAGGTAGATTTAGTACTTTTAGTTACAACCATTTATAAGAGAAATAGAGAAATAGGTTTTCTTACTTCAATGCAGATTCATCTGAAACGATTGCATGACATTGCATGCTTGTCTATTACATTTCAATATCCTGAGAGAGTTGATTCTAATTTTCTTCTCCTTTTGATAACCTCTACTTTGTTCTGTCATTCCTCTCGTAAATTCATTACAAATGCCTAAGTACATGTTTACATGATTCATAGTTGTCGCCTTACACTCATTGACTCCTAAAATTGCAATGCAGAGCCTCAATGCAGAAATTCCTTTTCTACTTGCTACTTCTGATATTTTGAATGCATCTGTAACTTTTGTGGGACATGGATACTTTTTATTAGCTAGATCAGTTGCTATCAAAAAGAGAATTAATTATTTGTTGTTTTTGTTAATTTTAAATTATACAGGCTTTTAAGTTATATGTGTTAACTCATAATTCCTCATGCTGACTGTTTGCTGATAGTAAATAAAGCTTTGGTGCTTATGATTGCTCCAATCAGAGATATTTTTTAAATTCATTTCTTTTCTGTTTCTTTGGTATTCAACTCGAAAACAGAAAGATGAAAGACAAAGCATTGAACATATATTTGAGAAATTGTCTAAGGAGCTTAATGATCAAGTTGATTTTGATCTTCCAACATGGCTGAAGAAAGGGAAACCTGCTCCATATATCAGCATAAAGCGCAGTATCCATGTTACATGTAGATTTGCTTTGCATACTTGTTAATTACTGCTATATGTAAGGTGTCAGTTTTTTGAACCATGATGAGCATAAAATATAGCATAGTCTTTTGAGGTATTTTATTCTTTTAATTTTGTTGATGAATTGGTGACCTTGACTTTGATAAGATTTCTATCTCACCAAAAGGCGAATTGAGGATGATGGAATATTTTGTTCCTGTACTCCATTATCAGGATCATCGATTGTCTGTGGTGGAGACTGCCATTGTGGGTGAGCAGCTTCATTTTGAGTTATTGGAACCTTCTTGCATTTGTCAATTATGTGACTTTGTACCTTTAGCAACTTTGTAAACTAAATAATTACTATTATAAATTTTTGTTTCAAGGGGATAACTGCCTTACATATTTACAGAGTTCAATAGGATTATACTGCTCACCTCCCTAATTATTTCTTCAGGGTGCTATTCTCTTGTTGCACATCTAGTTGCAAATGTGGTGATAAGTGCCTTAACAAATCTTTTCAATACAGAGAACAAAAGAAAATGAAAGTTGTACAGGTATAATCTACTTTCACCATATCATTCACTGAACTATTTTGAATTACATGGAAGAGCAGGTTTATATGTGTAGTTTGCATTGCTGAATGAGGGATTATTGAAAAAAAAAATTGACATCTTAATTTATCGTTGCTATTTATGTTATATACTTATGGTGTCATATTCTTTAGAATTTATTATACTATGTTGAAAAAAGGTAGCAACTAACACCTAAAATGCAGGAAAGCAAAATAGTTACTGGCCGTTGAGAAAAGTCTCAGGAGTGATACTTTGGCTGCCTAGTTATATAGCTGATAACTGTCATTTCAGTTGAACCAGATTATAGTTAAATGTCCTTCCTAACACTTAGGAAATTCTAGTTCTAAATGGTCAATCAGATGCCAATTTTACAAGCCTTAAAATATGAATTGGTTTTGATCCTAGATTGGGATGGTTTTGCGCCAGTGCCTTGTGCCGAAACATGATACAGGTTGGTGTAGGCTAGCTGTTCGACTTGGTGGTGGAGGGTGAGGTAGAGGCAGGGAAGAAGAAGAAGATCAGATAGAGGAAAAACAAAAGAAAGAGAGGAGAAATAAGAATTGCAAGAAAAATAGCTTATATTGTCTACTGTCATTTTCTGCTATTTGAACAAGCATTCCTGCATTTCCACCATTTTCGCTTCCTGCCTATCCTTTCCTTTAAGGCTCCTCAATGTTCACTTGTTGAGATCACCAATCACCTTGGCTATGGTGGTGTATCAAGCTAATTCCACATTTCTTTGTTAGTTCCATTGAATTCTAGCACAATCCACATGATTTAGCAAGAAGCTTATTGTATACACTTAACTGTTAATTGGTTAAATAGCTGAAATTTTTTATTTCAGTTGTATGTCTATGTGCTATGTGAGCATTTTGATTGTTGATGAAACTTACAAATAATATGTTATTTAGACAGAAAAATGTGGTTTTGGTTTGGTATCAGAGGAAGATATAAAACAAGGGGACTTTGTGATTGAGTATGTTGGAGAAGGTGACATTTCCCTTTTTTGTTTTATGTCTCCATTCCTTTTCCTAATAAGAAAGAAGGATCAAGTGATATGAAGTCTTTGACTCGTCTTTTTGATGTTCTATAGTTTTGGATGACAAAGCATGTGAAGAAAGACTTTGGAAAATGAAAGATCGAAGAGATACCAACTTCTACTTGTGTGAGGTTAATCATGATATGGTGATTGATGCTACATACAAAGGAAATAAATCAAGGTTTATAAACCACAGTTGCGAGCCTAATACTGAGATGCAGAAATGGTTATATACTATCCTCCATTTCATTACTTTATTGTGATTCTTCTATCATTATCAAAATTTATTCCATTCCATTTTATATAAAGGAGAGCTGATGGAGAAACTAGGGTTGGGATCTTTGCTCGTCGTAACATAAGGAAAGGCGAGGAAGTGACCTATGATTATCAGTATGTTCAGTTACTTTGGCAGTACTTTTTTAGCCTCTTGCACTTGCTTCTTTAATAACAGTGTGTTAGCATTTAGTCCACCCTTTGCTTATTTTGATGTAATTTCCCATGGATGATTTTTTTTCTTCTTTTTATCTCATAGATTTATTCATCTGATAAATGCCCAGATTTGTTCAATTCGGAGCAGATCAAGTTTGTTTGTGTGGTACTCCTAGATGTAGGCAGAAGCTAGGAAATAAACCCAGTAAGTTAATCAGTTCTTGAAATATCTTTTGATATGATGAATATGCCATGTTATACTTTTGTTCCTTGTGAAAATTAGAAAGTTCAAGTTCAGATGATCAAAGAAGGAAATCCAAGAATGAGAACTGTATTGGGGAGCTTGTCCGTGTGTGGCTTCCAAGTGACAAAAGGTTTATCCTAACTATGTTTTATTAATAACCTCCTGTTGACTTTCTATATAATGTTATCTTTAATTCCTGCTTTGGACATATGATTATGTATTTTCTTGTTCTGGTGATACAAGTCAGAATTGCTTTGAGAACATACTGGTCGTCAAAACCTAATACACACATTTCCTTCATTTCTATTCCTCCTATTGCATTGTTCACTTTAAGGGTAATTAAGATCAAGAGATTATCTTTTAGACAACTGAGATTGATGTTAATGTTAAATTCAATCCATTAGCTCACTTAGTTTGAAAGTATATGCTATTAAGAAAGAGTCCAATCTTGCATTTACACTTCAATCCCCTAGTTAGCTTCAGAACCACACATTTTCGTCGTAGGTGCCAGAGAAAATCACTTATGGCATTATTCTACATAGTCAACTAAGTTGGTTTTGCATCTTCTGCTTACATAAACCATACTCAATGAATCCTGATACTCCGAGATGCTCAAGTTTATACTAGCAATGCTCCAGCAGTGGTTGGACAATGATCTGTTGTGATATATTTTGTTACTCATGATGGTGCTCCAACAGGGTGGACGCTTAAATGAACATATTGTATGAAATTTATTTTTACTAGGCAATTATATTAAATAGATAGAAGGGGATCCTTGGTGCAACGGTAAAGTTGTTGCCATGTGACCAAAAGGTCACGGGTTCGAATCCTAGAAACAGCCTCTTGTAAAAAGTAGAGTAAGGTTGCGTACAATGGATCCTTCCTCGGGACCCCGCATGGCCGGAGCTTCGTGCACCGGGCTGCCCTTTTTTTTTAAAATTATATTAAATAGATACTGTCTTTGCTACCATTCAGCATGCCTATGTGCAATGAAGCATGGAAGATCTAGAACTGTATATATCTCTTAGTATAGGATTGCTTTTTTAGATATTGACATTGACTAGATTCAAACATATTATATGTTACTTGATAGTTGATACCATATTAAATGCAATTATTAGTTACTGATCTTGTGAGACATAACTTGCAGATTGTCGTAATGGAATATGTTTGATATTTCTCTGCGAACTAGTTTTCTAGAATTCGGTTCATGTGTATTTCATGTCTCTTACCTATTGATTTTATTTAAAATACATGTAATTTTTGTGTAGATGATGTCAAAGCTACTGCTGGCATAAAGTTAAATTTTTTTTAAAAGATTTGCATTATCATTTGCTTATTTGAACTTCTCATACTTGAAAGCAATATGCGCTCAGACACTTTTCTTTCAGCAACTTGGTTTAATATTTGTTTTCCCAGGCAGCCCATGCTTCTTTATAGGAAATGATCATATATATATATATAAAGGTTTGCTAGTGCATACTCTTGGGTGACCCTCACATGTCCGTGCATCCCGATTCACTTTTGAGAATCGGGGCGCCTAGGAGGGGCTTCGACGCCCGGACATATGAGGGTTACCTAGGAGTGTGCACCGAGTAAGTGTGCACGTGCAATATTAAAGTATAACAAAATTGCACTAACGTATCAAGTTGTATCTGTTTTAACTATTTTGTGGCCGGCTTCAATCATCTCTATTAAGCTCTATTTTATGGAAGAATCAAATCTAATAAATCATTTCTTATTACACTTATTAATTTTTGTTTTCATCCCTTCCTATCGTTTGATCTTCTACTCTAACAAAAAGTACATTTCCCTGAAATCATAATTATTATTATTGTATTGCTCTTTCATTTCAGGTATATAGGAGGATTTATTTCAGATTTTGATAATATCTCCGGAAAGCACACTGTAAGGATTGCATTTGCTTGCTCAGTAAGGAAAGCCAAGCAATATGCCCTTAAGTCTTATTATTTTTTTTCTAACAGATAAAATTTGTGGATGATCATGAAGAAGTTCTTGACATGTCAAATGAAGATTGGGATTTTCTATAACCATTTACACACTCTCATTGCGGAGGTAATACAGATGCGAATTTTTCTTCTTACAATTGTAGGTTAGGAAGCTGCCCGAACTATTTATCATGCAAACCTGTAGTTGGCCTTGCCAGGCATCGAATTTAATTAACTAAGCCAAGCCTGCACCAGAACCTTGTCTCTTCTCGGCTCTTACGGAATTGATTTTTCATGCTTGGTCTTGGATTTTAGATATCTGCACTTGTTGAATTTTTGTATATTATTCATCTCGAAGTTCAATTTGAGATAATGCTTTGCAGGAACGTCCATGGTGGTTGGTTGTAACATTATTCAGATATCCATTTGTATTCCTACAAAGTCGTCATTTAGGTGCAATGATTTGCAGATTGTGCTAACTATTCATTTCTCTCTTGTCTGATTGATAAGAACAGATCTCATTGATTATCTCAACAATGTTTTGAGCTGGTAAATGGATGGCTCCAAATATTGTCCGAAATTGTTGTACTATTAAATGTTCAACAACTGTATCCTTTAATATAGTGATGGGTTAATTCTTTATCTGATCATACTTTTTCACAGTTCAAGAAAGAGGAGGACTATATAAGAGGCTTCCTTTAGGATAGTTTGAAGAGATTGAATGATACCAAGACCAAAGAGAGTTTATAGAGAATATTATAAGCATCTCTTTATTATAGATTGAAGAGAATAATTTAAGGATTAAAGGGCATGAAAATATTTCTTTTTTAACCAGGACCTAGGAGAGATCATAGAGAAAGATTTTAAGAAACTTCTCTTTACGATAAGTTGAAGAGATAAAAAATCTGGAAGATGATTTCGAGAAGCTTATAGCTTGCATCTCTTTGAAAATACAAAAACAAAAAATGTATCGTTTTTTTTATCGTGAAGTGTGCAATAGAAGAAATGGTGAAATTTTTTATTCTGTTGTTACCATTTAAAGAATGGATTTGGATAATATTAATACTTAATGGATTTATTAATTCTTTGTAACCACATGATTATATATCCCAGAAAAGAGTACTGGTGCCTTCCGTATGCTATAAGGTGTGTTTAATTTAAGTTGTATAATTTTAATTATGTTATTATCTAGTAATTATATAATTAAAGTTATGGGGAATAAAATATAATTAAGGTGTTAAATGAACTAAGTGATCATGAACAAGTTTGGTAAGAACTTATTTATATTCGTTCAATATGCATCAGATTAATTAAATAAACAAGCTTGAACAGTTCGTTAAGCTAAACAAAAAAACTTAAACATATATATGTTCAGCTCATTAATATTCGTGAACAATGTTCATTAACAATGTTTACGAATTATATTCATTAATAAAACTCTTTTCAATATACTAAATAAATAATAAAATAAGATAAATAAATAAATTTAAATTATCAAGTTCAATAATCAATCAAATAATTAAAAGTTTCAAATAATCAAACAAGCTTGAATTGAGACCTCGATAACATTTAAACGAACTAAGTTCGAACTACGCTCAAGCTAAGCTCGAACCAAGCTCAAGCTAAGCTCGAACCAAGCTCAAGCCAAACTTAAATTGAGAGTTCGATAACATTTAAACGAACCAAACTCAAGTTAGGCTTCAAACAAGCTTAAGCTCATAAAAAATAAACTAAACCAAGCTTAAACACTTATTTTAAAAGCTTGGTTCATTTTAAGCTCGGCTCGGCTCGGTTACCTTATCAAACAAGCTTGAACACCCTAAAATTCGGCATGTCTCGGCTCGTTTACAGCCCTAAATATAATCTAATATTTTTTTATTCAATCTAGATAATGTAATAAAAATTTATTTATTTAAATAATGTAATAAAAAATTATTTATTAGGAGATTTTAATATATAACTTAGAGGGTGTTTGACTAAACTTATTAAAAACAGCTTATAAGCTCGTACAGCTTATAAGTTGTTTTAGGAGCTTATAAGTTGTTAGGTCTTATTTTAAAAATAAGTTGTTAAAGTGTTTGGGTGAACTTATTACAATCAACTTAAAGATATTGATGTGTTTGGTATTATAAGATCTTTTTATTAATAAAATTACCAAAAAGGGTATAATACTATTAATAGAGGGTTTTGAGATTTTTATTAAGAGAGGATTTTGGGCGAATTTCTGTACCGGGGGAGAGAAAATTAGAAAGAGGCGTTGGCGGAGAAGATGACACAACGTTGGAAGAAAAGTCGGTGGAGATAAAAAGAAATTAGGCTTATAAAAATTTATGGAGGATAAGATGGGGATTTATGAAATTATATAAGGATATTTTAGAGAAACAAATTATTAAAATAAAATCTTTTTTTTAAAAGTAAAGTCTTCCATAATTTTTGAAAAACAGCTTATAAGCTCTAAAACAGTTTATTTTGACAGCTTATAAGTTGTTTGAAAAAAAATTTACCAAACAAATTTGAAGAACTTAAAGCTCCAAAACAACTTATAAACTGTTTTAGAGAGCTTATAAGCTCAGCCAAATACTCTCTTAGTTTAATATTTTACTATATTATTCTTCATTATAAAATCAAATATAATTATGATTATTATTTTTAAAATTTACATTTTTCTTTTGAACGTTTTTTTATTTTACTTTTTCTAACTTAAATCAAATAAGATTTTTTATTGATCCAATAAAAAATTTGAGATGTTGCTATTAAGTGACGAGACACTTGTGTTTTGGATTATAAGTGTGGCCAATGAAAAATTTACGTGAAGCTAAATTAAACTAGATCATAATTAGTCGATTCAAAAATTAGTTGTTTTTTTAGAAAAAAAACGTAAAGATGCTGAAACATACTTTCCATGCAAAGCACAATTAAATGAACAAAAATGAAAAGTCAAATTTAATTTTTAATTTTTTAGTCATTGTAGGGTAAGAGATCTCGGACGTGGTCAAGGAGAACATGGAAGAAGTGGTGAAGCTAATCAAAACTCAAAAGATTGAAAACAAAAAGAAAAAAAACTTAAGAAATATGACTACACAGTTTAAAATTATTGATTGCCACTAAGCAGACAAGTTATCATTCTGAGCCTACGACTCATTCCGATCCAACGGCCATCAATTTCTAAAACAGGAACTGCCCTGACAATGTAACTACTATAAGGTCTTTCGTCAGTACAATAATCAGCACAACGGTCCAATTTAAGAAACGAAAGTGAAGAAATGAGAGATCAAAGAAAAAATCGTATAAGGCAATGCCACACTTTCTCTAGTTCCTTTAGGCCCCCTCTAGCTACAAGAGCTACATCTTGTAGGCACGTCTCTCCACTTGATCTTCCAGTAAATGATTCGCAAAATGAAAGCTCCCAAATCTTGTTTATAACTTTGAATAACTGGAGCACATGGCCTCTTCAATGATTCGCAAATTTGACCTGCTCTTTCAACTCCAGGATTAGGTACTTCTAAGTGGATTAAGATCCAACAAGACCTTTGTGGCGAGCATAGGCGATGATGAAAATAAACACGAACGCGGAAGCCAGGCCGGAAATGATAACCACCTACAAACATCAGGTTGTAGAGCAAAGATCAATGTAGAGAGGTACATCATCCATAATTGTCTTTTATTCACTGGTCAACGTACCCATTTGTACACATATCCATGGTCATTGTTCCACGAGTATGGTATGTTCATTCCAAATACTCCAGCAACTAGTGAATAGATCGACAGGCTAACTGTGCCGGAACTCAAGAACAGTTCTAACTACAATCACAGACAAAAAGCAGCAAAGAAAAGAAGAAAAATATCAGAATTATAGTAAAACACCCACAAATTATTCCATACTTCTAAAATGAAGGTACTGAAAACTTGACCAGTTTACCTGAATAAGCTGATTTCGATGGTTGTCAAGCTGCCAATAGAAAAGTGACCATTTATTTTGGGTGGTTTGTTTATAATCTAGTAGTCAGTTTCTTAAAATAATTCACCAGTTAAGCAATACCTGAATATTGATATAGTCCTCCGTGTCATCAATGTATTCACGCAGCTGAGAAAATTATCAATCTGTTATTTCAACTGGAAATGTAAATGATATTTGGACCCATCCAATTAATAATTTTGTTGCTGCAAACTACGTTACAGAAGACAGGCACGAAATCACAAGAGCAAATCTCCCAACTATTTCAGGTGCACTGGTATGAGGCAAAACATATTGATTTCATTGTAGTTCTGAAGCTTTATTTAACCATATTGCTACAGATTGGCAAATGACAACTATGACTCCAGTTTTATGTTGACTATATCTGGATAGGGATCAAATAAAGTTAATAAACATCTGTAGCTAGTGCAGGAGGGCATATTTTGGAGGTCAACCTACGTGACTATTAGATTCAGCCATTCAGGTTAATAACCATAATGCCATGAAAAATATGCAATCCAAACAGCTTGTTGTGAGGATATCAAATTGTTTGTAAACTCAAGTGTAATATTGCTTGGGAACCAAATAATAAGGGATTATTTCAACATTTGCAAATGAGGTCACAATGATTTCTTATTTTACTAATGCATGGAAACTCTGTAACTTTCTGCATAAGGGAGTAGCTACACAGTTTGTTGTGACTATTTTTTTCTTCAAATGGAGTTCCAAGTATTTGAAAAGGCAGAATTTAACTACAGACTTACGGTAGTCATCTTGTTTAATGTACCATCGATTTGCATGAAGTATGCCTGCATAGGGTAACAAAATCCAAAAAATAAGATATTGAAAGTTAAGTTGTAATAGAATTTCAAAACACATCGGTATGGAGAAATAGGAGTATGTGACCTCTAGTAACATTTCTAGCTCCTCCACATCATTCTCATTTCCATGTATGGTTGCTGCGCTTGCCTTGCTTGCTCTGGATATCTTTGAACCGATTGTTGGAGAAGGAGGGGCCCAGTTAGGAACACCAGAACCACTTACAGGAGTGGAGGCTCCTGCGATTTTTCTTGACAAGTAAAGATCGGCCATATCATCGTCGTCGTCCAATAACTGTTCCAGCTCATCCCTTACCTGGCAAACACCACTTAACTCTGAATAAAAATGAAGGATGAACAAACTGCATATCAGGTCATCAGTCATCACAAAGAAAGAACAAGAGGCTACACAAATACAATACGGTCATGAGAACTGGGCACATGCTATCAAGATAGAGTTATGATTTATAGGACAGCAGAGAAATAAGAATGACATGCGTAATTTTTAGATTCCCAGCAGATTAATTTCATGAATGTGCTTCTTATCAAGCCAAAAAAATGTTTTATGTTTGATATCAAAAGAAAAAAAGAAGACACGTGAATTCATTTTTTAGATTCTAGAAAATAAATTTCATCATACCATGATTATTTTACAGATTGATTGAGATGAAATATCCTAAAATGTTCCATTTAGAACAAACAAAATGAATGAGAACGAACAGATAAATTATCCTTGAATGGACAAAAGAACAGACTGATGATAGTATAATTCAGTTTCAAAGGAAACAAGAAACATTGTACAGCATGAAACTATTTTATACAACAAAATACATTTTGCATGGTTTATGTTGCTCCCATTTTTCTGGCCACTTCTATGGAAATTACTTTTTCTTTCTTTTCCTAGCCAGTGGATTCAACAACAGTTTGAAAGGTTGACCTATTTAGGAATCTCCAGATCTATGCTTATTTTCAACTCTCCCCAAAGTATTTCATTAGTTGTTATTCCCTTCCTTTTCCTTGTTTATGGGTGCCTAGATATCTATGCAAGTCTTTCTTCTTTATTTGAACCTTTTAATGTTAAGGCTATGCCATCCTAAGGTACTACTTAATAGAAGGATCTAATCAACATCCGTGAATGATAAATCATAGATTGAATTTATGAAATAAAAAATTAGGTGCTAGCATAATATCAGTTAAGTTCACAAGCCAGAGATAAGAGGACTCAGATCACACACATTCTCCATAAGATAAAACCACTTCTTAAAGGTAGAGATGATGGGTTTTCTTTCCTTTTCCACATTTTGCTCAACGGATTGAAGAGAAAGTGCATCAAGCTATTCCCAAGGACTAACTTGATCCTCTTCCCTAGGTATCCCAAATGAGGGAATCCTAAGGGACAAGGAATTATACATTGATATTGAGAATTACTACTACTCCAGATTATCATTCCATTTGACTTCATGTATTGATATCAAGATATATTGCTAGTTTTATTGAACAAATATATCATGTTATCGAGCCACTTGTACCACTATCTAAACACAAACATCCACATAAAAAGGAAGAGATGAGCCTCCATTCATATAGGCAACCATCTTTCAGTAGATGGAATCAAACATATAGTTCGATATCAGACTCAAGAACCAAAATAGAAGTCAACAATTGTGCCATCTTACACATTCACGTATTCATCTCGTTATTCAAGAAAATTTTCCTTGGTCTATGAAGACATCTATTTCTGTACAATAGAATGTCTATCTAGTGAAGCCAACAATGGCATTCATGTGATCCAATAAATTGTTTTTCAATTATGTGAACAATTGTGATATTGAGTGCAAGATTAATTTATAGTGCATTTGCATGAATATAAGTTATCAAAATACTATACCAAGATTTAAGAGCACAAAACAGGCACAATATAAAAAACAAAAACAATAAGAACATATATAATGAGCAGGCCAAATAAGCACACCTTTTGTACACGAGCAGTCAACCTAGTCATGGAACTCTTCAGTTTGCGCACTCGATCCAAGTTACGACTGCTAATCTGCACATTTAATTACAAAAGGCAAATCAAAGGTCGAAGAGAGTAATCTCAAAACAGTGTGCCTAAAAGCAAATTTTATCAGGATAGAAGGAATAATATCAGTGTTTATCATAGTAAAAGTTGTTTTTCCTTTACCATATGTCATACCTTTGGTCGGACCAATATACCAATTTTACATCATTTTACTAGTGATACATAGTTCGATAGGTTAGTTATTACACCTACAATTCTCAACTATAGAATTTAATAATACGCTACTTAAATATGGTTGTCACCCACTCCCTTGGTAGAGGTTGTTGTGTGAAAAAAGAAATGAATATTAGTCGTCATCATTTTATATTGGAGATTTACCAAAATTTTACCAATCATGATTGCTATCATCAAAACGAGTACATCCCAACTATATGTGGTTAGTTACTACACTACTGTTATCTCATCATGAGCTCTATCCAAAGTTATATCACTAGTAATATTCAAATTAGTTAAATATTTTAATTATATTTGACTAATGTTTTCTTTGCTCTACCTCTACCTTTTACACCTTTTTCACTCTACCCTTTACACCCCAACATACTTTAAGGATCATTGTATAAGGAACTTTTATTATCTGTGAGATAATGCAACCATGATATGTCTTCCCCTGCATTCCATGAAAAAGAAAGAACACATATTGGCCTGATCTTTTCAGCCAGCATATGGCTTGCAGTATGCTCGTTCAGTTTCACATACATCTAGTAGAAAAAGAAGATAAATTCGTAAGATCAACAACCACAATAGCCTGCTAAAACATGTAGTTCTCTCGTTCTGCTTAGGCTAATAATAGTCTTGAATAACAAATGGAGAAAATTGACCCATACCTTGGAAGTAAGTTCATCTAAGGCTGGGTAAGCAGCAGTTTCAAGTTCTGTAGCACGTGCATCAAGATAGCTGCAAATAGCTTCTAAAGCAACTTCGAGAGCTCGAAATTCAAAAGGAGATTCTACAAAATGTTGTACTATGTCAAGGGAAAGAAAAGAAAGCAACATCCTAATAAATCAAGACATGAGATCATGATTTAATTTTCCCATAAAGTGCAGCATTTTCAGAACCAGATCGAGCACGGAACCAGAGGTCCTTCCAGTTCTTGTTTTTTTCCAATTGAACCAGTCCAAATACCAGTTCAGTTAAGTGCCCTCCACTGATAGAAGTAAACCGATATGACCTCTAGTTTCTGTCTTAATTAGTTAGGTCAATCAATATGGTTCAGGTTTAATGACACAGACAGTGTCTGATACCCATAGTTTGAGCAATAAAAAATCATGAAAATGCAAAATATATTTTTGTCTAGCTAATTCAAATAGGGTGTTTATGCTCATGCACACAGTTAAGTAATGGGCATCAACATGCATGCACCTCTGCAACAATTGGACTATGGAATCCCAGTGAGAATTCTTGTTTACTGATCGAGATTCATTTGGAAATCATTTAAAATTTTCGCTATATCAGAGGCAGCATACTGATCTTGGCTAAGTTACGGCACTTATCATCTTCGATTTCAGAATGCATAAAAAGAATTGATTTTATAGTACAAGAGACAAATGCAAACTTATATATTTATGGTTGTGTAAAATACATTCAGGAGTTATAATCATTAATTAACTTCAGAAAAATCAAGAATATATACTTGGCTGCGGATAGACAACTTAATTTAGTTGCTAATATCAAGATAGGGAAATCACATAAAGAAGATAAATAAAGCAATTTTATTGTAAAGTCAGCTATCTTATGCATTGAAAGGCTCACTGAAGGTTGATTAAGCATACCATCTTCTTCAATAGCTTCTAAATCATGTTGGCAAACAGTGCTCTCTTTTCCTTCACCATGAGCTTGATTAATGTTCTGAGATTGTAATCTTCTACGAAGCTCTTCCACAATCGGGACAACATTATCTTCGCTGGGATCCCTAAGAAAAACCTAGTTCAACCCGTACTTAAAAACATTAGCATGCCTTAGAAAACCCCCCATGAAATATAATAAACAGTAGAAGCTTGTTAACTACAGTTAAGAGAAAAAAGAAAAAAAAAATCAGCAAAGAAAAAAAGCTGCGGCTTCTCGGCTACTGTTTGCATGCATCAATCGCAGAGGTACGCTATGGGTCAACTTAATCATAAATGCCAAAACCAGTCCAAGAACAAAATAGGTGCCTTCTTTTCTTCTCCTTTTCTAAGGAACCAATCACTACTCGCCTTTGCGGTCAAATAGTCAATTATTTTCTTCATGGAAAAATAAGACTTAATGCATTACATTGAATGACACATAACACAGGGCTTTGCGCAAGGTAATTGACCATATCTTGTTACGAAGCACAACTGCAGAGAATTAAAGTCTGAAGGAAAAGAAAATTTTGGAATGAAAGAAGGGACAATTTTAATTCTTAAAAAAAAAAAAAGAGAGAGGAGAAGTAGCTTTACACCGTACATACCTCGTCCGCAGTGATGATCGCTTTTATGTGCTGTTTCCGAAAGGCAAAAAGGACGAACGAACAAATTAGCCAAAAGAAGCGAAAATTCCAGCAAACGATAGGTAAGCGAAACTCGACCGTATCTGTCGACTCACTTCCAGGTTGAGCACGATGGCGCCCTCCCTGCCCAAGATCGCGGAAGGGTAGGAGAGAAGGGGATCCAGGATCCTGAGGTCGCGCGCGTGGATCTGAACCCGGTGCATGATGGCGTACTTGTCGACATCCAGGATCGTGTCTTTGCCAGCGGAATCGAACAGAATCCAGCTCCTGGCCGCGGCAGTCTTCTTCTTCAGAGAGACCTGCGCGTCCGCGGCAGCCAGAAACGCCTCGCCCGCCATCTCGCCCGCCGCTGGAATTTCACATCTTCGCTGGCCGCCGGTTACGCTGGCCGGATCGGGAAGGGGGCGGAAGGCAGCGGGCGACGAGATCGCTCCCTTCTTCGCCGAGTGATTGGAGGAGGAGGGCAATGCGGAGGCGGTGGAACAGCCGTGCCGCCGCTTTTATCGCTGCGATTCAACTGCGAGAAAAACGGACGGAGGAGACGCAGACGCTTGGAGGAATCACATTCTTCTTGCCTTGCGCATTCAATGAAGTCAGAATGGATTTTTTTTCCTTCCATTTTTATTTTATTTTATTTTAAATTTTAATCTTTTTTTTAAAAAATTAATAATATCTACTTTTGATAAATTTTAAAATATATCCTCAATTTTTATGTTTCAATTTTATATTTTTATTTATGATTCTGATGATTTTCAGACATCGATTCGTTACGATCCGATTCGTCGCGATCGATTAGTTGCGATCTGATTCCCTAATGTAGGAAAAGAATATTGGCTATGATGAAATTATTGTGACAAATCTATAAAATCTTAAATTCCAAAGTTTATCTATTATCTGCTTTCTTATTGGATGGTTGCAATGTAGGAAAAGAATATTGGTAAATGAATCAAATATTCATATATTCTACCTAATATTCAGATGTGCCACCGTAATGTTTATAAATTGAGAATGATTAATAAGTATATAACATTAAGGTTTAGGTTTCGAATCTCGGTAAAATCGAGATAAATATCTTTCTTATGTGTTAGTCGCTATTCCAAAGGCTAGTAGCTGCCCGTGACTTACCTCCTTCGTGTTGATCCTGGGACGAGTTGGTGGGGGCGCTGGGGGCGAACGTATTCGTCTTTTTACCACCTGATAGCATCATCCTCGTTTCCTCGGATTAATTTAGTCGCTAGTGCATGAGGTGTTGTCATCATAAAGTATGAGATTCGAATTTCGACAAAACTGAGGTAAATGTCTCTCTTATGTGCTAGTCACTATTTCAAAGGCTAATAGTCGTCCTTGATTTATCTCTTCCGTGTTGGCCTTGGGACGGATTGACAGGGGCACTAGGGATGAACGTATTCACCTTTTATTACCTTGATAATATCATTTTCAGTTAGTTTAATTGACAATAATATTCTTAGACCTCATGATGTCATTCGAGCTCATATGATAACTAGGGATAACACATTTGAGTGCTTTAGTAGTGTTTGACATGAACTCACAGCAATCAACTAGTAGTGTTTGACATGAACTAATAGCAATCGTTGAGTGAAAAAAAAAAAAATTAACTTTTTATTAACCAATCATGAAAAACCTTACACTTTCAAAGTATTTCAATTCTGAATTACATCCTCCATTTACTAATACGATGGATATAATTATTCATTATCTAAATTAACTAAGGTTTTTATTAATTAAATATCTGGAATAGATAATCAAACTCATCAAGGATAAGGTTGAATCAAACGCAGTTTTTTATTTGCGGTTTTATTTTAATCTCCTTTTATTTAATTATTTGTTTATTTAAGTTTAGCGTTTTAGATTAATCGAGTCAGTTGCTTTTAATTCAAGGGAATGTTAAATAGATAGTGTCAATCAGAGCGGAGGCAAACGACGGCGCCGGAGAAGGCGAGGACAGAGACCGCGACGACGTCGCGCAGAACGCGCGCGGAAGACGTACGGTCCGTCGTCGAGGGAGCGGCCAAAGAGGCAGGGCGAGGCGGGCGGCAGAGCTGGTGGAGGGCAGAGGGTGCGCGGCGGCGCGCAGGCGGACGGCGAGGCGTCCACAGGTCGTCAGGAAGACAAACTATATACACTGTGCTTGTTGATCTCTCTCTGCCCATGCACTCACGTACAAAAGCCACGCATCTGTTTGCTTGATTATCAAGCTTGGAATCACAGCAAATTAACACCAACCTTTTCCCCAGTGGCGAGCAAAAGCCAAACCTCTCATCGAGAATAAAGCGGCAACGGCAGCAGTCCACGGTCAGAAGTCAGACCCTAAATCTCTAACACTCAAATTCCTCCAGCATAAAAATCCCCAAGAATATATCATCACACTCATTGCGGCATCGTTCCCCCAATATTTAACTGTGCTTGGCTTTCTCGATCGCCCTCGCTTTGACTTGCCTCAGCAGCATCTCATCATGGTCGAGTTGACATAGCTCAGCATTAATTAAACTAAACTAAGCTATTGTAAACAGTCAGCTCCTCTCTTTCTTTCCTCATTTCATGTATAAAAGCATCTTCTGAAAACTCTCGCATGCCCATCTTCTTCACGTTAATTGTCATAGTTGAGGGGAGTGTTGTCTGGTTCGAAGCCATTAGAATTTTCTGCAATTGCCAATCGTTCCGGACCAGGCTTCATTCTTCTCAACTCATGGAAATCTTGTGAAGGAACGGAGCAAGATCGATCGGCCGGAGTAAGCTTTTAGACAAAGTAAAGTGATCGTTCAATCTGTTTTTACATATGGAAAATCAGTATTAATTGTTCAATATATTCACTTCAACGGTTCTTCCTAGGACCATTCGTTATTGCACTGTCTTAATGTGTTGAGTAAACCGACAGAAAAATCAAAAGCTAAGAATAATCTGTATAGAGATCGATGTATTTGTTTTCTAACTAGTGAAAGGTGTCATCTGATCTATCTACTAAACTGATAGACCTACAAGGTCATATAATTAATCACATTATATATATACAAGTGTATCATGATTAACCTCACACGAGTAGAGAAACGCATTTCGACTGATGAACTAAAGATTAAAAAAAGATTATTCCAAACTAGAGATGATAATTAAGCAGGAGGAAGACAGGAAGCAGGTTGCTGATCGTGCGCGTCAGCATCTTCAGCAGGAGGCGGCGGTAGACACGAAGTAGGTTCATCTTCAACAGAAGGCGTCTCCGGATCATGCACATCAGCAGACGGCGCGACGGGAACGCCGCCGTGCTCCTCAGAGTGTCCTCAAAGCCAGAAACGACAACGTGGCGGCTGCGATTTTTTGGATGAGATAGATCTCCGGACGCATTGGAAACCGCCAGGGACGAGGTAACATAAACCGGTGACGTGGTCGTGCGGTTGAGATCATCGTCGGTCGGCCCCAAACTGTAGCTGTTGCTGCCGGAGGAGAAGGCGGCGACCGAGGTTAGGCGCGGAGGAGACGAGCGGAATACGGGATGGCGCTTAATCTTCACCGCATCCGGCCTCCCTCGATTCGCTGTCCGCTTCGTCAGCCTTCTCGCCGGTGAAGGAGGAGCCGATCGTTTCGCCGTCGATGACGATTGCTCAGGTGTTTTACAATTAAGTCCCTATAGTTGATTATTTTAGAGCTCTGGTACTTTGTTTAATCCTATAAAATAAATTAAGGAAAACATTAAAATAATTTATTTTCATATTAAATAGTTAAAATGTTATTTTTTATCGTATTTTTATTTTATTTTTACACCTAAATAATGCCTAAAACCCTTAAACGAAAAAAGAAAAGAGGAAAAATACAAGCGAAACGGAGCGGAATTATAGGGTTTCCACTATATATATTCGTTCCTCTCTCTGCATCGACAGCCGACAACAATTTGGAAGACGAGAAGAGGAGTGTGAAGAAGGCGGCGGCGATGGCGCAGTCGTTGGAGTTGTTGCTTATTCAATTCTTGATGCCGGACAACGACGCGCGGCGGCAGGCAGAGGAGCAGATCAAGCGGCTGTCCAAGGACCCTGCTGTCGTTCCCGCCCTCGTCCACCACCTCCGCACCGCCAAGACACCTAATGTCCGTCAGCTTGCGGCCGTCCTCCTCCGCAAGAAGATCACTGGACACTGGGCCAAGCTTTCGCCGGACCTCAAGGTCTCAGTTAAGCAGGCGCTGATCGATAGCATCACCCTTGAGCACAGGTCTCGATTCTTAATTAATATTCTCTCCTTTTATCGTCCTTCTTCTTTAATAGTTGTGCAATTCCTAGTTTTTTTGTGCTTTGTTCGTCGAAGGAGTTTATAGGCGAGTTCACTAGGCCCGAGATCTTTCTTTCCGCTTTTGTTAGATTGATGCTTTGTTAACGTCACAAAAAAATAAATAAAAATCGTTATTGGGTCTTTATTCGGCAGCGACTATTTAAGGGCAAAGGTGAAGGGGCAGTTTGGCTATGTTCGTTCGTTGATGCTCGATGTTAATAGTTTCCTTCCAAATGAGGAATGTATAAAAGTGCATATTGGAAATGAAAGTCACTTCTCTTTGGAAGTCATCGCTTTGCCAATTTGAAAATTTATTCTTTGGGATTGATGGTAAATTATTACTACTAACTGTAGAAAGTGAAATTTGCCCTTCTGTTTCTTACACTTTTCTTCTGTCTGGTAATTAGTTTTTGTATGCTTTCCTGCTACAATGCTAAATTTTTTAAGTTTTTTTTTTTTTTTGAAACTAGAATCTTTGGATAGTCACAATAAGTTAGAATCTATGCCTTCCGTTGCCTTTAAGAGGGATCAGTAGAACTTATCATTTGTGTGAAAGTGTCATATGATTTTATTTCCTATCTTTAGTTGTTGAATAATAATGATGTTAAAGCAGTTAGTTAACCAACCAATCGCCGCCACACAGTAGTTCAGTCATGTGAACTTTCTCCTTCATATCCATTTATACTCCTTGCTTCTTATATTTTCCTATCAATATGAAACACTAAAGATTGAATACACTTGTTACGCTATATATGTATTCTTCACAACTTTTTAAAAGAGTAGTGTAGCTTTCTGCTACCACATTATGTTTTTATTATCATAATGGACTATAGTTATCTTCTTATGCATTATTTTCACTCAGAATCATGGAACAGATTTATGCACAAACTTTATGTGTGGTAGGTAATATACATATCTTACCATCTGTGAATCTGATCTCTCTTGGAATGCTAGTTTAGCATGCTTATTTGGTGATAAGTGGACAGATATATCACTTTACTCTCTTAATGAATTGTTGCATTAAAGAAAACATTAAAATTTTATATATTCAAGTACAAAGTAGAAGCCCAATCAGGCATCATGTGCAAAGTATTCTAATTATGGAGAACTTGTTTGAAGCAACATACTTGTTCTTGGGCAATTAGCAAAACTCAGATATAATGAATGGTTGCCTTGTAATATAAGCACATGATGTCAACATTTTAACGGAATTCATAGTAGAGTTGTGATGGATACCTAGACATTTACAACTCATAAATTTCATGGCTAAATTATCACCAATTGGTGTTTTGATTGAATTTTTCATTTTTTTTTTATAATTTAAGTTCTATTTAACAACCATCTCGATTCTTTTAAGTGTTAGAAATAGGAATAGCATTTGTTACATAGTTATAAGGATGTGGTGTCTTGTGCAGTTCTCCTGTTAGGCGGGCAAGTGCTAATGTGGTGAGCATCATTGCGAAGTATGCCTAGACATTTACAACTCATAAATTTCATGGCTAAATTATCACCAATTGGTGTTTTGATTGAATTTTTCATTTTTTTTTATAATTTAAGTTCTATTTAACAACCATCTCGATTCTTTTAAGTGTTAGAAATAGGAATAGCATTTGTTACATAGTTATAAGGATGTGGTGTCTTGTGCAGTTCTCCTGTTAGGCGGGCAAGTGCTAATGTGGTGAGCATCATTGCGAAGTATGCAGTCCCAGCCGGAGAATGGCCTGAAATATTGCCTTTCCTTTTCCAGTGCAGTCAAAGCTCACAAGAAGACCATCGAGAAGTATGTTATTTTCCTATGATCCTCGTTTCTTAAAGTTGTTTTCCTATAACCTCACATGGTTAGCACATATGGTTAGGGTCAAGACAATATTTTCCACTTCTATACTTGATAAAAAAAAACTATGAATATTTATGATTTGCTCTCATGTGAAATCTAAATTACCTCCCAATGTAGCATCGATATTGATTTTTCTGTCGAACTTGCCCAATCAACATTAGTATACCCTGTAATTAGTATGTAAAGGTGATGTTGCTCATAGTACAAAAGCCTTTTCCCTTGGACATTTTTCAAGCATCTAAGAATTCTCAAGGCTGCCTCAAGATGATCATGATAAAGAGCCTTAAGCATTGGATAATGATGATCACTGTGAATGATATGTGATGTATTGTAATTATGAGATAGTCTATGGTTTGGACTTTGGTTCAATAAACCTGAATTGGTTTGGTTCATCTTAGCCTGGTTCGTGGAGCATAACATTGATAGTATGCATAAACTGAACCTTGATGCTATCTGGTTGGATCATTGTACTCTATGGTATTTTTTTTAGCTATTTGACAATGTGATTTAAAGCTTGGTATCACATTAGGTTCATACTTCATGGCTCTTTCTTCTTTAAGACTGCTTGTTTCTTTACCTGTCCTCTCTTTATGATTTAATTTAATGCTTTTTCAATTTGTGGAATGCTTATTTAATCTTTTTGTATTCTGCTAGGTGGCTTTGATCCTTTTCAGCTCTCTCACTGAAACAATTGGACCAACATTTCAAACCCATTTGGCAGATCTACAACCCATTTTGCTCAAGTGCCTGCAAGATGAGACTAGCACTCATGTTAGAGTTGCTGCTCTGAAGTGTGTATTTTGTAATAATTTGAATGTGTCATTTTTGTAATGATTTATTCATGCACATATGCTTTGGCCTGGATTTGGTCTGACCCATTTTTTTTACTTCAGGGCAGTTGGATCCTTTATTGAGTTTATAAACGATGGAACAAATGTGGTGAGTTTGTTAGCCACTTTGTTGTATTTTGTAGGTTTCTTCTGCTATTCATGCATCAAATCTTTATGAATGTTAGCAATAATACGTAATTTGCTTCTGACTGAACATAAATGATAGCCTCTGAAAAATGAACTTCACTCATTGCAGTTTTGCAACTTATTGAATGAGAATCATGTTTAATCCTTGTACTCCTCTCAAGTATAATTTGATATTATTTTCCTCTCACCTTGTAGGTAAAGTTGTTTCGTGATTTTATCCCAAGTATATTGAATGTGTCAAGGCAATGCCTAGCTAAGGGTGAGGAAGATGTTGCTTCTATTGCTTTCGAAATATTTGATGAGCTCATTGAATCTCCTGCTCCTCTACTTGGGGATTCTGTGAAGTCGATAGTGCAATTTTCTCTTGAAGTTTGTTCAAGTCAGAGTTTGGAATTGAACATAAGACACCAGGTTTGCTAGATTCAGAGTGTTGGTATTTGATATGTGTTGGTAATTTCTAATTCATCCTGTTGGCAATGCCAGGCAATTCAGATAATTTCATGGTTGGCAAAATTCAAAGCATCTTTTTTGAAGAAACACAAGCTTGTAGTACCTATTCTGCAAGTAATGTGTCCTCTTCTTACAGAAACGACTGATGGAGATGAGGATTCTGATCTTTCTGCTGATCGAGCTGCTGCTGAGGTTATTGACACAATGGCTATTAATATTCCTAAGAATGTTTTCCCTCCAATATTTGAATTTGCATCATTAAACTTTCATCACAACAACCCCAAGTTCAGGGAAGCTTCTGTTACAGCACTAGGTGTTGTCTCTGAGGGTTGTTTTGAGTTGCTAAAAGACAAGTTAGAACATGTTTTACACATAGTTTTGGGAGCCCTGAAAGATCAAGAACAAATGGTAAGGGGGGCTGCATCATTTGCATTGGGCCAGTTCGCTGAGCATCTCCAGCCAGAAATTTTATCATGCTACCAAATTGTGCTTCCATGCATTCTGAATGCCCTTGAGGACCCATCAGACGAAGTAAAGGTAACTTGTAGTGGGTGTGACATTAGACATTCTGTAGTAACATTGTGTCCGATTTTCATGATTAATTGATTATTGCTGCAGGAAAAGTCATACTATGCACTTGCAGCATTTTGTGAAGACATGGAGGAAGAAATTCTTCCTTATCTTGATCCTCTAATGGGAAGACTTGTTCTCTCCCTTCAAAACAGTCCACGGAATCTGCAAGAGACATGCATGGTTATTCTCCTTATTCGCTTTTCTTATGTTAGTTTATTTTGCTGATACTAGATTGTTATTAAATTCATTTGGCACCTTTTTTCACTGCAGTCTGCAATTGGTTCAGTAGCTTCTGCTGCTGAGCAGGCTTTTATTCCTTATGCAGAGAAAGTTCTTGAATTAATGAAAAGTTTTATGGTATTGACAAATGATGAGGACTTGAGAGCACGAGCTAGGGCAACTGAATTAGTTGGAATAGTTGCTATGGCAGTTGGGCAAACGAGGATGGAACCTATACTTCCCCCCTTCATTGAGGCTGCGCTCGCTGTGAGTTACTATTGAAGGTCTTATGTAGTATTGTAGAAATAAGCACCAAATTGAGTTGTCTATATCTGTATTGTCAGGGTTTTGCATTGGATTACAGCGAACTTCGGGAATATACTCATGGTTTCTTTAGCAATATGGCTGAAATATTGGGTGATGGTTTTGCGCAGGTATGATTCTCTTACCTTTTGGATATTGATTCTCTTATTGGGAACATATTGAAGTAACGTTTTCTAGCATTTTTTTTGGTACAGTACCTTCAGCATGTTGTACCTCTTGTATTTTATTCGTGTAATCTGGATGATGGCTCCGCAGTGGACATTGATGATTCTGGCAGAATTGACAATGGGTTTGGAGGTGTGTCCTCTGATGAAGATAATGACGAACCCAGAGCTCGTAACATTAGTGTGAGGACTGGGGTTTTGGATGAAAAGGCTGCTGCAACCCAAGCTATTGGCTTATTTGCACTTCATACTAAGAGTGTTTATGCACCGTATCCTACTTATTCAACATTTTTTTTACCTTATACCATTTACAACAAACATGCAACTGTTTAGTTTCTTTAATCAATGCTAGCTATATGGATGAGTCATTGAAAATTTTAGTCAGGCATGCAGCTTATTTTCATGAAGACGTCAGGCTTCAGGCTATCATAGCTTTGAAAGGTGAGTATTTACTTGAGGCAATTTTTTCATTTGTTTTTTTTAGCTGGAGAGATGGATTTGAATTGAATATTGATTGTCTGACTTCAATATAATAATTGGTGAATCATATTTCCTAGCTATCTTAAATCACATAATTCAGAAAACACTGGTTTTCTGATTATCTGATTCTTAGGTTTGAAGTGATCTTATCAATAGTTTGCTCCTAGCTAGGTGTAGTAAGAACCTATGTCCTGATGGATCTAATATCCTGCAGAAATTCTTTCATGGTTAAAAGAATCATTTTAATTTGATTAGAAGATTATATCAGCATATCAGCAGTCATATCCTATAACGGTTCCATACATCTATATGAGCCGTTTATTCCATGTAATCATTACCTTTCACAACTTGCTGAAAAGCAACCACCTCTAAATGCCAGACCAGAATCCTGGTAATAATGCCATACCTGATAAATGATTATTTTTTAAAAAATCAAGATGACAATCAATGACGGTGATAAATTGCCAAAGTTGTATGAAAATATTAATTAATTCTAGGAAAGTGATAAGCCAAAATGGTATATAATTCATGTTATTTGCTTTAGAAGAGCAAACTAAGCCCAAACTAGCAATCTCATTCTCTTTTATCTTCTTTTCCAGGTATTTTAACAGCTGTACAGTCAATATCTACTGGTCAAAATGTGAGTTGAAGCTGTATTTTTCTTTATGCACATATATTTTCCTGCTCAGATTATTCAGATATATTTATTGGCAAGTTTTCAATTTTTAATGGAGGATATTAAATAAATATTTAAATACTTTCACTTAATTCTCAAGCAATGGATTTCCAAGTTATTTGTTTTCATGGTAAAATTTCAGAAAATAATTTGACAATGTACAGTATGCTGTTTCAAATGCAAAGTATATCATTTATGGTTTAGCCAAACCACCTGAATTATGTACGAAGTGAAAAATCCTTGAGGAGGATCTACACGTGCCCAAATCATTAGATTAATAAACTATGCTCGACAAGCTTTTGCACTATGTCAGATTCAGTAGGGTATTCTCTAATTCATTTTATTTGTAAAGCAGGATGTCTCAGAAAAACAAAAGGAAGTTCTTGGTATACTGCCTTTTCTACTCTACTACTGTTTAAGGTTCTTAGTATTCACCTTCAAACTATCTAATTATACTTTGCTTAAATCCCCAGATACTGTAATGAAAATATATATCAGTACCATGACTGAGGATGACGACAAGGAAGTTGTTGCTCAAGCATGCTCCGGCATGGCAGAAATAATGAAAGACAGTGGATACATGGCTATTGAGTCTTGTAAGCTTAAAGCTTCACTTTGTGGATGCGTCACTTAAGTTGATAAATGAGCAGCATGTAACATTAAATGATTGCAGATATTCCTAGGCTTGCTGAGGCAACTCTAACACTTCTTCGTGAGGAATCATCATGTCAACAAGTAGAATCTGATTGTGACGCTGATGATGGTGATGTTGACCATGATGAGGTGCTCATGGATGCGGTGTCAGATCTTCTTCCAGCTTTTGCAAAGATTATGGGACTTAATTTCGAACCTATCTTTGCCAAGTTCTTTGATCCTCTAATGAAATTTGCGGTAGGGATGGCTGTCCCTTTTGCCTTGTAGATATTCATTATCAATATATTTATGCTGTTGTTTTGTTAGTTTTTCTTTTATCTTTGTATATTCATGTGGTTTTGTTCTCCTATGTTATTACAATGCCAAAATTTAACTGCAGAAAGTTCCACACCCTCCCCAAGATCGGACCATGGTTGTTGCTTGCTTGGCCGAAGTTGCGCAGCAAATGGGTCCTCCAATATCTGCTTATGTCGATGTAAGAATTCTTTATGTTACTTTCTCCATTATAATTTTATACTTTTATCTATATTTGTCCTTTCTTATATGAATTTTTTTGATCTTTACTGATTAAACATCATCTTCAGAGAACAATGCCTTTGGTACTGAAAGAACTGGGATCATCAGAATCAACTAATAGGAGAAATGCAGCATTCTGTGTTGGTGAATTTTGCAAAAATGGGGGTGTTGCGGCACTCAAGTATCCTTTTACTTAATTGTTTACACAAAGGACGGATTTATGTTAGATCTTGTATAAATCCTTCATTCGGTGTTTTTTTTCCTCATCTTATTGCTTTTAGTGTCTGTTGAGATTAGGGAATTTTTTCTGATTGGCTCTGTAAGTGCGTGCTACTGGTCAGGTTACTAAGTTTCCTCAAGATGATTCCTTTCATCTTGCCTCAGATATTATGGCGACATTCTCCGTGCCCTTTACCCCTTGTTTAGCAACTCAGAATCAGACTTTGCTGTGCGAGATAATGCAGCTGGTGCAGTTGCTAGGATGATAATGGCTCAACCTCACGCCATTCCTCTCAACCAGGTTAGAAATTCTGTGATTCTTGTTGGAAAATCTAATCTTGAAAGACCTCATTTGGTAAGTATTTTTTTTTGTTTTTTTTTTCATATTCCAGGTTTTACCTGCGCTTCTGAAAGCTTTGCCATTGAAGGAAGATTTTGAAGAGTCAATGACCGTCTACGGTTGCATTTGTGGTCTGGTCATATCTTCAAACCCCATGGTATACTGCACGTTAAAAATATTATTTTTGCTGCAGATGTGCTTGCTTCAAATTACCTCACCATCCTCATTGTTACTGGAACAGATCATTCCCCTCGTCCCAGACATCGTAAATATTTTTGCTCAAGTTATCGTATCTCCTGTTGAGAGTGAAGAAGTGAAAAATCAGATCGGCCTTGCCATCACTCACTTGATTTCGCTTTACGGTAACCAAATGCAGCCTATCATGGCTGCTCTTGCACCTGGATACGCTAACGCTTTGGCTGCATACGCGAGTAGAAGATGAGCTACAGAGAGACACTTGCCAAGCAATCAAGTAATGTTTTCGACAAACTGTGCCTTTGTTGGGTGTCACTTGGATACTTTTTGTGGTCCTTTTTTCTTCTGTTATTCTGTATTTACCTATTCTTTATAGCCTTGAGTGCTCAGTTTTGTAATACCTTTAGATATATTTCCAATATCAGGAATCGAAGAGTGTGGTCGTGAAGAGTTCTTTTTCCTGTTATTGTTGATCATTGTTTGGATTTGAGACTTTGTGGCCATTAAGTTGTATGGATGCAATACTTTACATGGTTGTTAAATTTCTTTGTTCCTTGTTACCTTAGTCCTCTTACAGTGTGACTCCACTAATTCAAAGATTTACATCATGTATTATGATATTGATGATCGATTAATTTTGAGCCCTTGATCATAGCTAAAAGTGCTCGATGACTCGATTTATAATTGTGGTATAATTGTGGCAAAGGTGATAACTCTCGTCCGGGAGCTTTTCCACACCACATGGGTTATTCGGCCAGCCGAGTGACTTTTTAGGTGGGGAGGCCTAGTATGGGATAAATCCCATGGTCCCCTAGTATGGGATAAATTCCTTGATTTAAATCTGGAATTTATTATGATAACTCTTTGGTATTAACTCAACTACCCCCACCTGTCGGGGGCAATGACTCAATTTTTAATTAAATTTTTATCTCCATGAGATTTGTCTAGTTAGATTAGAAGTTGACAGACTATAACGGGTAAGAAATTATAAGTAAGAAATTATAAGTAGATTTCATAATTTATGTTTGTTCATACTATAATGGGTAAGAAATTATAAGTAGATTTCATAATTTATGTTTGTTCATATAATTTGGAAATGAACTTTGAGGAAGTTTGAGATAAATATAATTATCTATGATGATTCAATTTATAATGATCATCAATTAAAAGTGACTGATGATGTCAATTTGTTAATAATGTTGATCCTGTTCGAAAGTCGATGAGATGAAAAGTTGAGGATGTGGCGCTCTCGTTGATCGCCTGTAAACTCCGTTCCGACCTACAACACAGATGACGTCGGTGCCAAGCTAAGAAAGGGGTCTCCGGCGTTGGTCCTCCGACGCTCAAGTCAGTCACCGACGATGAAGTAGAAGGTGGAGCAACAACAAGAATGAACAGTGTAGCGAAAACAGTGTCTATCGCGTATTGTATATCTCCGCCGATGTTTGGACCCCCCTTTGTATAGAGCTACTGTAACGCACGTGCACACTCCCCAAGGCGAGCCCGCTTCCCAAAGTTTTCCCTGAAAAAACTTGTTAGTAAAGTGTCCCTGACATAGTACCTTAACAGGCCGATCGTATCTCTGAAGTGTCAGTAGAAGCTTTCGCTGTACGATCTTCTGGTTGACCATGCCCGGTGTCAGCGACACTAACTCCCAAAAGGATGTCGATAGATAACACAGGGGGTCTGTTGCTAGGCCAAACGGAATAGTTGCTCAACCGAGACTTCGTTGTTCCTGTGTACCACCCGCTCGGCTGGGACTTCGTTGCGTGTGTCGCGTCCGCTCGACCGGAGTTCCGCTCTGCCAATGTTGAGTCCTGTTGCCTGACCGAGCAGGGTAGTTGCTCGGCCCGACTTTTGCACATCGTCTCCTCCTCCGTCCGGCGTCCAATACTCCATTGAGCGTCGGTCATTTGACACCTCCCTGTGTCAAATGCGGGATCGGACCGGAGCCCTCTCCTCCCGGTCGGGGCATGATCGCCCGATCGGCCGATGATATCTCAATGTTTACCGCCTTGACTTTGATTTCCATAGTGGCAGCTATCCTCCGCGGGGTGGGGCCTCTCCTTATCACCGCATCACATGCCTCCCCCTCGAGTCTAGTCGAAGTAGGCTGCAAGTCCGACTGACTGGACAAAATTGTTTGTGAAGCTTTCCACCCGATCGGCTTCGACACTCCTTGGTTTCTGATTGGACTAACGTGGCGCAACGATTGGCTATGTGACCGCTCTCTGTCGGTCGACCTGTTGGAGATTATCGTTCGGCCATAGGTCTGCTCCCTTAAGCCGATCGGCACAACGAACATTCGTACTTAGAAATCTTTTGGGCTTCTTTAGGTGAGCGTAATCCGTGCTTATGTCACACATATTTATAGGAAATCATGCAAATTCCTGTACATTATGACTAAGCATGTCCCCATGCCTTTTAATTGCTCTCATTAAATGTCGGCCCATGGCGAGGCGCCACGTGTCCCACCCGCTGCCGTCGCACGCCTGACGTGACAGGAGGATATCCTCTGGTGATGTGACCTTTGACGTTTCGAATTCAACGGTCAGATTCCTGCTTGGGTTTTCGCTACCTAGATCGGACGACTCCGGTCGGCCAGCCCCGAGGCTTATAAGCCCATGCGCGTCGCCTTCTCCTCCTTCGCATTCCCGTCTTCGAGCTCTTCGGCGATACTTCGTCTCTGTGCTCCGGTGATATTCTTCCTTTCCTGCTCCTTCGACGACCTTCCAGTAAGTTTCCTTCCAATCGCATATCACCTCCTTCCTCTGCACTCCCCCGTCTTCGAGTTTTTCGGCGTTTCTTCGTCTGTGTTCCGGCGATATTCTTCCAGTAGGCTTCCTTCTCCTCGCATCCTTTCGTTGCCTTTATGTTTTGCGATGGCGAGTTCCTCACAGCCGCCTGTCGGCGTCCCTGAGCTTTGGTACACCTCTACTGAGTCTAGGTTTAACGCCGGCGACGCTGAGAGTCTAATAGCCGCCTTTGAGTTTCCTCCTGGCTACAAAGTTTTTCTTCCTTCTCCTTCCAATCGGCCAAACTTTCCGCCACCCGGCTGTCTTTGCTTCTTTAGGGATCAATTTACTGCCAGTCTACGATTTCCTATTCGCCCCTTCTTTTCCACCGTTTGTAAATACTTTCGCATCTCCCTTCATCAATTAGTGTTAAACTCCTTTCGGCTACTATGCGGGGTAGTTGATCTGTTCCGCCTACACGACATTCCTATTACTCCTCAGATTTTCCAATATTTTTATTATCTGAAATTATCCGAACCGGGGACTTTTCTTTTTCAAACCCGAGTGGGCTAAGTTTTTTATGACAAAATGTCGACCTCCAACAAGCATTGGAGGGAATACTTTTTTTTTGTACACCTTCCCGAGCGGTCAAACTTCTCGACCTACTGGCAGCTCGAAGTGGCGAATCAACCTCCCTTGAAACAGTACAAGAGCTGATTGGACTACCTCAATGCAACTTCAATATTGGTCGGTCAGAAATATGACATTCACAAGTTGTTATTGGAGGGTGTCCTCTACATTTTCGGCCTGAGTCCGATCCGTACCCGGCTTCCGTCTAGTCTATGTATGCAACTTCCATTGGATCGTGAAGTTTCGATAGAGGGGGGGTGAATATCGATTAGAAAATTCGTTCAAAAAGAGTTATGCGTAGCGGAAATAGAAAAACAATGCTAACACAAACCAGTTTTACTTGGTTCGGAGGCTGTGTCGACTCCTACTCCAAGGCCCGCACACAAGGGTGCTTTCGGTGGGTAATCACTAACAGTTCAAAAAATTATTACAAACTAAGTGCTGAAATGCTAATGAAAATTAAAGCGATACCGACAAGAAAATTAACCAAAGAAGAAAGAGCGCGTTGTCGGAGCTTTGTTAGCGTCGCAGGAGCGCAGAGCAGCAGAGCAAGCAGTAGAAGATCTCTCTTTTTCAGTTATGTTTGAAGCTCCCCCCTGACCCTCCTTTTATATGAGGCTCGGTGCGCCCTGGTGAGACGTGACAGGTCCAACCAGTGAGCTCCACGTGGCGACGCGCGATCTGGATAAAAATCGCCTCCCGAGCGCCCGGATCCCCACCGGGCGCCCGGAGGACTACCTTTCTCCAGAAACCAGCTTTCCTGCAAGACAAGGTTAGTCCGAGACAAATAAATAATGTGTATCCTGCAAAACAGAGTGTTAGCACAGTTTATAAGTTTGACATAAAAAGTATGACTTAGATTCCGTCTTTCTGAGACCGGAATCTAGTCACGATCTCGACTTAGAGATCCGAAATGGATCTAAGCCGGATCGACGCCTAATGTTCCCTTCCAGGGAATGTGTCCTCACAGTCACTCCCTTCCAGTGACTTACCTTTACTTACTTGCCAGACGTCTGGTCAACCCTTCGACCCGTCTGGACTTCTCGCCAACTATCCGGTCAACCCGTCGACCTAGCTGGACTTCTCGCCAAGCGTCCGGTCAGCCCGTCGACCCGCTTGGACTTCTCGCCAGCTATCCGGTCAGCCCGTCGACCTAGCTGGACTTCTCGCCAAGCGTCCGGTCAGTCCGTCGACTCGCTTGGACTTCATGCCAGACATCCGGTCAGCCCGTCGACCTGTCTGGACTTCGTCTACACACTCGATCAGAGTGTTAGATCACAACAAACCTAACTTAACCCAATTTGTCATTCATCAAAACCTGAGTTAGACCATTAGTGCTAACCGCACCAACAATCTCCCCTTTTTTGATGGAATGACAACCTGGTTAAGTTAGTAAAAATATGCGACAAATAAATTAAGCATTTTGTTCTAGCATGAGGTTTAAGTTAGTTTTAATTTTGTTTTTCTAACTTAACCACCTATCCCTCTCCCCCTTTGGCATTCATCAAACAAGGATTTATTTTAAACATTCAAAAATACAGAAAAAAAATATGTAGGAAACGATGTCAAGTTAACTCGGGGGAGTTTGAACTTTTGAAGATTTGTTTAAAATGTTGAATTAATTTTTAAGACTAAGTTTTTAAGGTAGCTAAAGCATGTAAAACAGTCTTTTGGAAAATAACTTAGTTTTTCAAATCAGAAATTTGAAAAGGTGATTTTCTAATATAAGTATAAGTTTCAAATTTTAGAATCAAGGTGAATATGTTTCAATTTTGAAGTATTTTTCAAACAGGCTAAGTTTTCAAAGTTTGATTTTCCAAACAATATTTTTCAAATATAAAAAAATTTTCAAAACTGAGTTTTAAAAAAAAATCAGAGTTTATAAAATCTAATTGAAGAATTTAATATAAGCTAGTTTAGAAAAATATTTGAAAAATAATATTTCAAAAACTAAGTTTGAAAAACCTTTCTTTTCAAGACTTATTAAGTTTGTAAAAAAATTTTAAACCAAAGACCAATTTGAACACTGACAAAAAAATATTTAAAAAAATATTATGTTTAAGGTGGAGAAAATAATGTTGGTGTTAAGTGTTGATTTAATCTTCCCCCTAAACCTGACATCTAAAATAGCTGTCTAACCAATTATGTACTTACCGACTATCAGAAGATAGCAGCTTTCACTTGGTTAGTCAAGTTAAGTTCATTGTAATCAGTTAGTGGTTGACTTAACTGAGTAACTTAGCTTGATCAATGTATGTTTTGTATTTAACGCCCAGACCTATGTCGATGCACTGATATAAACATCTTAAGTCTAGGTAATTGGCCTATACATCTCACTCCTTTCTATGTTTGTCAATCACAAGCAAAGTAATCCTAGGGTGTTGGTGAGATGCTCAAACACTAATCCTGGGGGAACATGATTTCTAAGGAGATTTTTCTAGTCTAAGGCTAAAATTATTTTGAAATTCTAAAAGTGGGAAGGTTTAAAAAAAAACAATTTTAACCTAGAATTTAAAACAATCAATTTTAAAACAGTTTTGAATTTTGAAAATCCTAGTCTATTAAACACATTCCTAATGTTCTACGCAGATTGCTAAATTCACTTTCAGGGAGTGGTTTTGTGAATATATCAGCTAAATTGGATTTGGACTCAATGTATTTGAGTTCAATGTCCCCTTTAGTAACATGATCCCTGATAAAGTGATGTCTAATTTCAATATGTTTAGTTCTGGAATGATGCACTGGATTTTTTGTTAGGTTAATTGAGCTAATGTTATCAATTAAGACTTTGACATTTGAAAGGTTCAAGTTAAAATCTTTTAGGGTGTGCATCATCTATAATAATTGTGCAACACATTCTCCTATTGCTATATACTCTGACTCAGTTGTAGATAAGGCAACATAATGTTACTTTCTACTAAACCAGCTGACAAGTGATGAACCCAATAATTGGCATCCGCCACTTGTGCTTTTGCGGTCTAATTTGCATCCAGCATAATCTGAGTCAGAATACCCTATTAATTCAAAATTGTTAGTCCTAGGATACCAAATGCCTACATTTGTTGTTCCTTTAAGGTATCTAAAGATTCTTTTGACTTGAGTCAAATGAGATTCTTTAGCACAGGTTTGGTATCTGGCACACATACTAACTGCAAATAGGATATCCGGTCGACTTGCAGTTAGGTATAGTAAGCTACCTATGACACTCCTATAGTGTTTTAGGTCAACTGGTTTTCTATTTGGATCATCATCTAGGATTGTGTTTCCTGCCATAGGTGTTTTTATCTCTTTGGTGTTTTCCGTTCCAAATTTTTTAAGTAATTCCTTAGTATATTTTTGTTGATAAATGTAGTTACCTTCATTTGTCTGTTTGATTTGTAATCCTAAAAAGTAGGTTAATTTTCCTACCAGACTCATTTTAAATTCGTGTTCCATTAAATTTGTAAATTCATCTAAGAATTCTGAATTTGTTGAACCAAAGATTATGTCGTCTACGTAAATTTGTGCTATAAAAATATCTTCTTTTTTTTTTAATTTAAGTTTCAATTTTTAAAATAAATTTTAAGTAAATACATTTTTTTAAAAAAAAATTTAAGTTTTAAAATAAATTAAAAAAAACTTTAAGTTTTAATTTTTAAAATAAATTTTTAAGTTAAAAAAATTAAGTTTTAATTTTTAAAATAAAATTTTAAGTTAAAAAAATTAAGTTTTAATTTTTAAAATAAAATTTTAAGTTAAAAAAATTAAGTTTTAATTTTTAAAATAATTTTTTTAAAAAAATTAAGTTTTAATTTTTAAAGTAAAATTTTAAGTTAAAAAAAATTAAGTTTTAATTTGTAAAATAAATTTTTAAGTTAAAAAAAAATTAAGTTTTAATTTTTAAAATAATTTTTTAAGTTAAAAAAAATTAAGTTTTAATTTTTAAAGTAAAATTTTAAGTTAAATTTTTTTTAAATTTTAATTTTAATTTGATGTTCTTAGTCATCTCACCCAATCTATGTTTTCAATCAGGGAATCCTATAATTTTGTGAGATGAATTAGACTCAATTTTAGAGTTTGTTTTTAACTTGTGTTAGATTCAAGTTTAGCTTTGAGTTCAACAAATAGGCGTTCTCTGGATAAACTTCTGGGCTATGGTGAGTCACTCGGACATCATTAAAGTAACCATGCCTTCGAGGTTTTCCAAATAGTCCTATCCACTGAACTTAGTACAAAACCTTGGTCTAACTGGTTAGGATTCATAAAGGGCAGCTTCGGTCAGTTCCACTTAGCCAAATGCACTAGGTCGAAGTCATATCTTCCTAGACATGCATAGATTAAGCTTCCCTAACGTACTATCATCCAATATTTCACCAATACCATTTTTCAAGTTAAACTTGAACCCTTTTTAACTAATCCTAATTACCCTGTCGGGTATGTTGGTTAGGGCTACCCTGCCGGATAGGTTAGTTTTGGAGGTGCCAGCTATTCTGGAGCCTCCCCCTGAATTAATAGTCATTTAATTTAATTTTATTCTTGGTTTATGTCTATTTCTTTTGTAATTATATTTTACTTGGTGATAGTTTACATTTTGTTGAGTTTTACTATGTTTAGATTTTAAATTTTTTTGTTTAGGTTTGTATTTTGGTCTTTGACTTGATTTGTTCGAGTTTATATAAAATATTTTTTCTTTAGGTATGTAGTATTGATTGAGTCATACTTGCGTGATTAGCCACGCTTTCGGAACCCAAGCTTGTTTTGTTGGTTTGTGTTGGGTTATTAATGACTTGAATGTTTTATTTGAGCTTGACTTATAGCCAAGTTCGATTTTATTATAAATTATTTTTTGATTATTTAATATTAAATCTAAGTTTTTGGATCTTGTTGTGAATTTTTCTAACATTTCTTTTAAATTATTAATTTCATTTTTTAGTGATAAATTCTCCTCCTCAAGTGTTAGATCTTGAGTTGTATTTGAATTTTTTATTTGTTCCTTAAGATTTTGATTTTCTTCAAAAAGCAGCTCATTTTCTTTTTCTATTTTAACTAATTTATTGTTTAAGCAAGAAATAATTTTAAAAAAATTCTTATTTAAATTTTGGTATATCTCTTCGGAACCTTCGGAAACGAGTACGGACTCGTGGCTCGATTCGAGTTCGGACCCGTCTTCCGATTCTTCCTCCGATTCTTCTTCGCGGGCCATCAGCGCGAGGTAACTCTTGTTCTTCTGTTCTTCGGCTTCCGATTTATCCGAGGAAGTGTCGTCCCACGTTGCTTTAAGAGCCTTCTTTTTGGTCGTCCTTGGTTTCTCGTTTTTCAATTTCGGACACTCGTTCTTGTAGTGACCCTTTTTGTTGCATCCAAAGCATGTCACGCTCCTCGGGTCGGTTGGAGAATTGATCCTCTGAAGGTCCTTTTTGTTGAAGCTCCTTTTCCTCCTGGTAAACATTTTCCTTACCAAGTTCACCAGGTGCTCTTCATCTTCAGAGTTCTGATCAGAGTCGTCTTCAGGTTCAGACTTGTTCTTTATCTTCTCCTTGGAGGAACCTGCAAACAAAGCTACACCCTTCTCGGCCCCGACGTTAGTTTGTTCGTGTAGTTCTAATTCACAAAACAATTCGTCTAATTTAAGTTTAGGTAAATTTTTAGAAATTTTGTAGGCATCCACAATAGATGCCCACAAACTATTACGTGGAAAAGTATTCAGTGCATACCTTATTAGGTCCCGGTTCTCCATTTGATGGCCTATCGCGTGGAGCCCGTTGAGGATGTCCTTGATCCTCGCGTGTAGCTGACTTGCAGTTTCCCCTTCCTGCATTTTTATATTAAATATTTTATTTAAGAGTAAATCCCTTTTTGTTATCTTAGCGTCGTTGGTTCCTTCGTGCAGCTCGATCAGTTTGTCCCACAGCTCTTTGGCGTTCTTATGTGGTCCGACCCGATTTAGTTCTTCTCTAGTCAATCCGCATTGTAGGGTGTTAATTGCCTTGTTCTCTGTTGATGCCTTCTTTTTTAGGTCTGATGTCCAATCTTCTGGATCTAGTAGATTCCCGGAACTGTCTACTGGTATTTTGTAGGGTCTGGTGACGCTCATCCACTGGTCGAAGTCCGTCTTGAGATACACTTCCATTCTCTTCTTCCAGTACGGGAAATCGTCCCCGTTGAAAAGGGGAGGTCGTACTGTGTTGAAGCCTTCAAGCTGAGACATTTTAATCCCTGCACACAATAAAAAAATAGACAAGCAAATTCCCAAGACTTGGTCTTGGATTAGCAATGCGGGAGGAACTAAAAGATAATAAAGGAACTAAATTGGTGTTTGCACCAATTTAGATTTAATTGCAACGAGAAAACTTTCTAAAAAGATAATAGTATCAGTTTGGAATTAAACGTAAAACTGAAAGCGAAAAGAGAAAAAAAAACAAAAGAAAATTCCCCCCCCCCCTTGTCTGATTGGTGGTTGCACCAAATCAGTGTGGTACCTACTCTGATACCACTTGTTGGATCGTGAAGTTTCGATAGAGGGGGGGGGTGAATATCGATTAGAAAATTCGTTCGAAAAGAGTTATGCGCAGCGGAAATAGAAAAACAACGCTAACACAAACTAGTTTTACTCGGTTTGGAGCCTGTGTCGACTCCTACTCCAAGGCCCGCACACAAGGGTGCTTTCGGTGGGCAATCACTAGCAGTTCAAAAAATTATTACAAACTAAGTGCTGATCATGCTAATGAAAATTAAAGCGATACCGACAAGAAAATTAACCAAAGAAGAAAGAGCGCGTTGTCGGAGCTTTGTTAGCGTCGCAGGAGCGCAAAGAAGCAGAGCAAGCAGTAGAAGATCTCTCTTTTTCAGTTGTGTTTGAAGCTCCCCCCTGACCCTCCTTTTATATGAGGCTCGGGGGGCCCCGGATCCCTTCCGGGCGCCCTGGTGAGACGTGGCAGGTCCAACCAGCGAGCTCCACGTGGCGACGCGCGATTTAGATAAAAATCACCTCCCGCGCGCCCGGATTCCTTCCGGGCGCCCGGACTACCTTTCTCCAGAAACCAACTTTCCTGCAAGACAAGGTTAGTCCGAGGCAAATAAATAATGTGTATCCTGCAAAACAGAGTGTTAACACAGTTTATAAGTTTGACATAAAAAGTATGACTTAGATTCCGCCTTTCCGAGACGGGAATCTAGTCACGATCTCGACTTAGAGATCCGAAATGGATCTAAGCTGGATCGACGCCTAATGTTCCCTTCCCGGGAACTCGGTCTCACAGTCACTCCCTTCCAGTGACTTACCTTTACTTACCTGTCAGACGTCCGGTCAGCCCTTCGACCCGTCTGGACTTCTCGCCAGCTATCCGATCAGCCCGTCGACCTAGCTGGACTTCTCGCCAAGCGTCCGGTCAGCCCGTCGACCCGCTTGGACTTCTCGCCAGCTATCCGGTCAGCCCGTCGACCTAGCTGGACTTCTCGCCAAGCGTCCGGTCAGTCCGTCGACCCGCTTGGACTTCATGTCAGACATCCGATCAGCCCGTCAACCTATCTAGACTTCGTCTGCACACTCGGTCAGAGTATTAGATCACAACAAACCTAACTTAACCCGATTTGTCATTTATCAAAATCTGAGTTAGACCATTAGTGCTAACCACACCAACAACTTTTTCACTCCTTCCTTTGATTTTAACTGATTTTTCTTCCTCTTTTGCAGCTGAAGTCATGCTACATCCACGTCTGACCGGCAAGGCTAAGCTTACGGATGCCATGATCAATGCGGTGACTGTGGAGGAGTTGGAGAGCTGCGATCTGCAGCTTGTCGGCTCTCAAGAATATCCATAAGACGAGAGGGAAGTGGCTCCAGTCTTGGTGAGCGGTAGGGCTATAAACGAGCCGAGTTAAGTTGAGCCGAGCTTTGGGGTGTTCAAGCTTGTTTGATAAGGTAACCGAGCCAAGCCGAGCTAAGCTTAAAATGAACCAAGCTTTTGAAATGATTGTTCAAGATTGACTTAGTTTATTTTTTATGAGCTTGAGCTTGTTTGAAGCTTGACTTGAGATTGGCTTGTTTAGATGTTATCGAGCTCTCAATTCAAGCTTGGTTTGAGCTTGGCTTGAGCTTGGTTCAAGCTTGGTTTGTTTAGATATTATTGTGCTCTCAATTCAAGTTTGTTTGATTTTTTGAAAACTTTAGTTATTTGATTGGTTATTGAGCTTGATAATTTAAACTTATTTATTTTATTATATTTTATTATTTATTTAGCATATTAAAAAAGAGTTTTATTAATGAATATGGTTCGTGAACATTGTTCACGAACATTATTCACGAACATTGTCCACGAACGTTAATGAGCTGAACACATATGTGTTCAAGCTTGTTTGATTAGTTTAACGAGCTGTTCAAGCTTATTTATTTAATTAATCTTGTGTATATTGAATGAACAGAAACAAGCTCTTACCAAGGCGAACACCAAACTTGTTCACGAATGTTTAATTCATTTACAACCCTAGTGAGCGGAGGGGCGGCCAGTTGGATGCCTAGTGGTGGAGCGACTAGTGGATTACAATCTCCCTCTGAACGACTTCTGGTCGTTCAAGTTGAGGGGGCGTCGGGCTCGGCCTCCTCAGGAGAGCCGCTGATCAGGCGTAAGAGGCACCAGGTGGAACCTTCATCACGCTCCGCATCCTCGATGGTGCGGTCCGCCGAACGGGTTGAAGCTTCGACCCCCGCTCCAGTTCAAGAAACTACGACCCTCATGTCGTCTGATCGGATACCCTCGTTATCCGGTCAGCCGCAAGGGACTCTCTGCGTGCCTCCAATGGCCTTCATGCCACCACCATCGGAGGTCAAAAAATCTGGCATCCGTCCGGCGTCCTCATCCTGGCCGTCCGGCCGAGCGACCTCTGCCCAATCAGCCCCGAGCGGCCAGCGCCATATAACGACGGTTCTTCATCTGTCGACTGAGGAATGACACGAGTTGGTTAGTATTGAATCCCAAGTCTCCGAGCATCAAATAATTATCCAGGGGCCGCTCGCACAGATATAGGCTAACGCCCGAGTTCGTGTAGTGATGATGCCTCCGGTGGCGCTTGCGGATAGCCACACCCAGATGTCCACTGGGGTAAGTGTTGTGTTTTATTGTATTTTCTCAATTTATCCCCAGCCGACGCTTATACATTCCTGGTTATTCGCAGTATTGGGTAGAGAGTCTATCTATGTGCCAGAGGCTTGCCTTTCTGGAGGAGGAAGTTAAGAAGTTGAAGGCGTCGAGCGGCCAATCCTCCACCTCTTAGGAGCAGACGAATGCTGAGGTGGCTAAACTAAGGGTTGATCTGGCGAAGAGCACCTAGCTGCTCGACACCGAGCAGGGAAAGAGCGCAGAGCAGGCCTCTCTGCTGGCTCGACTTAACAAGCAAGTTACCACTTTTGATGCCAAGATCAAATCGGCTAATGCGAGAAAACTCTGGGTCATCGAAGACCTGGACCTGAAGAATAAAGAGGTTCGGACCCTCGCTAAGAAATTCAAAGAAACCGAAGATTTTCTGCTTACCGAATGGAAAATCCGGTCGGCCGAAGAAACTTCCCTTCGAGGCCAACTCTCCGCAAAAAAATGATGAGCTGGCCACCACGAAGGATGAGCTGGAGGCCTCTTGTGCGACCTTGAAAACTTATCAAGATGCTAAGTCTAGCCGGTTTGAGGCTATGAAGAGGAACTACATCCGCTCGGATGCTTTCAATGACAAGGTCGCCGACCAAGCACTTCGCCTGTTCGACCTGGCAATCGAAGGGACGTTCGGCCAACTTCAGGCAGGCGGCTCCATCTTTGCTGCTTTATCGAGTAAGGTCATCATTCAGGACAAGCTGACTGAATCGCTACCCGATGATGCCTTAGATTACCTTGAGTGAGGTTGAGAGTTCCGCCTTTGTAAAATTCTGAAGTTTCAATGAATGATTGTCCGTTTGGCTAAGCTTTATCTTCTTCTAGTATTTATTTTTTCAACTCGTCTTTTGAACATTGCATAAACTCGTGGCCTCATGACTCCTCCGATCAGCAATGACTAGTCTATCCAGCCGATCAATCCATTTTGTTTTTAGAGTTGCTCATTATGATTCTACAACCTTTTGATTGGTGACGGAAGTATTTTGAAGAATAGTCCCGAACGGTCACTATATTTCGTGGTCAGTCGTTCATCATTTTTGAGTTATAAGATCGTCGCTTGACCACTTATCGAGACGAGGGTTTAAAGTCACCGCTCGACGATTGGTGAAGATAGGGTTTAAGGTTGCCGCTCGACCGTTGATGAAGATTGGGCGAAGACTAGGGTTTAAGGTCGCCGCTCGACCATTGATGAATACTAGGGTTTAAGGTCGCCGCTTGACCGTTGTTGAAGATAAGGGTTTAAGGTCGCCGCTCGACCATTGGGGAAGATGAGGGTTTAAGGTCGCCGTTAGACTGTTGATGAAGACTAGGGTTTAAGGTCGTCGCTTGACCGTTGGGGAGACGAGGGTTTAAGGTTGCTACTTGACCATTGATGTAGACCAGGGTTTAAGGTCGTCGCTCGACCGTTGGGGAAGATGGGGGTTTAAGGTCGTCGCTCGACCATTGATGTAGACCAGGGTTTAAGGTCGCCACTCGACCGTTGGGGAAGACGAGGGTTTAAGGTCGCAGCTCGACCGTTGATGTAGACCAGGGTTTAAGGTTGTCGCTTGATCGTTGGTGAAGATGAGGGTTTAAGGTCGTCGCTCGACCGTTGATGTAGATCAAGGTTTAAGGTCGCCGCTCGACCATTGATGTAGACCAGGGTTTAAGGTCGTCGCTCGACCGTTGAGGAAGTGCATCTCAAGAGTGGCATTCTTCACTTTTATTCATATTTTCTCTGTGTTCAGGAAATATACAAAAATACATGTATTCGCTCACACACCTCTCATCCTCCACAGCCTCTCGAGCTATCTTCCCCCCTCATCCTCCAAGTAGTAGGTGCTTGACCGACGCTTTTGCATGAACTTGAAAGGTCCCGTCCATGGGGCTTCAATCTTGGTGATGTCGCCGACCGACTTCACCTTATTTCAAACGAGATCACTGACCTGGAAGGACCTCGGGATCACCCTTTGATTGTAGTTCTGCTTTATTCGTTGTCGGTACGTCGTTAGCCGAACAGCTGCTTTAGCTCACGTTTTGTCCACCAAGTCAAGCTCCATGATCCTCCGTTCAACGTTTCCTTCATTGTAGTACTGCACTCGATCAGATTGTACCCCAACCTCTACGGCGACGACTGCTTTGCTGTCGTATACCAAGTGGAAGGGGGTTACGCCGGTCCCCTCCATCGGGGTTGTACGAAGGGCCCACAACACACTGGGGAGCTCATCGACCCAGCTACCTCCGACGTGGTCGAGCCGAGTGCGTAGAACTCTAAGGATTTCTCGATTGTCGACTTTGGCTTATCCGTTGCGCTGGGGGTAGGTGACAGAGGTGAAGGCCTGTTGGATGTCATAACCCTCGTACCATTCTCTGAGCCCCTGATTGGCGAATTGTCTCCCATTGTCTGATATGAGTCAGCATGGGATGCCGAACCGGCATATGATGTTCTGCCAAATGAACTTAATGATCATATGCTCGGTTATTCTTGCAAGCGGCTTTGCTTCCACCCACTTCGAGAAGTAGTCCACCGCGACGAGCAGAAATCTCCGCTGACCTATCACCATGGGGAATGGTCCAACGATATCCATGCCTCATTGGTCGAACGGGCAAGATACTGTGGATGCCTTCATTTTCTCAGTCGGTCGGTGCGAAAGGTTGTGATACTTTTGGCAAGAAAAGCAGGTGCCCATCGTTCGAGTGACATCTTCTTAGAGGGTCGGCCAAAAATATCCGGCTAGGAGTATCTTTCGAGCTAACGCACGACCGCTCGGATGACCTCCGTAGGAACCTTTGTGCACCTCCCGCAGAATGTATTCGGCATCTTCCGATCCGACGCATTTAAGTAGGGACCTGGAGAAGGCTCTCTTATAAAGTTGGTCCCCGACCAAAGTGAACCGTCCGACCCTCTTCTTCAGCAAGCGAGCTTCTTCCTGATCGGCAGGGATAACTCCGGACCGCAGAAACTCTATCAGAGTCGTCCTCCAATCGTTCAGGAAGGTCATTCCTTCCATTCAGTCAATATGTGCCATGAGTGAGACATGTTCGATCGACTGCCCTATGATGATTGGTGATAACAAACTGACTAATTTTGCCAACTCATCTACCGCCTGGTTCTCCGATCAGGGAATCTTTTGTATAATGACCTTCTGAAAGTTGGTCTTCAGCTTCTCGAAGGCCTCCGCATAGAGCCTGAGTCGGGCATTGCTTATCTCGAACGTCCCGGATAGATGTTGAGTGACTAACTGAGAGTCTGAGTGGATGAGGACTTTAACGGCTCTCACATGCCTGGTTGCCTGTAGGCCGGCTATCAATGCCTCATACTCTGCTTCATTATTGGTGGCGCGGTAGTCAAGCCGAATGGAAAGCTAAATCCGGTCTTCCCGTGGTGAGATGAGTAATATGCCGATTCCGCTACCTTGCCGAGTGGATGAGCTGTCAACATATATCTTCCATGTTACTTTCGTCTCGACATTCTAGACCTCTATGATGAAATTCGCCAAGTCCTGAGTCTTGATTGCCGCTTGGGGTTGATATTGTATGTCAAATTCACTCAGGTCGATCGTCCATTTGATTAGTCTTCCTGATGCCTCGGGGTTGAGAAGGACCCGCCCCAAGGATCTGTTAGTCAGCACGATGATTGAGTGTGTGAAGAAATATGGACGAAGCTTCCGAGCGGCGAGAATCAAAGCATAAGCTAATTTTTTTCAGACCGGTGTAGCGAGACTCTGCATCCTTCAATATATGACTTAAAAAGTATATATGCTGTTGCTCTTGGTCGTTCTATCTAACTAGAGCTGACCCAACCACATACTCGTTAGATGATAAATAGATCCAGAGTAGCTCACCAATAATTGGCTTGGCGAATACAGGCAAGGGGTTAAGATATTCCTTAAGCTCTTCCAATGCCCGATCGCATTCGGCGTCCCACTGGAATTTTGTAGCTCGGGGAAGCACTTTGAAGAATGTCAAACTCCGGTCAGATGACTTGGATATGAATCTGGATAGTGCCGTGATCCGACCGGTCAGCCGTTGAGCTTCCTTCAAGTTTCGAGGCGGCGGCATGTCTTGTAACGCTTTGACTTTACTTGGATTGACTTCAATGCCCCGCTCGGTGACGATGTAACCTAGAAAATAGTCACTCTTCACGCCGAACAGACACTTGCTCGGGTTCAACTTTATTGTATAAGCCCTCAACGTTCGGCAGGTCTCCTCGATATCTACGCATAGGTCAGTAGCTCGAAGGGATTTTGTTAATATGTCGTTGACGTATATCTCCATATTACGGTCAATCTGCCATCGGAACTGTCACGCCCCAGAGGAGTCCCTGTCCGAAGAAATTTTGGCAGCATCTCCCCTGTACGGGTGACAATCTGAAGCATTACTACATACAAAATATACCTCAGCCACACTCGGTTGGAATATATATACAAAATGTAAACAACATGACACGCAATTTAATATACTCAGCCTACCCGGCTGGACAAAAATGAAATACAACCACGCAGTTTAATAAGCCTACACGGTTGAACGTAAACACACAGTAGCGGAAGACATAAAGCGATACGAACGTAAAACTAACAACGACACTAACAAAAATACCTGTCATCACAGACTTGACCCAAAATTCACATCGACTTATTGAAAAACAAAATACACAAAATCAATATACCATCCTAAACGATAACAAAACCAAAACGAAAACTATCCTCGAGTGTGACGTAGGACCCAGGACTGGCAGCCGACATCTCTCCAAGCATCCATGACTCATCTACCTGTTACCTGGCGAAAGAAAACCAATTTGCGAGGTGGTGAGTATTAGAACTCAGCGGGTAAGGAAAGAGATAGTGCATGAACATAACATATAACTAGAAAGTGAGCCAAGAGTATACAGTCTCATAAAAGGAAATAGCAGATACCACCATGATGTTAACATAAATGATTATACCTGAAGCCATATCCTAGGCTAACAATAGAAGGTCAAAGTAGTGCAGATCTGCTACTGTACTGCTACTAACTACAAGGTAGTAGGTAAGGCATATACAAACTTCCATATAAGTAAACCAAGGACTAAACCCCTACAACGAGGGTATATCTCATCACAAGCAAGCATAGCAGCATAAGTGAGCAACAACAGTAAGTAAGCAATAACAGCATATATAGACAGCAGCAGCCAAAACAAATATAATAACAACGTATGCACGGATGGTCACTTCCGCCCATCTCTCCGCACCATGACCCCTGTATGGTCGAGAGGCCGGGTCAGTGACAGACTGTACACCACTCCAGCTACCACTCACATGAGTGGCCGAGGGGACAGTTGCATAGTAGCTAACTAGCTACATCTGCGATGGGGTCCCTGCTGCTCGTACTCCAGCTACCACTCACACAAGTGGCCGAGTGCGACACGACAGGACAAGCGGCATCAACTCCAGCTACCACTCTCTCGAGTGGCCGAGGATGCGGCATGCATGCAATGACATGATGCAAACAATGCAATAGTCATCATTTATATATAAGCAGAAACAGGTATGCTACATGAAGCCAGCATGCTCAACATAATATATAAATAAATAACAGTCAAAGCATACAGACATAGTATCTAGTATCTGCTACTGATCATGGACAACAACAAGAGACTATATAGATATGGAACGAATTTCTCAAAGATTGCGTGGAAGTATCAAGCACAGGAAAATAAAAGTGGAGTCAAGGTAAACAGTCCTTATCCAAAATAATTCATGCACTAAGGTCAAAGTACTAAAAGAAAACAAAGCAAGAAGTACCCGTCTCTAAACATAGATCATGATAAACCAATCTCACGTCGAGACGCCCATCTCGAATCAACGTCCTGTAAATTATATACTGTACAATTAACCTAATCTCATAAGCAACAATAAACTAAATTCGAACCTAACTTAATTAGGAGAAAAAACCCTAATCGAACTATGAATCTCGATTCACTCAAATCCATTGATTAACTTAGACTTAATCCAACATTATCAATTCTTAAATTGATTCATTTAGCACTCCATTTACTAATAGGTCAATTCAACATAATTCTAACCTACTTAATTCATCCAACTAATTAATTTAGAGTGTGATCCAGATTGAACAAAAACCTAAGCAAAATTATCTGATACGATTTAAAGAAAATAAATCTATGCACAACTTAAATAGTCTTGGTATGATTACAACACCATCATCCCAAACCTGGAGGTTTAAATACACAAACTGTTCTCCATTATTTCTTAAGCTCCTTATTCTGTGCTTAAACAACCTAGCATTACTGCAGGACAAGGAAAACAGATTTCCAAAACTTAAACATTTAATACCTAGGACTAATTGTTACACAACTAATTATATCCATAAACCACTTCCACTAAAACTAAATCAAACTATCTCCTATTGGATAAGAGAATAAATTCATGCAAACCACAATGAACCATAGTGAAATTCTAATACTGTTAATAGAACTAGGGATTACAGCATACACAAGTTTAGTTTTCTATTAAATCTATCCCAAACTAAGTCAAAGGAAAATATGAGAATGGCAGTAATAGCACGGTAGCCTTATCTAACCCCCACAACAAGAACATGAAACTAACTAAATCATCACTGCCTACTTCGGTTAACAATGTCCAAAAATCTCTATAAAGTTTAATTGCTTACCTCTATGGTGGCAGTAGGGCAGCAAAGCACACTAACGATCGGTGATCGAAGGCAATCACTGTTCCAAACCACTGCTCAAACAGCAAGAAGCTAGGAAATATCTTGGCGTCGGGTGATGGAAGGAGGAAGAATTGGGGCTCGGTGATGGAAACCATGGTGCTGATCAGGGACAGAGGAGGGACGACGACAGCAGGCCAAAGATGAGGGAGCAACATCGCAGTGCTCGCGATGATCCGATGGTGCTCATGTTAGGGAAAGAGACCGGCGACTATGGTGCTCGCGTGCGAGGAAAAGAGGGAAGAAGGCTCGGCTATGGCTCGGGAGAAGAAGAAGGGTCGGTCGGCGCTAGGGCACAAAGGCGACGGTGCTTCAGTGCTCGCGTGAGAGAGCGAGATCGGCGGCGTCCGGAAACTCGAGAGGGGGAAGGAAATCCGGCTGGGGTGCGGTGGATCGCGAGTGGGAGAGGGGTTCGACACAGAAGAGGTTCGGCGGTGTGGGAGGGCACGGGATTAAGGTTTTATAACTTAGGGAAATTTTAATTAAACCCTAGATAAGTTCCTCAATCAACTCCTACATCCGAGTATCTCGAACAGGCTTTATCTAACTAATCTGATCCGCCCCTCTTAAACTCGTCATATAGGCTCTGATTAAATCCAGGAAAATTTTCAAAAAATCTTAATAATTTCAATAAAATTATTTCCTCAAATAACCTTATTATTAAATCATTATGAGTTTAAATAACCCTATTTTTAATTATTATTTTGTTGCCGTATTTTACAGGAACACCTTGTTCATCAGCCTCTAGTAAGTGGCTCCGACATTCTTGAGTCCGAATGACATGACGTTCTAGCAGTTCGTTCTGTCGGTCGTAATGAAACTGACCTTCTCCTGGTCTTCTCGAGCGAGCGACACTTGGTGATACCCCTTGGTATGCGTCGAGCATGCAGATCAGCTTGCAACCCACCGTTAAGACTACCATCTGGTCTATCCTGGGTAATGGATAAAAGTCTTTTAGGCACGCCTTGTTCAAATCATGGAAGTCAATGCAGACCTGCTATTTATTGTATGGCTTGGAGATTAACACGACATTGGCTAGCCAGCTTGGGAATTGAACTTCCCTAATATGGCATGTTGGGGCAATTTCCCAAGGTCAAGTTTAACCAGTTTGACTAAGCTTGAATTGAGTCAAGCTTGAGTCGGGATTTGAGTTTTGATGTTTGACAATATAAGGAGATTGCTGGAGCAATCGTCCGGTTATGGAGATGGTCAAAGGGTTGACCAGGTTGATGAGAATACAAGTCAAGTAAGTCAAGGTTGACAGGAGACTTGACTAGGAAAGTCCTAATTGGATGTTAGGCATTTGGAAAACCCTAGTGAGGAGCTAGGCAGGAGAAAGTCCTGGTGAGAAGTCAAGCAATGGGAAAGTCCTGGTGAGGAGCTAGGCAGTTGGAAAGTCCAAGTGGGATCTTGGCAAAGGAGAAAGTGTTGGTGCGGTTAGCACTAACGATTTAACCCAGGTTTTGATGAATGACAAATCAGGTTAAGTTAGTCTGTTGTTGTCTAAACACTCTGATCGAGTGTGCAGGAGAAGTCCAGCTAGGTCGACGGGCTGACCGGATAGCTGGCGAGAAGTCCAAACGGGTCGACGGGCTGACCGAACGCTTGGCGAGAAGTCCAGCTAGGTCGACGGGCTAACCGAATAGCTGGCGAGAAGTCCAGACGGGTCGACGGGCTGACCGGACGTCTGGCAGGTAAGTGAGGTAAGTTACTGGAAGGGAGTGACTGTGAGGACGCGTTCCCGGGAAGGGAACATTAGGCGTCGATCCGGCTTAGATCCATTTCGGATATCTAAGTCGAGATCGTGACTAGATTCCGGTCTCGGAAAGACGGAATCTAAGTCATACTTCTTATACTGAAGTCATAACTGTGCTAACACTTTATTTTGCAGGATCTATTTGTCTCGGACTAACCTTGTTTTGCAGGAAAGCTGTTCGTTGGAAAAAGGTGGTCCGGGCGCCCGGGAGGCACCCGGGCGCCCTGGAGGCACCCGGGCGCCCTGGAGGCAAAAATTATCCTAATCGCGCGTCGCCACTTGGAGCTCGCTGGTTGGACCTGCCACGTCTCACCAGGGCGCCCGGAAGGGATCCAGGGCGCCCCGAGCTTCATATAAAAGATGGGGCGGAGGCAGAGCTGAAGACACAACTATCAACTGAGAATCTACTGCTTGCTCTGCTGCTCTACGCTCCTGCGACGCCGCGAGGCTATTCCGACAAAGCGCTTTCTTAAGTCTAATTCTTCTTCTCTTGTCGGTATTTTAATTCTGTCAATTCTTGTACTTAATTATTTTATAATTATCATTCGAATTGATAGTGATTGCCCAACGAAAGTACTCACGGAGTACGGGCCTTCGAGTAGGAGTCGTCACAGGCTCCGAACGAAGTAAAAATTACTGTGTCTGTTCTTTTAAATTCCGCTGCGCTTAACTCTTTTCAACGTTGTTTTTCGAATCGATATTCACCCCCCTCTATCGACGTTTCACGATCCAACAAGTGGTATCAGAGCAGGTACCGCTCTGATTTGGTACAACCACCAATCAGACAGGGGGTGAAAATATTTTTTTTCTCTTCGCTTAAATTCTAAATTGATATTACTATTAATTTAGGAATTTTTTTTTCTTTCTTCTTATTGCAATTAAATCTAAATTGGTGCAACACCAATTTAGATACAGCTATTATTTTTTTCCGCACTACTAATCCAAGACCAAGTCTTGGAATATTTTTTCGTTATTTACTTGTGTGCAGAATGTCTCAACTAGAAGGCTTCAGCACAGTATGTCCTCCCCTATTTAACGGGGATGACTTCTCGTACTGGAAGAAAAGAATGGAGGTGTACCTAAAAACGGATTACGATCAATGGTCCAGCGTTATAAAGGCCTACCAAGCTCCAACCGACAACTCCGGAAAACCACTAGACACGAAACAGTGGACTCCGGACATGAGGAAAAAGGCATCAACAGAAAACAAGGCAATCAACACGCTGCATTGCGGACTAACACGAGAAGAGCTGAATCGCGTCGGACCAAATCAGAATGCTAAAGAATTGTGGGACAAACTGATTGAGTTGCACGAAGGAACAAGAGACGCGAAGGTAACAAAAAGAGACCTACTTTTAAATAAAATATTTAATATAAAAATGCAGGAAGGGGAAACGGCAAGTCAACTGCATGCAAGAATCAAGGACGTCCTCAACGGACTCCACGCGATAGGCCACCAGATGGAAAACAGAGATTTAATAAGGTACGCACTAAATGCTTTTCCTCGTAATAGCTTGTGGGCATCAATCATAGATGCCTACAAAATTTTGAAAAATTTATCTAAGTTAAAATTAGACGAGCTTTTTTGTGAGTTAGAATTACATGAACAAACTAATGCTTGAGCCGAGAAAGGTATTGCTTTATTTGCAGGTTCATCCAAAGAAAAGAAGAACAAGCCTGAATCTGAAGAAGATTCTGATCAAGATACCGAAGACGAAGAACACCTGGTGAACCTTGTAAGAAAAATGTTCACCAGGAGAAAAAGAAGCTTCAGCAAGAAGGACCTTCAAAAGATCAGTTCTCCCGCGGAACAAAAGAACGTGACGTGCTTCGGATGCAACAAAAAGGGGCACTACAAGAACGAATGCCCAAGACTGAAGTTCGACAAACCGAAGCCAACCAAAAAGAAGGCCCTCAAAGCAACGTGGGACGACTCCTCGGACGAATCGGAGGCAGAAGAGCAGAAACACCAGAGCCACCTCGCGCTGATGGCCCGCGAAGCTGAAACGGAAGACGAGTCGGAAGATGAAGACGGGTCTGAACCCGAATCAAGCCACGACTCCATACTCGTTTCCGAAGGCCCGGATGAGGTACATTTTAATTTAAACAAAAAGTTTTTTAAAATTATTTCCTGCTTAAATAGTAAGTTAATTAAAATAGAAAATGAAAACAAATCACTCGAGGAAAATCAAGACCTCAAGGAACAAATAAAAAATTTAAATCCAACTCAAGATCTAATACTTGAAGAGAATTCATCACTAAAATCAGAAATTAATAACTTAAAAGAAATACTAGAAAAATTCACTACAAGATCAAAAAAATCTAGACTTAATCCTGAACAATCAAAAAGCTTGTTATAATAAAATCGGACTTGGATACAAGTCGAACTCAAATAAAACCTTTAAATCATTAATAACCCAATACAAATCAACCAATCAAGCTTGGGTTCCGAAAGCGTGTTTAACCACGCAAGTAGAAATTAATCAATATTACATACCTAAAGAAAAAATTCATTATATAAACTCGAATAAACTAAATCAAAAACCAAAACACAAATCAAAGAAATCAAAATTTAAAAATATTAAAACTCAACAAAATATAAATTATCACCAAGTTAATTATAACTATAAAAGGAATCGACACAAACCTAATTTAAATTAAAGGCCAATAATTCAGGGGGAGGCTCCAGAGTAGCTGACACCTCCAAAACTAACTTACCCGACAGGGTAACCTAAACAAACTAACCGGGCAGGGTAATTAGGATTAGTTAAAAAGAGATCAAGTTTAACTTGAATCATGGTACTGGTGAAATTTTTGGATGATAGTACGTTAGGGAAGCTTGGGCATCGCATGTCTAGAAAGATATGATTTCGATCTGGTGCATTTGGCCAAGTGGAATTGACTGAAGCTACCCTTAAATGGATCCTAACTAGTTAGACCAAGATTTAGTACTAAGCTCCATGGATAGGACGACTATTCGGAAAACCTCGAAAGGTTGGTTACTTCTAATGACGTCCATGTGACTCACCAAGCTTAGAAGTTTATCCGAAGAATGCCTATTTGTAGAGACCAAAACTAAATCTGAATCTAACCCAAGTTAAACCAAACTCCATAAAATCCAATTCATCTCACAAAATTATAGGATTCCCTGATTGAAAACTTAGATCAGGTGAGATGACTAAGGATCAAAATGAAATTCAAATCAAATTAATTAAAATTAAAATTCAAATTAAATTAAAACTTCGAATTAAAATTCAAATTAAATTTCGAATTAAATAAATTTCAAATTAAGTTAATTAAATTAAATTTCAAATTAAATTAAATTTCAAATTAAATTAATCAAATTAAATTTTAAACTGAATTAGTTAAGTTAAATTTTGAACTAATCAAATTTCGAATTAAATAACTAAAATGAATTACGATTAATTTTTTAAAACCAAATTAACCTCAAAAACTATTTTAAAAAATTTATTTTTAAAACTTTAAAAAACTATTTTAAAAATTATTTTAAAACCAAATTAACCTGAAAAACTATTTTTAAGACTAACCTTAATCCTACTCATTGTAGGAAACCAAGTAGATTTTGGACAGTGGTTGCTCCAAACACATGACTGGAGATCACACCAAGTTCACTCAACTCACCTACAAAAGCTTAGGAACAGTTGCCTTTGGAAACAACGGCAAACTCAAGGTGATCGGAATAGGTAATATTGAACTAAAAATAGATTTTATAATTACAAATGTTCTACTTGTCAAGAATTTTAAATACAATCTCCTGAGTATAAGTCAATTGTGCGATACTAGGTATAAGGTTAAATTTCTATCCGCAGAGTGTTTAATCAAACATCTAGATAATCCTACTATAAGCCTAAAAGGTTTTAGAAAAGACAACATCTATGCTATCAACTTAACCACCTCTTCAATTAAGTGTTATTTAACACAAAAAGAAGAGACTTGGTTATGGCATAGGAGAATGTCTCACACCAACTTTAGAAATATAAGCAAATTAAATGGACTAGTGAGAGGCTTACCGAAATTACCCAACCTAGATTCAACCATATGTAATGCTTGTCAACAAGGTAAACAAACAAAATCCACTCACAAACCAATCAATCAACCACAAACCTACTCGATATTAGAACTTCTACATTTAGACCTTTTTGACTCCCATGGGGTCAAATCCATAAATGGAAACTTATACTGCTTAGTAATAATAGATGACTATTCTAGGTTTATTTGGGTTAAATTCTTAAAACATAAAGACGAAACTTTTGAAATTTTTGCAAACTTTTGCAAACAAATTGAAAACGAAAAAGAGATTAAAATTAAAAGAATTAGGAGTGACAATGGGGGAGAATTTAAAAATCATAATTTCAACAAGTTCTGTCCTGAGAATGGCTACCATCACGAATTTTTGTGTCCTAAAACCCCCCAACAAAATGGAATTGTAGAAAGAAAAAATAGAACTTTACTAGAAGCCTCTAGAACTATGTTAAATGAATATAACCTACCTAAATATTTTTGGACAGAAGCTGTAAGTACAACCTGCTATGTGCAAAATAGAACAATACTAAATAAAAGGCACAATAAAACTTTCTTTGAAATATTTTATAACAAACAACCCAACATAAAATATTTTAAAGTATTTGGGTGTCCAGCCTACATCTTAAATACTAGAGAACACTTAGGAAAATTTACCTCTAAAGTAGAAAATGGAATTTTTGTAGGATATTCTCTAAACAGTAGGGGTTACAGAATATATAATAAAATTACACTAAAAATTGAGGAAACCACAAATGTAAAATTTGAAGAAACCCAAGAACAAACTCAACTTCAACTTGTTGAAAATAATTCTGAAGAAACCAATCAATCCCTAGATCATGAAGAAGATGAACCCACTCAAGCAAATCAACCTCCTAGAACTATAAGAATCAACCCTAACCATCCAACTGATCAAATAATTGGTGACCCAGACCTAAGGGTTCAGACCAGATCATCCTTTAGGAACCTAAGTCAAATTTCCCTGATTTCAAAAATTGAACCCAAAACTATAGCTGAATCCCTACTTGATCCAGATTGGATCATCGCTATGCAAGAGGAACTAGCTCAATTTGAGCGTAATGAAGTTTGGGATTTGGTACCACCACCTAAAGATAAGAAAATAATAGAAACAAAATGGGTATTTAGAAACAAATTAAGTGAATCTGGGGAAATTACTAGGAATAAAGCTAGGCTAGTTGCCAAAGGGTTCAGTCAAGTTGAAGGACTTGACTATGATGAAACCTATGCCCCAGTAGCCAGATTAGAATCCATTAGAATGTTACTAAGTTATGCAGCCCATAAGGGATTCAAACTATATCAAATGGATGTTAAATCAGCCTTTCTCAATTGACTAATAAAAGAAGAAGTTTATGTAGGTCAGCCTCCTGGATTTGAAAATCTAGAACATCCTGATTATGTTTTTAAATTAAAGAAAGCATTATATGGACTTAAACAAGCACCTAGGGCATGATATGAAAGCCTGACATCTTACTTAACATCCAAAGGATTCAACCAAGGTCAAATTGACCCAACCTTGTTTGTTAAATTATTAAAAAATGACATATTTATAGCACAAATATATGTAGATGATATAATATTTGGTTCAACTAACTCAGACTTTTTAGAAGAATTTATCAACCTAATGGAACAAGAATTTGAAATGAGTTTAGTAGGAAAATTGACATATTTTCTAGGATTACAAGTTAAACAAACAAATGAAGGAAATTACATTTATCAACATAAATACACTAAAGAATTACTTAAAAAATTCGGAATGGAAAATACAAAAGAAATAAAAACACCCATGGCAGTAAACACAATCTTAGACAATGACCCAAATGGAAAACCAATAGATCTAAAATATTATAGAAGTGCAATAGGCAGTCTACTCTACTTAACTGCAAGCCAACCTGATATCTTATTTGCAGTTAGTATGTGTGCAAGATACCAAACTTGTGCTAAAGAATCCCATTTGACTCAAGTCAAAAGGATTTTTAGATATCTTAAGGGAACAACAAACGTAGGAATTTGGTATCCTAGGACTAGTGACTTTGAATTAATAGGATATTCTGATTCAGATTATGCTGGATGCAAATTAGACCGCAAAAGCACAAGTGGTGGATGTCAACTACTAGGCCCATCACTTGTTAGCTGGTTTAGTAGAAAGCAGCATTGTGTTGCACTATCTACAACTGAGTCAGAATATATAGCCATAGGAGAATGTGTAGCCCAATTATTATGGATGATGCACACCTTAAAAGATTTCAATTTAAAAATCACAAATGTAAAAGTTTTAATTGACAATATTAGCTCAATAAATTTAACAAAAAATCCAGTGCATCATTCAAGAACTAAACACATTGAAATCAGGCACCACTTTATCAGGGATCATGTTACTAAGGGTGACATTGAGCTCAAATACGTTGAGTCCAAGTCAAACTTAGCTGACATATTCACTAAACCACTCCCTGAAAATGAATTTAGCCATTTACGTAGAAAACTAGGAATGTGCTTAATAGACTAGGAGTTTCAAATTTCAAAAATATTTTCAAAAATGGTTATTCTCAAACTATAGGTTAAAACATATTCTGTTTTCAAAACTTTCCTATTTTTAGATTTTTAAATAAATTTTTAGCCTTAGACTAGTTTAAAATCCGTAGAGCACATGTACCCATAGGACTAGTTTTGAGCATCTCACCAAAACCCTAGGCTTACCTTGTTTGTGTTTGACGAACATAGAAAGGGGTGAGATGCATAGGCCACTTGCCTAAGACTTAAGATGCTTATTTCAGTGCATCGATATAAGTCTGGGCGTTAAATACAAAATATACATTAATCAAATTAAGGTTGAACTTAACTTGACTAACCAAGTGAAAGCTGCTATCTTATGATAAGTCAGTCAGTAACAAACTGGTTAGACATTTGATTTAATGTCAGATTCAGGGGGAGATATAAGACTACTTCAGTTTTTCAAATTGAGTTTTAAACTTATTTTTTCATCAAAAGTTTAAACTCAACTTATTTTTGAAAATTTCTGAAAAAGAATTTTACAAAATTATTTTGAAAACTCCTTTGTTTTAAAAAATTATTCTACTTTGAATATTTTTAGCAAATACTTTTTATGTTCGTATTGAAAAATGTTTTCTTAAAAAAATTTTTTTAAACCTATTTTTGAAGACTAACTCTTATAAAACTAAGTTGTTTCTAAGAATTGGATTTTACTTTTTATTGAAAATTGATTTTGAAAATTAGATTTAACTTAGTTTTGAAAAGTGAATTTAAAAATCTAGTTCTTAAAATTTGATTTTACTTAATTTTGACAATTTGATTTAAATTAGTTGTAAAAATTGCTTTGATATTGAAAATTGTGAAAATTAGATTTTTTTTAAAACTTAAGTTTACAAAATCACTTTTCCTTAATTTTGAAAATTGAATCTTTTTGTTGAAAAATAAATTTCAAAGTTTTAAAACTGATTGTTTCCTTAAATCTAAAACTTAGTTTTAGAATTTTGAATTTGTAAACTTATGTTTGAAAAAGCGTTTCAAAGTTAAAACTTGTTTTGAAAATTTAAACTTGATATTGAAATTTAGAACTTATACAATTATGTTTGAATATCAGACTATCTAAAATTAGCTATTTTTCTAAACAGCTAATGCTTTAAACAAGTTTTCAAAAGTTTAACACCCCCAGATTAACTTGACATTATTTCTTACTTTGTCTGAAGTCTATGTTGATACTTACTTAATCCATACTTATTTTTTTGATGAATGCCAAAGGAGGAGGGTTAGGTGGTTAAGTTAGCTAAACCAATTTGACCAACTTGAAAATACAAACTAACTTTAAAACCACATAAATGCATGTTGTTTCTTGCATATATTTTCACTAACTTAACCAGGTTGTCATTCCATCAAAAAGGGAGAGATTGTTGGTGCGGTTAGCACTAACGATTTAACCCAGGTTTTGATGAATGACAAATCATGTTAAGTTAGTCTGTTGTTGTCTAAACACTCTGATCGAGTGTGCAGGAGAAGTCCAGCTAGGTCGACGGGCTGACCGGATAGCTGGCGAGAAGTCCAAACGGGTCGACGGGCTGACCGGACTCTTGGCGAGAAGTCTAGCTAGGTCGACGGGCTGACCGGATAGCTGGCGAGAAGTCCAGACGGGTCGACGGGCTGACCGGACGTCTGACAGGTAAGTGAGGTAAGTCACTGGAAGGGAGTGACTGTGAGGACGCGTTCCCGGGAAGGGAACATTAGGCGTCGATCCGGCTTAGATCCATTTCGGATATCTAAGTCGAGATCGGTCTCGGAAAGATGGAATCTAAGTCATACTTCTTATACTGAACTCATAAACTGTGCTAACACTTTATTTTGCAGGATCTATTTGTCTCGGACTAACCTTGTTTTGCAGGAAAGCTGTTCGCTGGAAAAAGGTGGTCCGGGCGCCCGAGAGGCACCCGGGCGCCCTGGAGGCAAAAATTATCCTGATCGCGCGTCGCCACTTGGAGCTCGCTAGTTGGACTTGCCACATCTCACCAGGGCGCCCGGAAGGGATCCAGGGCGCCCCGAGCTTCATATAAAAGATGGGGCAAAGGCAGAGCTGAAGACACAACTATCAACTGAGAATCTACTGCTTGCTCTGCTGCTCTACGCTCCTACGACGCCGCGAGGCTATTCCGACAATGCGCTTTCTTAAGTCTAATTCTTCTCCTCTTGTCGGTATTTTAATTCTGTCAATTCTTGTACTTAATTATTTTATAATTATCATTCGAATTGATAGTGATTGTCCAACGAAAGTACTCACGGAGTACGGGCCTTCGAGTAGGAGTCGTCACAGGCTCCGAACGAAGTAAAAATTACTGTGTCTGTTCTTTTAAATTCCGCTGCGCTTAACTCTTTTCAACGTTGTTTTTCGAATCGATATTCACCCCCCCTCTATCGACGTTTCACGATCCAACAGAAAGTCCTGGTGAGGAGTCAGGTAATTGGAAAGTCCAAGTGTGATATTGGCAAAGGATGTAAGTCCAAGCATGTGGTCTTGGCAAGATAAGTCCTAGTGTAACTTGGCAAGGAGAATCCGACAACTAGGATGAGGCAGAAGGAAGCTCCTTAAGGTAAGGCGTGAAGGATGGGGAGATATCCGAGAGACGCGAGGCTGATGGAGGAGGCTAGAAGACTAGTTCGAGGTTGGTCGAGTGTGGCTAAATACTAGGCATGGAGACCAAACAGGTCACGGTTGACCGGGAGCTGGGTTGGAGACTTTGGACTTTAGATTGAGTCAAGTCCAGGATGGTCAATTGATTGGGAAATCGATTGAACCAGGGTCCAATCGATCAGCCGATCGATTGGAGTGTGTTGCGAAGGAAGAAATGACCCAATCGATTGGTCGATCGATTGGGAGCATGAGTCGCGAGCACAGAGGCCTTCCCAATCGATCGGGCAATCGATTGGGAATCTCCAATTGATCGGTCGATTGATTGGAGCTGGGAGTTCTCGCGCGATCGTGAGAACACAGAAAGCATCTGAATCGATCGACCGATCAATTTAGACTGTCCCAATCGATTGCCCAATTGATTGGGATTCGACCGTTGTGCAGAATGCAGGTGATGGACGGCTGCGATGGAGCAGTGCTGACATAGCAATCGATTGAGGTTGATTTCAATCGATTGGAGGCACTGTATATAGCCTGGGCAGAGCGTTTTCTTCGCAAGATCTTTGCGATTTCTTCCTACGAGCTTATAGCGATCTTCATAGCGATTTCTTCAGCACTCACGCCAGTTCTTGAAGGCACTTGGGGAGCATCTCCAAGGTTCAAGAGGCAACAACAAGTAGCAAGAAGAAAGGTGTATTCACTTGTATTCTTAGAGTTTTCCTTATATTTGTGTTTGTGTTGTGTGTGAGTTTGTACGAGGCTTCTCTGCCTCCGGCTGCGACTGAGAAGCAGGTTTTCATAGTGGAGGAGCGTGTCGTGTGTGGATCCTTGGATTAGTCACCTCTTCTTGAGGTGGATACCAAGTAAATCTATTTGTTAGCGTTGTGTGAGTCTTGTATTTAATTTCTGCTGCATATCATCATCAAGACGCAACCGACAAACGCGCGATGAGACACTATTCACCCCCCCTCTAGCGGGCACTTCGGTCCCAACATGGCCGACCTCCAACAACTACTCTATCTCCGCCTAGATGATCAAATTTTACTACGCGCTGAAGTTCCTCTTTCTTTGCTTCACGACCGAGCGTCCGGTCGGACATGAAGCTCATGTTGAGCCACACTTGGGGAGATACCGAGAAGCTCGTGTATCAACTAGGTGAACACATTATGATTACTTCTGAAACATGCAACCAGCTCTGCCTTCTTCCTGTCCTCCAGGTTGGCAGCAATAAAGGTGATTGCTTCCGTCCGGCTTGGGTGGATTTGAACCTTCTCCTTTTCCTCGTATACCAGTGTTGGAGGTTTTTTAATGATTGCATTCACCTCCAGGCGTGGATTCTTCTGAGTGCTTCTCACTTCGAACTTGACCATCTCGACGTAGCATCACCAGCGCCCAGTTGATCGCCTTTGACTTTGTTCGCTCAGTCATCCACCGGGAACTTGATCTTTTGCCAGTATGTAGACACCATCGTCCAGAATTCGTTGAGGGTCGGTCGACCTAAGATGACATTGTAGGCCGACGATGCGTCCACCATGATAAAGTTTGTGGTCCTGGTTCTCCTCAGTGGCTCTTCCCCGAGCGAGATACCTAGTCGGCCTTGTCCGAGTGGTAGTACTTCGTTGCTCGTGAAACCATAAAGAGAGGTCGTCATGGGAAGCAACTCATTTCGATCGATTTGTAATTGATCGAACGCCTTTTTGAAGATGTTGTTTACCGAACTCCCTGTATCAACAAAAGTTCGATGAATAGTGTAATTTGCAATTATCGCCTGGATGTTCAGCGCGTTGTCGTGAGGGATCTCTACTCCCTCCAAATCGCTGGGGCCGAAATTGATCTCAGGCCCTTCTGCCTTCTCCCTGCTACATCCCACGACGTGGATCTCCAGTCGCCGAGTGTACGACTTCCTGGCTCTGTTGGAGTCGTCGCTGATCAGCCCACCGACGATCATGCCTATTTCTCTTCAGGCGACGTTGCTTCTATTTTCTTCTTCCCGAGCGGAGGGTCTATTTTGCTCAGCTGGGGCTAGGGAGGGATCAACGTTATCCCTCATCTGGTGCTGATGGTGCCGCTCGGGCACCCTTCTTTCGTCCTTTCGTCACCCGGTAGATCGTTGTCTATGTCGCCAATCGGGAGTTGGAGATTGGCGGCGGTATCGTCTCGACGTCGATCGACTATCAATCGGAGTCAGATCATAGTAGTCACGTGTGTTGTGCGTCGCCGATTGGTGAAAGAAGCAGAACATTGACGTCTATACCTTGACTCTTGTCATCTTCTGCTGACTGGAGGCCACATGCTGCACGGCTTGTGCCCTGACCTCCTGGTGTGGCCGCGCCTCACTCCGCTCTTGGCCCTTTGGGCGGTTAGTGGTTGCTTGATGGTCACAGCTCAAGCTCCGGAGTGGGCTCGACTGACGTCTCCTTCTTCCTCGTTGCATGGAGTTCTTCCACATTTATGTATTCATTGGCCTTCCTGAGTAGGTGGTCGAAGTTCCTGGGCGGCTTCCTAATGAGCGACCGGAAGAATTCTCCTTCGACGAGCCCTTGAGTGAAGGCGTTCATCATTGTCTCAGATGAGACCGAGGGGATATTCATGGCTACTTGGTTAAAGCGTCCGATGTACACTCGGAGCGCTTCCTTAGACCTCTGCTTTAGGGTAAAGAGGCTGACGTTTGTCTTCTGATAGTGTCGACTGCTGGCAAAATAGTGTTGGATGTAGCTCGGAAGTCCTTGAAGCTGCGTATGGATCCATTCGACAGTCTTCGGAACCAGCACTGCGCCGAGCTGAAGAGAGTAGTGAGAAAGACTCATCACTTCACCCCATCTGTGTACTGGTACAGCGTTGTCGCGTCATCAAACTTATCCAGATGATCATCTGGATCGGTCGTTCCATTGTATTCCCCGATCGCCAGTGGGGCATAGTGCTTGGGTAGAGGGTCACACAAGATCACTTGAGAGAACTGCAGATTGATCTGCTCGGGCGAAGCGTGACTTCTAGACACCTTTCCTTTTTGCGCATCCCAAACGGGACTGTCATCCAAAGATGACCCCCTTTCCTGGTTCGCCTGAACTATTTCTGAGGGGGTTTGGAACAAAGCGCGATGAAAGGGGATGGGCACGGGCGGGGCTTTCCCCTGTGTGTCGGTTGGAATTCTATTCTGCCCCATAGGGAAACTGGTTCCAGTTGACCTTCCAATCCCGCTCGTCCTCCTGCTGCCGACATCGTCGGATGTTGTACTAACCGATCGACTAGTGCCTGTCGTTGTTGCTGCTCGAACATCTTCGCCGCTCGGGCTTGCACGAGCATGTCGAGCTCCTCTTTGGTGAGCGTCACGGTGGCGAGTCGTCCAGCGTCCTCCATCTTCTCAACTCGGATGCAGGTTAAGTTCCCACAGACGACGCTAAATATGATCCCATCCGAAAGTCGATGAGATGAGAAACTGGGGATGTGGCTCTCTTGCTGACCGCTTGTAGACTCCGCTCCGACTTGCAATACAAATGACGTCAGTGCCGAGCCAGGGAAGGGGTCCCGGCGTTGGTCCTCCGACGCTCAAGTCAGTCACCGACGATGAAGTAGAAGGCGGAGCAACAACAAGAATGAACAGTGTAGTTAGAACAGTGTCTATCGCGTATTACATACCTCCGCTGATACTTAGACCTCCCTTTATATAGAGTTACTATAGCGCGCGTGCACACTCCCCAAGGCAAGCACGCTTTCTAAAGTCTCCCCTGAAAAGACTTGTCAATAAAGTGTCATTGACATAGTAACTTAACAGGCCGAGTATATCTCTGAAGTGACAGTGGAAGCTTCTGCCGTACGATCTTATGGTTGACCATGCCGGTGTCAGCGGCACTAACTCCCAAAAGGATGTCGATGGATAACACAAGGGGTTTGCTGTTAGGTAGAGCGGAATAGTCGCTCGGTCGGGACTTCGTTGTTCCTGTGTACTACCCGCTCAGCTAGGACTTCGTTGCGTGTGTCGCGTCCGCTCAGCCGGAACTCCACTATGCTTGTGTCATGCCCGCTCGGGTGGAATGCCACTATGCCTGTGTCACATCCGTTCGGTCGGAGTCCCGCTCTGCCAATGTCGAGTCCTGCTGTCTGCTTGAGCAGGGTAGCTGCTCGACCCGACTTCTGTACATCGTCTCCTCCTCCGTCTAGCGTCCAATACTCCATTGAACGTCGGTCAGTTGACACCTCCCCATGTCAAAGGTGGGATCGGACCGGAACCCTCCCCCCTCGGTCGGGGCATGATCGCCAGATCGGCCGAAGATATCTGAGCGTTGACTTGATCACCTGACCACCCGATGATATCTCAGTGTTAACCACCTTTACTTTGATCTTCACCATGACAACTATCCTCCACGGGATGAAACCCTTTTTTATCACCGCATCAAATATGGATACCATTTTTTATTTATTCGACATGCTTTTTCCTAGCCGAGGCTTCTTTAATTACTTCTTTTCAAAGATAATACTAAATTTTATTAGCAATTATCTCTTTTGTTGCAATAACCTATTTATTTTATAGGTGAAAAACATAAAAAGACATTCGTTTTTATTGAAATCCTTAAAAGAAGCTGTTTTTTTTTATTCTCATCCTCTCTCAATTTTTTTTTTCAAAATATTCTTATTTTTTTATGATATTAGAGCTTATGAGATTATAATTACTATTCTATTACAATTACATGGTTACAACTGTTATTGTTTTATAATTGGTATAATATAATATGAATTGATAAAAACAAATTGTGGAGCCGCTATGATTTATAGTTATTATAATATAATATATAATTGTATAACAATTATGGGATGCTACATTATAATATTGGATAGTATTGATTAAAATAAATTATCTATATTATAGGAGTTATCAGAGTGCTCATGTAATAACAATTATGAATGGTTATAATATAGTATTATTAATATTGATAGAATTAAAACACTGTCGGCGTTATTTTGAATTAAAATACTGTCGACGTTATTTTGATAATAAATAAAAAAGATATTTTTAACTATTCAAATAAAAAGGTTATTAGCAACCAAATAATATATTTTAAAGTTATGGAATTCTCAAAATACGTATTATTTTTTATTTTAACTCTCCTGCCAATCATCATGTGCTGCATTAAAATAAATAAATAAAATCACTGTAGTGTTGATTTCAAAAAATAACATTACTTTAATGTTAAATTTCAAAAATCAACATCTATGATGTTGATTTTAGATTTTATATAGTATTTTTAATTTGTAACATTACAATGATATTATTCTTTGAAATTTAGTACCATAATAATAATATTATTTGAATTTAATATCATAATAGTGGGTGGTAAGGATAAAATAATAAATAAATGTAATCTCTGAGAAATCTAAAATTTAAATATTAAAAATTTCACAACTTTGAATAGGTCATTTGGTCAGGATAATTAAAAGAAAACTCCTTTTCATTCAAATCATTAAAAACACTTATTTATTTATTTATTATCGAAACAAGGCTATAATATAGATATTTAAATTCTATCAATAAGCCCAATATCCTATAATTTCATGTCTATTTAGAAGATAAATCTCAAGATCGAACCATTGCAGTTTAATTTTTACCCTAATTTTATGATTAAAAAAAACAGCTTTGCAATAACTTAGGAAATATTAAGGTTTTTGTAAATTAATAAAGAAAAAAAATTAAAACTTAAAAATACATGGCAGAGTTTATGTGAAATGAGCTCTTAATCGACTTTATATATTTATATATATTATTGATTTACAAAGAACAGCAATCGAATATATCAACATTTCAATTTATTAAACCAGGAACAGGAAGGAGGCAAGAGAAAGACCACGCCCAAAAACGCGACCTTTTTTTTTCCCTTCAAGACGTGATCGCTTCTTCCTTCATCCATCTCTTGTGAATCGAAGGTGAAACACCAGTAGAAGGGGATTGACAGAGCAAAGCAGATCAAAGGGGCACCTATCTACTGTAAAGCTTCGTTTTTTGGGGGTCTTGGTTGTCCATGGAGACCGGATCTCCGCTTCCTGATCCATTCGATGAATTCTTCACCCAAATCCAGGGCCGCGACTCCGACACTTACGATTACGGCGACGACGAGCCGGTCTCTCCCGCCGCCTCTAACTACTCCTCCTGTGAAGATGAAGGCTCCGAGCTCGACCGCTACTGCAGCGCCAATTCGGCCCTCGGCAGCGCCAGTCTCTGTAGCTCTGTCGGAAACTATGGCGATCTTCTCGATTTCGTGGAGGTCGATCGGTCGTTGGATAAAGGAGGCACTGCGTCGCCGAGAGAAAGGGGATCGTCCCAGTTAAATCATCCATTACCCTTGGCTGATCGAATGGAATCGTTTTCTAGAAACAGAAACCCGTCTCGGTTCCATACCCAGAATGTGGAAGTTGAGGGCCATCAAGAAGCAGTGTCGAGGAGCGAGAAAGTGGTGGACTTTTTAGCTCAGGACGCTATCTCCCTGAGGTACGGTGATGGATGTTCTGATCAAAGTTCTTTGCTTTGTATGACAGCCAGCACCGAAGAGGTGGGTTTGCTGGGAAATCTGGGATCTTCCTCTCATGTTGAAGACAAGATCATGGCAGATGCAGATGAGGGGTTCTCTTTTAGATATGCAAACTCCGATGATGAGGAATCAATGCTTGAATATGGTACAGATTTTGACAACACAACTGGTCGGCGTGAAAAGAGGATCACACAGTGCGTTGGCGAGATGCAATATCACCACACAAGTCCACTCCTTATGAATCCATCTGTGGCTTTTGGTTCCAATGATTTGGATGAGTTTCTGCATGAAAATGGTGGGCTCGGCCAAGATTGTTTCTTGATTAACCGAGATAAAATGGTTGGTCAGCAACTCGTGCTTCCAAAAAGTGAGAAAAATGTTCCATCACTGGCCATCAAACATGTGATCGAATCAATTGATATCATGGAGGAGACTGGTCAAGGTGTATCAGATGTCAACCTTAATTTTCGAGACTCTGATCAACTTAACAAGAATGGGAGAATTTGTCCCATCAACAACCCTCTAAATGAATATGAAGCTTCACAGAAAGGAAAACCTGTACAACTAGAATATGTTGTAGAAGATCAAGTCAATTCTTGTTACAAAGGTGTGAGAGATATCTGTTCCATGAATGACGGAAGCATTGCAGATATTGATGTTGGTGATCCTGCAAAAGAGCATATATCTTCTAAGTCAGCTCCTTCTAACCATATTACTGCCATGGATATTTGTTCATTTACAGCTGACCCATCTCAAAGCAAACAGTGTGTAGCTCAAGAACATGATAATGCAAAGTTTTCCAAACCAATTCCTCTTAATGACCAGAATTCAATTTTCCAGATAGAGTTAAATAGCACTTCCAAAATTGTGGATAGGAAAGAAGAGGATATCATAACAAATGAGGTCAGAAAATGTTTTTTTATATAAATTATTCAAATGAACAAAATCATTCTCCATTTGAGTTAACTTTGTCATTGTATTGCACTCTGTATTAGGTTACCTGGATGCTTTCTTTTAAAAATGCATATTTATGGTTTTTAGTATTTATTGAACCATAGTTAAATTTAATTATTCTAGAATGAGTAAAATGTGTATACAATGTTTACTTGGTCAGTTTGATCCTAAATGTGATCTACCCTTAGAAGATCACTATGGACTTACTGTACCTCTGGAGCTCAGTGATGTTTTACCATATTTTATCCTTTATCCAACTTCTCTAGGCTGTCAAAGCATCTAAATAATTTGATTCTGCCTTTTCCACTGCTCTTTTATCCAACCATCTTTAACTTCTCATTAGTGCCTGTTACTCTTCTTATATGTTGTTTCCAGATCATAGAACATTCTGAACTGAAGTTCCTAGTTTCACACTCTTTTATTGCATTTGCATATAGTGCCAATCTTTCAGTTATAAATTTCACTTGGTGTAGGCCTCAAAACTAGTGGTTGCAAGATTTGACAAATATTATATTACTTATGAGGGTTCTCAGAAAATATTATAGGCTGTTCTGGGTTGGTTTCTGGCTTTCTGCACAAGCAGTTTATAATTCTCCCTAGCTGTTGTTTTATGTCCACTTGTTCAGGATATTGCATTTTAGTCTCGGTTGTTTGTTCAAATATTTAAAGTAATAGCTGCAGGAACCGTACCTTGATTGACAACGATATACTACTAACAAATCTTGTTGATGTTGATAGCATGGTTGTAGTAATACAGTAGTAAGTATACTATGACCAAGAAATCCAATGGAACAACTTTCAGTCATTGGGAAAATTTATAATTCATGTTCTTTAACATTTTTTTTTCTAGAAAAATGTGAAAAGTTTCATTTCCTCCCTGGAGTGTACCACTGTTGCAAAATATCCCCATACAACTTTCATTTCTCGAAACTTTGTGTTTGTAGAGAGGGGGAGGGGGGTCAGTGGGTTGGGTTTGGATATTTGAACTGCTAAAGCTATCAGAAAATACGTATACTCAGCACTTAAACAAAGACTCAAAGAGTTGTACGTAAATTCTTAGTCAGCCAATGTTCTAGTTTTCCTTGAAACTTATATTGCAATAATTAGCGAGGAAGGCAACCTACTTTCTCCATTTAACAAATATCTGTCAAGTTTGCTATTATTAGTATATTATGCTTACAACACTTACTCTAATTAACTAGTAAGGTCAACATTATTTCAGTACTTAATAGTACTAATTAGTGTATCCTCCAAAACAAGCAAAACTCCATCTTTTTTAGTTAGATTTGTTTTTAAACATTGGGCCTCTAATTAACAATCAAACTGATTGGGATTTATATCTAACCCAAAATTAGATTGCATTTAAATCAACTTAAATTCTAAAGTAGTTTGCAATCCTAGAATTCCACTGAAAGGCAGTCCCTTTTGCATTAAACCACATGGTTAACAGAAAATGCCTGCTTAGTATTATTATTATTTAGTTTATGTTGGGATATAGATAGGTTCTGATCATTATCAATCAGTACATACCATCCAATTTTGATCAGTCAGGAAAATTGTTCTCTAGTTTGTCTATATTGTTGATCCAACTTCTTGATGTTATTTAAAATATGATCATTTCCCTAGTGATTTGACTTCTTTTAACAATAGGAAAAGTTTTGTGGCTTAAGCCTTGAGAGTATTACTTAATGGAACTTGAACTTTTACCAAATTTAAATATGCAATTCAGTTGTTTACATGATTAATAAATAATAATCTTCTGAAACATTAATTATTATTATACTTTGTCCCATTTTTTATAATGAAAAACAGGTTGCTAGTGATGTATATGATGAAATGGTTCTGGAAATGGAGGAAATTTTACTAGATACTGGGAAATCCAGTGGAACTAGGTCTATGGCCAGTGATGGGTATGCTTGCTATCAATCCCATCATATAAGGGACGGTAGTTCCACAGCATCTACCTCTGGAACAGATGACGTTTATCCATCTTCACAACGCACACTTAATTGGGTCGCAGTCATTGGAGCAAAACAGAGAAAAGGTGATGTTTCTTTTGGTGAAAGATTGGTTGGAGTCAAGGAGTATACTGTGTATATTTTGAAAGTATGGAGTGCTAATGATCAATGGGAGGTTGAAAGACGCTACCGTGACTTCTTTGCACTTTACCAGCAGTTAAGGGTGCTTTTTTCTGACCATGGTTTGAGTCTTCCTACTCAATGGACATTTGTTGAGAGAGAATCAATGAAAATATTTGGAAATGCTTCACCAATTGTTGTCAGCAAGAGAAGTGATCTTATTCAGGACTGTTTGCGCTCCATTCTTAGTTCTGCATACCCTTTTGGATTTCCCAACCCTTTGTTCTACTTTTTATCCCCAGGCAAGCTAACTCACAAGACTAGCTCGCTAAAATCTATAGTTCCACGGTCCCTACAAAAACTTGGGGAGGATTGGAATTCCAAGTCTTCAACTTATGATGATTCTCCAGAGGATATTACTGAATTAGGGAAGACAATACGCCTTGTGGTAGACTTAAAGCCTCAAAAGTCTATGCAACAGCTGTTGGAATTACAACATTATACTTGTGCAGGATGCCACAAACATTTGGATTATGGAAGAACATTGTTGAGGGAACTTGTTCAAACACTAGGATGGAACAAACCAAGATTTTGTGAATACACTGGCCAGTTATTTTGTGCTTCATGCCATGCAAATGATACTTCAGTTTTGCCTGCAAAAGTCTTGCATCGCTGGGATTTTTCTCTTTACCCAGTTTCTCAGTTAGCAAAAGCCTATTTGGAATCCATTTATGACAAGGTAATGTGTGAACTTATGGATGTATGTATATCAGGTTGCAAATGACTGATGTTTGTAACATATGCTTTTTATAGCATGTAGATAAGTTCCTTTGTTCTCAAAATTTACCCTCGTTCACCATATTTTGATAGTTTATCTAGGAATGTTCCTTTCTATGTTAGTTCCTGTAACACGTATAAAGGTAGTCATATTATCTACTTGAACTTGAGTATGCTTTGAGTACAAATGCATTAAATGTTAGTAATTGTCATTTTTGTTCACTATGTATATAGGTATATGTGTATATATATATCTGTGTCATGTGAATAATCCACAAGTGGTATGTAGTTGGAAAAGGATCATGAGCATCTTAGAAAGCACATGTACTATTATTATACTAGAACCAAATTTGAGAGCAAGTAAACCAAAAATGTTAATATTCAGTTATTTTGGTGATATCCCATGTTATCCTAAAGATTGAGTTGAAAAAAGTGAGACATTGATATTTTAAATAAGACACACTTTTTACAGTAAATTTGAAAACTGTTTGAGTTTAAGTGCAACCAAATTTTAGTTATCATCTGTTTTTGATGCTTAAATCTGTTCTTTATGTTGGTGATATATAGTTCAAAGAGTGATAATGAACATTTTAGATGCATTGATGGAGTACATTTTCATGTAGATCTACTTCATATTTGTATTCACATCTTTGTGCATTATATTGAGTGCTTATATTGGGGCACAGATTCTTAACAATGGGGTGCTCTTGGTATTCTGAAAATACGGGAATCTTTATATATTTTGATTACTAGGTGAAGTTCTGGCTAAATTGTTTTTAAGCTCTGTAGTGTATAGAAGCTTATGCATAGTCTAGTAACTCTAGTTTCCCTAAAGTTATACACTAGCAGTGTTTAGTATTTTGAAGCCATTGTGTTTAATCAATTGTCGTGATTTCCAGAAAAGATTCTTAGTGATGCAGATTTTAATTTCTAATACATGTTACATTTTCCCCCAGCCCATGCTGTGTGTGAGTGCGATGAACCCCTTTCTATTTTCCAAGGTGCCAGCTTTACTTCATGTTATGGGTATCAGGAAGAAAATAGCTGCAATGTTTCCTTATATCCGCTGCCCTTTCCGAATCTCCATCCACAGAGGCCTTGGTTCTCGTAGACATCTTCTTGAAAGCAATGATTTTTTTGCACTTCGTGATCTTGTTGATCTATCCAAAGGGGCATTTGCAGGCAAGTCGTTTATGAATTTATATTCATCTGAAATGAATTTTTTCATGTATATTGAAAGCAATGCCTGTGTATAGACAATTATCATGATGCCTCATGCATAGTGCCCAGAATGGTGAGCCATCTTAGGATATGGAAGAATTTTTCCAAAAACATTGAATGTTTAAGTGTGTCTTGTAAGAATTGTGATACATCAATAATGAACTAAAGGATGCATCGACAATAGAATCTAGCTATCATCAATCTCTGAAGTAATAATGAAACCGAAACAATAGCTAACGAAGAGCTGACTTGAATCCATCGTAAGGCTATTGCTTCTTTACTTGTCACCGGAAATCCTACAAGCACAGAATAATCTTCTACAGGAGTGGGTGGTGGCAATCCGTATATCCTTCTCAATGGGAAAGAAAGGAGGTCAACGAAAAAGCTCAAGAACATACCTTAATCCATGAGCATCTTCCCTTTTATGCCAAACTCATCCTATAGGGATTATTCACCTTAAAGTTAATCCATCATTAACAACCCATTAATGTTTATGAACTGAGTTATTGGATCTACATATTGAATCCACATCCATTTAATCCAAATCCCCTTTATATGCAAGTAAGCATTAGATAACTTAATTGGGGTTTAGTTTCCTTAATGACAATTAGGTGTGTGTGTTAATCTAGTGCAAGTCCACCTTATGGAGATTAAGCCCACCCATGTGGACTTAATTGAATTTAGTCCATCCATGTGGAATTAATCCTATAATCTCCCACTCAGGCTATACCTAATTCCTTATACACCACACAACCCCTTAGTTGAGTTCAACATGCAAAACTTTATGTGTTAAATACCCCTTTAATCAATTTGGTCCATTAAATCAATTAGTATAGACTAAAGAAGTCATAGCTACTGTAACTGTAACAAGACCCAACAGTACTAATATCATTAATGACATATATCAAATGTGGATGTGTAAGTACAAGCATGACACGAAATGTGATCTATAGGTGTTCATTAGTCCTCTTTATAACCCAAACCGGGTTCAAATTATATTTACCAAAACTTTATGCTAAACCGCAGTGGTAAATCATGATTCAACTTAATGACTCACATCATATTTATAACAATCAAATGCAAAACCGCAACAGTAAATATGATATCCATATGTAAAGTTAAAGTCATGGACACATATAGAAAATCTGCAATATATACATTGAGCCGAAATATGTGTTCATGAATATAGAGCATTATACAAAATACATATTTCTACATAATTGGTACTTCATCGAAAGGAAGAATCTCCATGTTCAACACATGCTGATGAAACACCTTGGGTGACAAACCCTTGGTGAGTGGATCCGCTAACATGGAATTTATCCTTATATGCTCTATCATTATTTGACCATTCTGAACTATTTCTTTAATCGTCTGAAACTTTATGTCGATATGTTTAGCCTTTGACGAACTGCGGTCGTTCTTGGAATACAATTCTGCACTTTTATTATTGCAGTTTTATTATTGCAGCTTTATTATCACAGTTAATCCTCAATGACCTGTCAATACTCCCCTAATGATTTGTAAACCTGTAACAAGGTTCCGCATCCATGTCCTGTGATTGGAAGCTTTATATCATGCTATAAACTTTGCCTTCATAGTGGAAGTGGCTATGAGTGTCTGTTTGATACTTTTCCATGATACAACCCCTCACACCATTGTGAAGACATAACCTGAGGTGGATCTCCTGCTATCTAAGCATCCGGTAAAATCGGAGTCTAAATATCTAATGATCTTCAGATGACCTGATCTTCGATATGTGAGCATGTAATCCTTCGTTCTTTGCAAATATCACATAACTCTCTTTACAACTTTCCAACACTCTGGTCTAGGATTACTCAGATATCTCCCCAACATCCCTACAATGTACGCAAGATCCGGACACGTACATACTTGAGCATACATCAAACTCCCTACTGCAGATACATAGGGGAATTGCTGCATTTCCTTAATCTCAAGTTCATGACGTGGATATTGTTTCAAGCTAAGTCTATCACCATTTGGCACTAAAGTGCCGTCGGAAGCACAATTCTTCATGCCATATTAAATGAGTACCTTTTCTATATAGGCCTTTTGTATAGTCCAAGTGTGTATCTTAAACGATCACGTACAATCTGTATGCCTTAGACAAAGGATACATCACCAAGATCCTTTATTTCAAATTCAGCGGATAGAAGTGACTTGGTTTCTAGCAGCAGACTCTTATCATTGCTTGCAAACAATATATCATCCACATAGAGAACAAGTATGATAAACGTGCTCCCACTGAATTTGATATATAAACATCGATCAATTGGATTCTCCTTAAAAATCGTATGAAGAAACCACTTGATCAAACTTCTGGTACCATTGACTAGATGCCTGCTTTAAACCATAAATAGACTTAGTTTACATACTAGGTGCTTTGAATCTCTCGACTCAAAGTTCTTCGGTTGCACCATGTATATAGTTTCCTCAATGTTTCCATTGAGAAAAGCAGTCTTAATGTTCATTTGGTGTATCTCTAGATCATAATGAACTACAAGTGTTATGATTACCTTAAGGGAGTCTTTCGTGTAAACCCACAAAAAAAGCCTCCTTGTAATCAATGCCCTTTTTTTGAGTGAATCCCTTGGCGACCAAGCGTGCCTTATATTTTTCGACATTGTCACGTGAATCCTGTTTGATTTTAAATATCTATTTACAACCAATAAGTTTCACACCTTTATGCAATTCAATAAGTTTCCATACGTCGTTGTCCGCCATAGACTTCATTTCTTCCTTCATGACTTCGATCCATTTTTCTGGATGAGAGCATTGTTTGACTTCTTGGAAGGATGTGAGATAATCTTCCAACCCAATGTCAAATTCATGCTTTTAGAGATATACATAATCACGAGACATTGTGGATCTCCTTTCTCTAATGGATCTCCTTAGTGACACTTGATCTTGAGGTGATTGGGAGTCATTCTCAGTTATAAGAGGAAATACCTCAATTTGAGATGACATACCTTCCAATTGAATTGGAGGTGACATGGGAATATCGTTGTCAACTACCCCTTTCGATTATATAGTTTCAACTGTATGTGGAATGATAATCATTTCACTATTAGCTACATCAGTAGTTACCATATTAGGATCATCAATGTTCTACTCAAATGATATTTCCCTAATTTTATCACTCCTACCATTCTCAATAAATTTGACATTTCCCGTCTTGAAAAAGGATATACTCAAGAGGTTGAAAAACTTGAAACTTCTTGAGTTTTCAAAGTATCATTTGAGTCCAATTTCCTTTTATTAGGCCTATAAGACCTAGCTTCAATTGGACAACCCCAGACATGTAGATGTCTACGACTAGGCACTCTACCTATTTACAACTCGTATGGGGTTTTTGTTATCGCCTTAATAGAAACTCTATTGAGTAGGTAAACCGCAGTCTTGAGTGTCTTACCCCACAAGGATTCTGGTAGAGAAGAAAATGCAATCATACTTCTCACATATCCTTAAGGGTCCAGTTTCATTACTCTGCTACACCATTTATTTGAGGTGCCCCAGGCATGCTCTATTGCGCCACGATACCACACTCAGCAATGTAATTCGCAAATGGTGTAGGATGTTCATCTGATGCGTCAGATCTACCATAGTATTCACTACCACAGTATGAACTTACGACCTTATCTTCTTAATAATTTGATTTTCAATTTCGGCTTTGAAGGTTTTGAACATGTACATGGATTGCGACTTCTTATGAATAAGATACAAGTATCCATATCGGGAATAGTCATCTATAAAGCTATAGAGTATGTTTGACTATTCCAAGAAGCCTTAGGGAACAATCCACATATATCCGTATGTATAAGCTCTAAGACACCATTACTCCGCCTTGAACCCTTATTACTTTTGTTAGGCATTTTCCCTTTGATACACTCAATGCAAATTCCAAAATTTGACATATCGAGGGAATTAAGAATTTCTAATGACATTAACCTTTCTAGGTGTTGTTTAGAGATATGCCTTAAACGCCTATGCCACAACATGGATGAATTCTCATTTGTGACACCACGCTTCACACCTATACTGTGCATCACAATATTATCTGTATAGGTTATAGTGTCTAATCTGTATAGTTTGTTAATCAAGAACTCGTACCAAACAAGATAGAATTTCGAAAAATACTAAACTTTCCATTTCTAAATGAACAAGTGTATTCAGATTTGTCCAAACATGAAATAGAAATCAAGTTCCGCTTAAAGGACGACACTACAAATGTATTTTTCAAATTCAAAAGTACATTTTTCCCCAAACAAACTTTAAAGACACCTATTGCCTCTACTTTTTCCTTCTTGCCAGTTCTCGTATATATGAATATTTCAGCATCAATTGACATTCGGCTCCTGAGGCAACCCTGCATAGTTATACTTATGTAAGTAGTTGCACCAATATCTATCCACCAAGTGTTAGTAGGTACAATAGCCAGGTTAACTTCTCAACTGACAAAGTTGAGAAGTATACCTTTCTTGATACGTCAGTTGACGTATATGGGCAATCCTTCTTCAAATGACCTTTCTTTTTACAAAAGAAATAAGTTAGGTCCAGATCTTGTTGCTTTTGCACCTTATGTCGAAGCCCTGTGAAAGTTGTTTACCCTTACTCTTACCATTACCCTTTTTCTTCTAGTTTGAATATTGAGATGAGGATGCATAGTGAGCACTATGAGATGTGTCACCCCTCAATTTCTCTTCTTCTTATACACGCTGAGCTATGATCTCATTTAGTGTATATTTCTCCTTTTGAGTATTATAGATAATCTTAAAAGGAGTGAACTGTATTAGGATAAGGTTCACAAGGGCACTTTCAGATATGTACAGCTTTATTGTTTTAGGCCTTGTAACCAAGTTGGACATCTCCATGATGTACTCCCTAATGTTATCCTTCCCGTTGTATCGCATGGACACTAACTTCGTAAGAAGTGTAGTAGTCTCGATCTTTTCGTTTGAGGTGAATTAGTCCGCTAATTCCTTAAGGAAGGTTTTGGCATCCTCATTCTCAATTATTGAACCCCTAAGTGATTCTGGAATAGACATCCTCATGATCATCAGACTTATGCGATTTGATCGCTATCACTTGTCAAAGATTATCTTTTTATCCGCAGTGGAATCATTAGTTAAAGGTGTAGGGCGATCATGCCTAAATACAAAGTCTAGATCCATGCAGCTTAATAAAATTGTAATATGCTCTTTCCATTATTGTGCTAGTAAGCACAGGGATATTGTTCAGATTAGGGATGTTGTTCAGATTAGCAGACATTGAGAGTACCACATAAACAAAAGAAAGAACATAGTTCAATTTAACAAACAAGGCATGTATCTTTATAGTTGTGCAATAACAAAATGCAACAAACAAAACATGCAATTATATAAGCATTAATAGAGATACCTAGTACAACATTACATTAAGTCTTTGGACTTAATTGTAATTTGCTATTGGTACTCTCCAAATAACTCATAATTACCTTCATCTGCCACATAACTCGCCTTCCTTTGGACCGATACATTATGTGCACGATATTTTATTTATAAGCTTCCTTAGTTAGCTTACATTTTAAATCATCACTCACAATGCTTCTAATCGGCCATAGTGCCCCTTTCTTTGGGTTGACACACTATGTGCATGACTTAAAAATTTAACTTAATTTGTGAGCTTCCTTAAACATATATCAGACTTAAAAATGACTTTCCTTTTGGTCAATCACCCTTAGCATGGACATACATCCCCTTATACTAATACTCCTAGCCTCCCCAATAGTTATCGCTTTGGTGATAGTACAAGTTTGACTAAGTAGCAAAAGAAAAGAAGAATCCATGAAAAATCTGTTGAAAACTGAGCTAAATTCAGTTATCAATCGATTGGTATCAGATACCAATTAATTGACACCCTTCATAATCGGTTAAGAATAGATGATAATCGATTCACATGCGTGCTAATCGATTACAAACATTGGCAATCGATTGATCATCTATTCCTAAGGTCACTGTTTGCAGTTCATTGACTCTAATCGATTGGTGGAACGTCAATCGATTCGTTGATCGATTCAAAAACCTTATATGGATAACCCAAATAATCGTAATCGATTGGTTGATCAATTTAAAAACTCTCTGTGACAACCCAAATAACTATAATCGATTGGTGAAAACCAATCGATCAACCGCTCGATTTGGAAACTCTTTGTGGGTGTCCTCAAATTCTGTAATCGATTGGCTTCTTATGGTAATCAATTGATGAACGTCAATCGATCACCCAAATGATTTGGAAATTCTCTGTTCGCAAATCAGGTTCAAGTAATCAATTGGCCCAATCAATTAGTGAACACCAATCGATTGGTAACTAAAAAACTTGATTTCTGATCGCGATTTTTCAACCCAACGAACTCTAAAACCGCGCTGCCAATCTTGTTCTTCGCGGATAATTCGAAAACCTCGATTCATGGGTTAAATCCTAACCTATCCATGCTACATTCAACGATTATACTTCAGTTTTGCTCATCTATATGGAATCAAATATAAAAATTGATGTATATGTGCCAAATCGTTGAAAAATAATCCTTATGCAAGAAAAATTGACAATAAGCTAATCCTTAGCTTTGATACCAATTGTAAGAATTGTGATACATCAATAATAAACTAAAGGATGCATCTACAATAGGATCTAACTATCATCAATCTCTGAAGCAATAATGAAACCGTAACAATAACTAACGAAGAGCCAACCTGAATCCATTTCAAGGCTATTGCTTCTTACTTGTCATCGGAGATTTTGCGCGGAATAATCTTATACAGCAGTGGGCGGCGACAATCTGTATATCCTTCTCAATGGGGAAGAGAGGAGGTCGATGAAGAAGCTCAAGAACATACCCTAATCCATGAGCATCTTCCCTTATATACCAAGCCCATCCTACAGGGACTATCCACCTTAAAGCCCATCCATTATTAACAACCCATTAATGTTAATGAACTAGGTTATTGGATCTACACATTAATCAACATCCATTTAATCCAAACCCCTTTTATATGCAATTAAACATTAGATCACTTAATTGGAGTTTAGTTTCCTTAATGGCAATTAGTTGTGTGTTAATCAAGTGTAAGCCCACTTTATGGAGATTAAGCCCACCCATGTGGACTTAATTGGATTTAGTCCACTCATGTGGACATAATCCTACATGTCTGCAATAAAGCTCCAACTGTTTTCATATGAACCTAGCAAAGGTTTGCATACTATTTCTGAGAGACATTATAATCTTTGTTAGCTTCTACCAAACCCTAGTTTATTTCTCTCTATTTTGTGATGTTACATATTGAACAGTGTTCTCTATTTTAAGTACTGTAAAATGTAAAGAACTTTGTGGCAATTATTTCAAATTGCCTTGATCATATTTTACTCTTTTAATTCATTGCACAATTTTGTAAATGGTTGTGGGTTCGTGACTTGCAAAGAGATGCTCTGGGTTGACCTTGCCTTCAGTGCACTTGTTCATTCCCATGGCAGGACACAATGCTCTCCCCTCACTTCTGGTCCATCTGGTGAAATATCTTCAACTTTAGAGATCTGAGAGGTCTTCTCGCCTGATTTAGGGAAGGATACTGACTTTTGGAGATGCATTTGGATTTGATCCTCCCTCTTTCAGAATTGTTTTCCAATCTCTTCTCAACTTTGTTGGACCCTGTTGTTTTATCTGTCACCTATGTTCCATGGTTTGAGTGGAATGTTGACTTCTCACACTTTTTTTCTGATGCCTAAATTCTAAAACGATACTTGACCTGGTTTACTCAAACAACTAAAATGACTGGCCAGATTCCAACACTTGGTACTTGTTGCAGCTGGCAGATTCTCCTCCTCTATTGCTTTCCTTCTTCTGGTATTCATTGCAACTTGCCCTTGATTTAAAGATCTGATAGCCCTTGCTTACATGCTTGCTTACATGTTTCCTCAGTGCAAGAGGACTAACATTCTTGTTAATTTCACCTTCTGGCACCACCTCAAGCATTGGTATTCTTGTTTGCTCCTGGAAGATGTTCTACAGTTGGTAGTTATCTCTCTCTTGTTGCCTCTCATGCTCTGCCCTTTCTTGTCATATCCTCATCCTCCTGACCTATCTCCTCACTGTTGGATTTCTTGTCTCGCCTTCTTGACCAAACTATTGCTTGGTGTTGGTGGTGTTGGAATGAGAATGTTTCTAGGAATGTTTTGGGTCTTCCTCGATAAACTTCGGCTGTATCTATACACATTATCATGTTATAATTTCGATGCCCTTGTTTTTACTCTTTTGGATCTGGCTGAAGTTAGTGCCCATCTTTTGGCCATGTTTTCTACCTCACTATGTTGTAATTTTTTTTTTTTTTGGATTTTTGTTTTCCTTTCGTCCCTTGCAATGTCTGGAATGAATTACTGGAGATGACCTCCTCCCTGTTTGCTCAAAAATATTTCTCTTTCGATTCAAAATTATACACTATATATAAAAAAAGAACACCAAAAAACAAGTACACAAGATTATTCATGCAACTTCCAACTTTATTAATGCAATTACAGCTACAGCTTACAACTACTAAGTTTTTGCAACGATCTGTTCGTGAGCTTCAGAATTGTGTATCTGTATCTGTTTTTTCTCTTTCTTTGCAGCACTTCCCATCATGCTAGAGACTTTATCAAACAAAATCCTCGAGCACATTGCACAACAGTGCCTTGTGTGCTATGACACCGGCGTTCCCTGTGCTGCACGACAAGTCTGTGACGATCCATTGTCTCTCATATTTCCCTTTCAGGTTAGTCTTTCTTAACTCGACAAAAGCTAGTTGGACCATTCTAGAACTGATACACTTTCTTTTTCTTCAATTCTCACTTAAAATCAATGTGGCTATACAATCATCATTCTATTTAATTCTAGTTCAGGTTTGCAACCTTTACCTTCAAGTCGATATGTTACAGTTTGGTATTCGACTCATCATTGATATGTTACAATTTTGTATTCCATTCGTCACGTCAACTTTATCCGATATCATGGTTGTTATTGGCTTTGCAGGAAGCTGAAGCTGCAAAGTGTAAATCATGTGGGTCTATCTTCCACAAACCTTGCTTCATCAAGATTGTTATCTGCCCTTGCAGTAAACCGAGCGATACAAGCAGGAACCTGAGCATCCAAGGTCATGGAAATACCGAAAAGCTATCCGATGTCTCAGTTGAACCTTCATATTCTAGTTCAGCTTCCAATCTGCTACCTAATATTATACTGAAAGCAGCATCTGACAAGATATGGAAGCCTAGAAACAAAAGCCCTGTGATTCTCATGGACTCGCTACCAAACACTTCTTTGTAACTTCAGAAACATTACTGCCTCTCGCTTGAAGTAGATGATCTAAAGAGTGGAATCAATACCACAAGGCTTTGAAAGATTGGAAAATGGCCTTTCTGTAGATTTTCAAAGGCGGTGTGCATTCAAGTGCATCAGCTTTGAAGGTTTCACTTTTCATTTCTTTGCTGGTCTTGTCGTACAGTTTGGATAGCCGAGATGCGATGTTTCAAGTGTTGTTAGTCTTGATTTTTTGGCTTATTGAAGCATGTAAATGACTGCTATATTGAAACCTTGCGTGAGATCCAAATATCAAAAGAAATTTGTTTAAGCAATCTAAAATAATATAAATGCTGGTATATATATATATATATATATATATATATATATATATAGTTTGGTTTCATTTGATCTTGGCCATCAATTCTATTTATTTTATTGATAAACATGTGTTTGGCTTAGGGTCAAACTTATTAAATTAAATTGAATAAATCAATTTTTTTTTATAAATATTTTTTTTTTAAACACCTATCCAACAACATTTATAATATAACAGTTGATTCACCCATGATAATCGATTTTTAAAATTTTAAATCTAAATCAAAATAATTAAGATTTAAAAAATATCGAATCAAACTTTCAAATTCAGTTCGTTAGGTTAATTCGATTGAATGGAACTTTAATTTGGATATTCACTCTCTCTATTTCAATAATTTTTAAATTTTTACTCAATATTTGAAAGAAAAAACTACCTCTACAAAATTAACTAAACTAATTTTTATTCAAAAATTTATTATTATTATTATTATTTAAAATAGTTATTTTAATTTATTCGATTAGTGTTGATTTTAAAAATCAATTAAATCAATTTAATCGGTATTACTCTACTGTTGTTATAAATTGATATTTTTGATAGTATTTAAAAAAAGTTTTTGTTTAAAAGTATTTTTTTTATTGATTCCGTTGGTTCGATTTCGAGATAAAATTCAGTCGGTCGGTTAATCTCACCCCTACTTACTATGCGCTGTTTTATAGTAATCCGGTCTAAACCGAAGTCCGGTTCAATTACATCGCCGTCGATCGGGTCGGATTGCACACCACCGCCTCATTCTCTTCTTCCATTTCCCAACCCGTTCACCCGAAGACTAATTAATTCTCAGAAAGAGGAGGAAGAACAAGTGCTCTTCGTCGCCGTCTCGCCAACGTCTCGCCGACGTCCTTCCGAGATCTCGATCCTTATCTCTACATTCTTAGCGTGCCGATACAATTTTTTTCTCTGTTTAGTTCACCTCTCAATCTTGTTTCCTTGTTCGATCGCTTCTCCCTTGTTCGACAGCGGAAATCTGGCGGGAATGGGTAGCGACGCCAAGGCTGGATCCTCGCCCCCACCTCAGATCCGATTCTGATCCGAGAGGACCTCGCGTCACGGGGCCGATTCAATGGCGGGCGCCGTCTCGGCGCTGTTCCTCCTCGACATCAAGGGCCGCGTCCTCATCTGGCGGGACTACCAGGGGGACGTCTCTGCAGCACAGGCCGAGCGCTTCTTCACCAAGCTCATCGAGAAGGAGGTGACTTGAGATCCGTTTCAAAACGCCGAAGTTGGCTTGTCCTGTTCATTTTTTGGCGGAAAGGTGGAATCTTGAGCTACCGCGTTTTGGTGACAGGTCGATCCGGAGTCGCACTCGCCGGTGGAGATCGACGATGGGATCAGTTATATGTTCATCCAGCACAATAATGTCTTCCTGATGACGGCTGCGAGGCAGAATTGCAATGCGGCCAGCATCCTCCTTTTTCTGCATCGCGTCGTTGATGTGAGCATTCCTTCGCGCTGATATTATTTTCTGCTCCCGGAATGACTTTGTCACTAACTGTCTTAGAGTGCTTCGATCTAGGTATTCAAACACTATTTCGAGGAGCTGGAGGAAGAGTCCCTGAGAGATAATTTTGTCGTTGTGGTGAGTGGAAAATCTATTTATTTTCCACTGCATGGTGTTTGGCGTGCCTACGCCATCTAAATCAGATCAAATCTTGTGTTTTTTTTCCTTGCTCTTTGGTGTCATATTCTACGGTCTTGAAATTGAACCATTGGCTAATATGGGCAGTACGAATTACTTGATGAGATGATGGACTTTGGGTATCCTCAATACACAGAAGCTAAGATTCTTAGTGAGTTCATTAAGACAGATGCATATAGGATGGAAGTTGCACAGAGACCACCAATGGCCGTGACAAATGCGGTGTCATGGCGTAGTGAAGGGATACGTTATAAGAAAAATGAAGTAGGTTATGTCTTCCATCATTGCAGACTCTTATCAATCACTGATTATCTAATTATCCTCTGAAAAAATGTGGTCACTTTTTTTTTTTCTCACAGGTGTTCTTGGATGTGATTGAAAGTGTAAATATACTTGTCAACAGCAATGGACAGATTATTCGTTCTGATGTTGTTGGGGCATTGAAAATGAGAACATACTTGAGGTGGATTTCTTACTCATATTTCTTTCATTTCATTTAGAATATGCTTTATGTATACTTCATTTATTTTGGGATTTGTCAGTTCGTCCTCTCCTTTTAAGTCATCTTTAAGCTTATCCTAACTTGAATTTGTTTGATTTTTTTCTTCCATATTTATCAATTGAATTTTATGCTATTGTTTATAGATATGTTATTTCAAGACATATCATCTAAGAATAAAAACCATAATGATACTTGTTATGTTTAACAGTGCAAGGCACCATCATTCACTAACTTGTATTCGGTGAACAGTTTTATAGATAATAGCTTATATGACCTAAGCAGAAAAGTACTCTACGTGATTTCTATTGAACCTTTTCTTATTTTTCTTGAAAAAGTTGCTGGCATCTGAGTGTTGGGTTTATGTGCGCATGAGAATTATTTTAAATACCCTAAGGACCTTACGTCGTACACCCCGTGCACATCTAAAATTTTTTTTCAGTTTGATTTTTTTTTTTTTTTGCATTTAGAAGTTATCATGCATAGCCTTGGTTATGTGTAACCAAGGTTACAGTGAATAAAATATAACCTAATATTGTTTGATTTAATCCTAGGTAATACTATAATCTAATTTTACATTTATTATTATATTACCCTTGGTTCAGTCCTAGATACTTTTCCAACTAAATAAATTTAATATTTGATTAATTTTTTTAGAATACATAAAATAAAATAAAATTAATAATAATAATCAACTCCATACACCCCGTGCACACCTAAAACTTTTTTTCGGTTTGATTTTCTTTTTGTTGGCTTAATGCTATAACCCAACCCCTAAACCCTAAGAGTGCATTTGGAAGTTATCATGCATAACCTTGGTTATGTGTAACCAAGGTTGCAGTGAATAAAATATAACCTAATATTGTTTGATTTAATCCTAGGTAATACTATAACCTAATTTTACATTTATTATTATATTACCCTTGGTTCAATCCTAGATACTTTTCCAACTAAATAAATTTAATATTTGATTAATTTTTTTTAGAATAAATAAAATAAAATAAAAATAAAAAAAATAATAATCAACTTGTTTACTAGAAGTAAACAAAATTATTTGATAGAACATAAAAAAAAACCTAAAGAAAATTCTGAAGAATGCATACCTCAATGCCTTCCCTCTCCCCTTCATCTCCGGCTTCTTTCTTTGTCCTCAAGAATGAAGGAGGAATCAGTCAATGGGATTCTGGTGAGAACAGAAAAAAAAAACAAAAATAAAGTGTGAAGTACAATGAAACACTAGCGGTGGAGATCAGAAACTAAGATATTTTTTTCAAATGGTTCACGCGATGTTGAGGGAACGTTTAGGAGGAAGGAGACCTTAATGTTGAAAAATGCATACCTCATTGTCTTCCCTCTCCCTTCAGTTTAGTCTTGGTTTCTTTGTCCCCAAGAACAAAGGAAGAATCGATCGATGGGATTCTAGTGAGAATGAAAAAACATAGTGAGAATTGGACAAAGAAATGTTAGCAGAGGAGAACAGAAACCAAGATCTTTCATCGTTCGCGCGAGGTTGAGGGAAAATTTAGGATGAAGGAGACCTCAATGTTGAAAAGTGCAACCCTTATAGTCTTCTTGCTCCCCTTCTTCTTTGTTTTGCTTAGTTTGTGTAAGTACCCCGTAATGGTTTTGATATGATCAATCAAGTCAAGTTAGGTCTTGTTGTTATTTTGATACCTTGTGTCTAAGTGTGCATGAACTAAGGAGCACAGTAAGTCGAGTGAAAGACGCAACTAGCGAGAAGGATGACATGGGAAAGAGCCGATGGGCTCGGTGTGTTTGAGGGACGAGGCGCTGCGGAAGAGTACGTTGGCGGACGAGAAGGAGGCGCGCAATATTTCCGAGGGACGAGAAGTCGGAGCAGAAGACTGTTCGAAGGCCGGAAAATGAGTTCGGGTGAGCTCTATTCCGGATCGTCAAAATCACCCAAGTAAGCGAAGCCGGAGCGGAAGACCTGAACCAATGCGAGCGGAATAGGAGCGGAAAATTGGGACCGAAAGTCAACATTTTGTTGACTTTTTGGTCCGGCCGCTCGGACGTAAAATCTCAGCCAAATGCAACGTGGCGCGTTTCATTGCGACAAGGATAAAGTTTTATCCCACAAAGGCTTTAAATCCTAGTAAGTCAGAACAACACTTGTAAATGATTCCTCTTTAATTTTGTTCTGTAATTAATTACTTCAATTGCTGTAAGAGGTTTCTCCTCCGGAAGGAGATTGTTTAGTCAGCTTCAATTTCCTTGGATTAGCAATCCCCTGATTGCAAACCAAGTAACCCTTTTGCGCCTCTTCTTTTAATCAGTCTCTTATTTCTTTTATGCAAGTGTCTATTCTAATCGAGCTTTAAGATCGAGAAAGGGGACTTTGTTTATTTTTATTGTGTAGGCTATTCACCCCCCTCTAGCCGGTCGCCAAGGGACCAATAGTTTGTCCCTGAGAACGCAGGAGGAGGAATTGGTCGGTGGGATTTTGGTGAAAGGTGCAAGGGCATCGAGATAAGGCAATTTTAACATTCCATTGGAGCATTTTACGCATTGGCGGTAGGGGCCAGTGATGGCGGGAGGGGGTCGATAATGACATTCTTGGAGAGGTCGAGATTCTGGAGGTGGGAGACATCGCATGCAGCAGCAGGGAATGCAACGGAGAGGAGGTTATCGTAGAGTAAGACCGGGGAGGTTGATTTTGGGAATATTTTTCTGTTAACCCCGAAATTGTCAAAAACCACCCATTTTGGCGGTTTCCCAGTTTTGATGACGTTTGCTGACGTGGTGGAAGTAATGGATTACTCAGGAATCGTTTATCACCTAAACCAAATAGGGTATAACCTTGGTTTGATAACCAAAGTTATTAACGATTATCCCAACCAAATACACCCTAAAGGTAAAATCTTATTAGCATAACCGCGAGCTTAAAAAAAATAAACAAAAAAATCCAAAAAAAGAAAGAAAAAAACGTTGCTTTGAGAGGCGCGAACGACATCTATAGGGTTTGGTCCTCAACATAGTGTATATATATATATATATATATATATAGTCGTGTTATGCTACACAACGCATGTGGGCACCTCTCATGTGGGGAGGCACCTCCGCGTGTGAGAGGCGTTCACACGCATTGTGCAAGGTATCAACGGCGTGTGTGCGTGTCCAGATGCCTGAATTTAATTTTTTTTTAATCAACATTTCCTTAAAGAAACAATATACCCGGTAAGTATTTAAAATTTTTAATTTTCCACACTATAACTCAAGAGGGAAGCATGAACCCTAGAGGGAAAATCTTATTAGCTTAAACCCATTATAACTCAACCCCTAAATCCTAAAATCTTAAACCCTAAATACATATAATATACCCAGTGACTATCTAAAATTTTTAATTTTGAATACTATAACCCAAGAGGGAAGCCTAAACTCTAGAGGAAAAATTTTATTGACTCATACTCATTATAACCCAGCTTTTAAATCCTAAAATTTTGAACCCTAGATACATATTATATACCCTAAAAAATAAACAAAAAATAAAGATTAACATCGTGATATCACAGTTTATCCTTGTAACAACCTTTATCTATGAAGGCGAGTAGCAATCCCCAGAAAATGTGTTAGACAAGATTAGGAGTTGTACTACAGAAGTAATTTGGATGATGAAGTAATTTGTAGTGGCTTTATCAAATGATTGTTGAACAATGGATCGCAGATGTGCTTTTATTCATACTACTGCCTCAGATGTTGTAATTTCTTCAATTTCTTACCATGAGTAAGGGTTATTTGATTATTTCTGCTAGAAATTGATATATTATTATTGTTTCTCTTTCACAAAAGGTAGTGAACTGGAAGGTATGTATCATTTGATAAGTCAATGTAAACGTAGTTCATGTGGTGAGCGAAACATAGAATATCACTCAGACTAAAATCGCATATTTGTGAAATTGGACTCTAAATAACAGTTCATGCCTAATGTATGCAGTGGAATGCCTGAATGTAAACTAGGGCTCAATGATCGGGTACTTTTGGAAGCTCAAGGGCGGACAGCTAAAGGAAAAGCTATCGATTTAGATGATATAAAGTTTCACCAGTAAGCTGGTCTTTTCATTCTCTTATATGCTTTTTCTTCAACCTTTTTTTTTCTATCAAGGGAACCTTTTGACTCTTCAGCTGAATGTCAAGGCAATATTTGTTAAGTATTGACATTTTCATACTATCATTTAAGGTGTGTCCGCTTGGCACGGTTTGAAAATGACAGGACAATATCATTCATACCACCAGATGGGTCCTTTGATCTAATGACATACAGACTTAGCACTCAGGTTAACATTATTCTTTTGCTGTATGGAAATAAATGTGAATGTTTAGGCATTCTTTATCTTATTCATAACTTGTCATCCTGATTATTCAGGTGAAGCCTCCAATTTGGGTGGAAGCTCAAGTCGAGAGGCACTCACGAAGTCGTATAGAGATAACAGTTAAGGCAAGAAGTCAGTTCAAGGAAAGAAGGTACTAGCTGAGTTCATGGACCAAGATAACTACTATTTCACTTGTATCGAAACATCTTTTTCTGAAGAGCATTTTATCATCATTTCCTTACCCTATTAGCACTGCAACAAATGTGGAAATTGAGCTGCCTGCACCTTCAGATGCCACCAATCCTAACATCCGGGCATCCATGGGTTCTGCTTCATACGCTCCTGAAAATGATTCACTGGTCTGGAAAATAAAATCATTTCCAGGCGGCAAGGTACGATGCAATTATTTTCGACCGGCCAAATGATCCCAGATCTGACTTTCTGTCTAGTTCATATATACACATATTGACATCAGTGTTTTTTACGAGGACTTAGGAATACATGTGTAGGGCAGAATTCAGTCTTCCCAGTATAACTGCAGAAGATGCTACTGCAGAGAAAAAGGCTCCTATTCGTGTGAAGTTTGAGATCCCTTATTTCACTGTCTCCGGAATTCAGGTACTTTTCTTCTTCACAACTTCTTACTAGGGTTTATAAATCATTAGATAACGATCATGGCATCAATTGCTCAGGTTCGATATCTGAAAATTATTGAAAAGAGTGGATACCAAGCCCTTCCTTGGGTGAGATACATAACGAAGGCCGGTGAATATGAACTTAGACTCATCTAAAAACACTCATCTGCTGTTGGACTTTCGGAAACAATATAAGACTTGAAGATTTCAGGATTCTATTGCATGGATTCACCTCGAGTTTGTAGATTTATCAATCAAATGTTTGATGTGTGCATAGGGTGGTCAATCAGCAAGTTGTTGGTTAAATGATTTTTTTATTTTTTAATTTTGGAATGATTGATCTTCTTCTTCCTTGAGAGAATGTATCCATAGCTTACATACACTTGTTCCTTATTCTTCTGATATATGCAAGTAACAGAAAATGTTTTGGGATATAATTGTCTCAAGCCTAATAAATAATTTTATACTATATTTTATCGAATGATGTTCGACGGCTCTTTCATAATTTGTTTTTATTTATTCTAGTGGTCGGTCCAGATCAATGACCTTAGATGAGTCGAATCAGATGGTGGAATACCGAGAAAATTACGTTTTTAATTTTGTAATTTATATTTTTTTTTAATTTTAGTTCTGTTATAGTTAATTTATATTTTTAGTCCTTTAACTTATAATATTTTTTAATTTCAGTCATTTTTCTTCTAAAATTGAAATTTTTCAATGAAAAATGATGAGTTGTAAATTAAATTTAGGGATTTTAATTTTTTATGACCTATGTGCTTTTTATATTCCAACCACAAATTAATATTTTTTATTCAAAAATTTTAATTTTGGAGGAAAAAGAATTAAAATTGAAAAATATTATAAGTTACAGGACTAAGAACGTAAATTAACTCATAACAGAATTAAAATTGAAAAAGATGTAAGTTATATGACTGAAAATGTAATTTTCTTGTGAAATATCGGATGTTAATTAAGATAAAATAATACAAAAGCCAAGGCTATGATTGCTATTTTTAAAATTTCAGGGCCTAATTTGGGCAGAATATTATTTTTAAAATTTGTTTTTCAAAAAAATCTCCGGCTTTATTTGTTTCGTTCAGCTCGTAGACGCTGTGCGGGTCTCAAAGTTCGCCTATGCCCTTATGCCGCCGTCTCTTTCGAACCTTCAAGAGGCGGCTCGACGGCGGCCGCTCCCTCACCTCCCCCAAGATCTTTAAGTCCTACGTCGAGACCTTCGCTTCCGTCCTCCGCCAATGCGCTCTCGACAGCCGCCTCGCCGCCCTCGGGCTGGCCCTCCACGGCCATGCGCTCCGCGCTGGCATCTCCGCCGACCCCTCCGTCTCCTCCAAGATCCTAGCTTTGTATGCCCTCTCCGGCCGCCCGTCCGACCGCGACCTCCTCCTCGCCGAGTCCCGCCGCACTCCCGGCCTCTTCTCCTTCAATCTCGCAATCGCCGAGAGTGTCCGCTCGGGCGACCTCGTCTCCGCGCGCCAGGTGTTCGACGGAATGACCGAGCGGAATGCCGTCACGTGGACGCTCATGGTCGACGGCCATATGAAGCGCGGCGACGTCGCCGACGCCGTTGCCTACTTCGAGAGCAGCCCCTGCAAGACCGTCGTCTCCTTTACGGCCTTCATTAGCGGGTTCGCCCTCAACGGGCTTCACCACGACGCCCTGACGAACTTTCTCCGCATGTTTGCGTCCGGCCTCATGCCGAACGAGGTGACTTTCACATGTATCCTCAAAGCTTGCGTGCTTGCTGGTGAGTTCGATCTGGCGATGTGCATCGTTGCTCTAATTGTGAAGACAAACTTCGATAGGCATCTCTCAGTGCGCAACTCCTTGATCAGTTTTTACCTCCGAGTGGGTGAATTGGAGAAGGCAAGGGCTGTGTTCAACGAGACGGAGGAAAGAGACGTTGTATCGTGGACGATCCTACTTGATGTGTATGCGCAGATGGGAGACTTGAAGCAAGCGCGTCAGCTGTTCGATGAAATGCCGGAGAGAAATGAGGTCTCTTGGAGCACCATGATTGCAAGGTATGGTCAGAGTGGGGAGTCTGTGGAAGCCATGAATCTTTTCTGCCTCATGCTTCGCGATGGGTGTGAGCCTAATGGCTCCTGTCTTGCTAGTGCTATCAGCAGCTCAGCTGCCTGCGGGAATTCTCTCTTTGGGAGCTCTGTACATTGCTACACATTGAAGGTTGGTTTTGAGAGCTATATTTTTGTTTCTAGTTCTCTGATCGATATGTATTGCAAGTCTAAAGCCCCAAATGACGGGCGCCGTGTTTTTGACTTGATACTTGAGAAGAACACTGTATGCTGGAACTCAATGGTAGCAGGTTATAGCTGTAATGATCTGATAGAGGAAGCTGAAGAACTTTTCAAAGTGATGCCTGAAAGGAATGTTGCATCTTGGAACGCATTGATCTCTGGTTATGCAGAAAATGGGCATTTCGCGAAGGCGCTAGAGACTTTCGATAAAATGCTAGTCTCAGAACAAATGCCAAACCAGATGACATTTTCCAGTGTGCTACTTGCTTGTGCAAATCTTTGTTCAATTGACCGAGGGAAGAACCTTCATGGTAGGATTGTAAAACTTGGCATTCAAAATGAGGTTTTTCTTGGAACGGCACTCATCAATATGTATGCAAAATCTGGAGACATTGAGAGTGCCATGAGAATGTTTTCCGAGATGCCTGAAAAAAACCTAGTTTGTTGGTCCGCAATGATCCAAGGGCTTGCAGATAATGGGTATGCAGATGAGTCCATAACCACGTTCGATGAAATGATAAGTGCTGGGGTAACTCCGAACGATGCTCCATTCTTGGCTGTTCTGTTTGCTTGCTCGCATCGTGGTTTAGTTGATAGAGGATTGCAGTACTTCAACTCAATGGAAAAGGTTTATGGCATCGTGCCCAAGGCAAAACACTACACCTGCATCATCGATTTGCTAGCTCGAGCCGGTCATCTCTGGGAAGCAGAGGAACTGATTGGCACAATGCCTATCAAACCAGAAGCTAATGCATTGGTAGCTCTGCTGAGTGCTGCTTCTTTAAGGGATGAGGATATGAGCCAGAGAGTAGCAAACAGATTGTGGGAATTAGAAAGACATAATTCAGCCGGGCATGTCTTGCTATCGAATACATATGCTTCTTGTGGCAGATGGAGAGATGTCGCGAAGGTGAGAACTGAAATGAAACTCTTAGGAATGAAGAAGAATGTAGGGTGCAGCTCAATTCAGACAAGAAATCAACTTCATACTTTCTTCAGTTGGGGTATGAAGCACCCAGACTCCTTGAAGGTTTATGAAATGTTGGATCTTGTGATGTCAGAAATGACAGGTTATAAGTTACCTCTTACCTCTGCATTACTGACATTGTGAAGAAAATGAGCAGAAGGTGGTTTCATAATCTGAAGGAGCGCAAGACAGATGGCAGGAGCTGCTATCTATGAGGCAGTTTGAGTTTACTATCAGGTCAGTCATACTACTTTGAAATTCAATCAGTTAATTCATTCTTTGTGCTAAGTTTATAGTTTGCCCTTCTGTTGAAGTAATATAGAATGAATTGGGACTATGTTGCTGGTTGTTCGTGATCAGATTCCTATATTTCAATGATCAGATAACTTATTGGAAAGTTTAGATATTTTGTTGTATGAGTTAATCGCCCCATTACAAGTACATTAAAGATAGATATGGCAACAAATTTTTTCTAACAAAAGAGATTTCGTCGACTAAAAACTAACATTCATTAAATCATCACAAAGTAAAAGTGACCCAAAATGGAGACTAATCTTCAATTATGAGGAAGAAAGGCTTGTCAGGGGTGGGCCAGTTCAAGACGTACGGGTTAAGCAGACATTCCATGAGCCCCTGAGCGCATCAAACAATCTTATGATCTCGACCTTATGCACTGAATAATATTTTTTTTAAAATTTCTTTAACTTTAATATTATAATCTAAATCTTATTAAACCCTAAATTCTAAACTCTAAAATAAAGGAAAAAAATATATTGGGTGCTTACAAGGTTAACACAAGAGGGTAAGATTATAGATATATATAGAGAGTCTCTACTTCGTAGTATTTTTTTTTTTTTATTTTTCTACTATAGTAATGCCAAGTCAGAATTAGTAGATTTATCGTTGTAGCAACTACGGAATCGTAGCCGTTATAATGTTCTAGTTTGTGGTCCTACCACGTTATAACAGTTACGATTTCGTATATGCTACATACGAAATTGTAGCTGCTATAATATTCTGGTCTAATCATGTTGTAGCAACTGCGAAATCGTAGCTGCTAGAACGTTCTGGTTTGTGGTCTAACCATGTTGTAGCATCTATGATTTCGTAGTTGCTACAATGTGGTAGGACTAGCACGTTGTAGCAGCTACGAAATCGTAGTTGCTATGATGTGACGCTGCTATAGTAAAAAAATAGTTTAGGATTTTTTTAATTCAGATGGGGTGCTGTTACAATAGAAAAATAAAAAAATTCTGACAGATAACTACTATAGCGAAAATCGTGGATAGTTGCGCTGTGAGAATCGGGGAATATATTAGCGCTCTCTCTCTATATAGCAGTGTTCTAAAATGCACCCTAGGCGGCCGCCTAGGCGCTTGGTAGACGACAACTGCACCGAAAAGGTACTGGGCTGCTGGGCTAGGCGGCACTGGGCGGCGCGAATATTTCGGATTTCTTTTTTCCCCATTTAAAATCCTAAATCGTTGCCGGTTCGACAACCTAACCTCCTCCGCCTCTCGCCTCATTCGGAAAATTTTGCTCAACACGATCGGTAAGTTTTTTTAATTTTGTAATAATTTTTTCCCCTCCCGTGACGCTTTCAGGTTATGGGACTCATCCGCTGTCGCCGGACGCGTTCCTAGACGTGTCCGCCGTGGCCGAACGCCTCCGCTATAGCTGGACTCGCTGGATGCCTCATTCGGGAAATTCTGCTCAACACGATCAGTAAGTTTTTATTTTTGTAATAAATTTTTTCCCCTCCCGTGACGCTTTCAGGTCATGGGATGCATCTGCTGTCACCAGATGCGTTCCTAGACGCCTCCGCTGTCGCCGGACGCCTCCGCCGTCGCAGGACGCCTCCGTCGTCGCCGGATGCCTCCGCCGTCGCCGGACGCCTCCGCCGTCGCCGGACGCCTCCGCCGTCGTCGGACGCCTCCGCCGTCGTCGGACGCCTTCGCCGTTAGACCTGTCACCGGAAGCTTTCGGTGACAGGTCTGGCGACGGCGAACACGTCCTACGTGAGTCGTTCAATGCTTGTGATTTTTCTTTTTTCTTTTAATTAATTAATTATTTATTTAATTAAATAATTCCTCAGTTAAATAGATTAATTTTAATAGACTTTTATACTCCTTAATTAAATTATCCCAATAAAATATATTTAAAATTATTTTTTTTTATAAATTTATTTATATTCTAATAATATTATATTTAAAATGTAAGAATTCTGATAACTATTATTAATTAATTAATTTATATTTTGATATTTTATATTTAAAATTAAAAAATTCTAATAAAATTTATTAATCTATATAAACCATATTTATATTCGTAATTTTATATATATATTTTTTAAAAATCATAATAAATTTTACTAACTTATTTATATTCTAATAATATTATATTTAAAATTTGAAAAGTCTTATAACTATTATTAATTAATTTATATTTTGATATTTTATATTTTATATTTATAGTTAAATTTTTTTTAATAAGTCTTAGTAATTCATATAAATCATATTTATATTCATAATTTTATATTTAAAATTTAAAAAAAATCCTAATAAATTTTATTAATTTATTTATATTCTAATAATATTATATTTAAAATTTAAAAAGTCTGATAACTATTTTTAATTAATTTATATTTTGATATTTTATATTTAAAAATAAAAAAATCTAACCAATTGTATTAATCCATATAAATCATATTTATATTCCTAATTTTATATTTATTTTTTAAAAAATTCCTATTAAATTTTATTAATTTATTTATTTTCTAATGATATTATATTTAAAATTTAAAAATTCTGATAACTACTATTAACGATAAACTATAGAAAAATTCCTATTCATAAATATTTTTTTTTATGTTTGCTCCCCCTATAAAAAAAAACTTATTTTACACTCCCCAAAATTTTCTTTTTACTCCCTCATACATCAATTTATAACCTTTTCCTCTCCCTCATTTCTTTCCCAGTCACATCCATCGGACATAACTATGAAAGAAAAACCCTAACCCTAACCAAGCACGTCAATCCTCAGCTCTCCCCAATTTCTTTCCCAGCCACATCCATCAGTCCATCCCTACGAAGGAAAATCTCTATCCTTAACCAAACAAAGTCATTTGTCCGCCAATCCCCACCAATGACAATGTAAAGCTCTAACCGTCAAGATCCACCGACCGACCGACCAAACCCATCGACAAGGAGACTGAAGCAAATGACGAAAGAAACAGAGTCGAAGTCAGCTAGTCATCTCAAAAAATAGTAAGTTTCTTCGTTATTTGCAGTTTTTGATCGATTAATCTCATTTTGTTTGATTTTCATATTACATTATTCGTTTGTTGTTGGTTATTGTTTGAATTTTTTGGCTTCTCAATTTTCAGCAAATCATTGTGCGATTTATGTAATATTTTGTGTTATTTGGTGGTGATTTTTACATTTTAGTATCATTTTTATAGATAAATGAAGTGTCTAACTATTATGAACCTATAAATTCTTCTACTAAATCATAAATGTTTTAAGAGAAATTAGTCTAGATTAATGTGAGAAATCGGTTCCATTAGTATAGTGTCAACCGTCAAGAAGTGGGGGAGTTAAAGTTCTTCAATTAGTAAATTGTTCAAGTTTAGTGATGATATTCAATTTTTTCTATTAAATTGAATGCTTATTTTTTTGTAACTATGCAAATGTTTGCTTTATGATCTGAATGATAAATTTGTGTTGGATATTTGTTTTATGTTTTTGGTGCAAAAATGGTATAAAAATTTAAGAAATTTAAGAAATGATATTTTGAGATTGGAAAGAAGGTTAAGGGTTGTAAAGAATTAAAGATGGTTAAGATTAGCAAAGAAGCAAAGGAGGTTAAAAGTAGCAAAGAAGTTAAGGAGGTTAAAAGCACCAAAAAACTCTATTGCGTTGTTCGCCGACTTTTTTCAGAGCTGTAATGGCTGAAGTCGACCCAAAAATGAGTGCTAAGCAAAAAAAGAGTAATGAAAATACCCTACTTGGTCCATGGCTAAAGATGCCCAATTGCCCATCAGTAGTTGTAGAGTAGTTGTAGAGTTGATCTAATTTTAAAAAGATTCCAGTTGCAATCTTGTTCATTTGTGTTTGGTGAAAATATTGTTGTTCCCTTTACATCGCCAGAGTTTTCCATATTCTTGGATTGCGTTATTTAGGGCAACTAGTTGATCTAGATGTCAATCTGGAATCTAAATTTGTAGCTCGACATTTCTCAGGAAAAGTTGGCAATATTAGCAGAAGTGTGATCTATGAGAGACTTGTTGGAGCAATCTGGGTACCCTAGATTTTAATGTTTGGGCAAAGATTTAAGTTAAGTTTATTGTTGTATTTGATATGCATTATCAGTGTGTAGGATACAGGTACAACAAGGAAAGTCCAAGGGTGATCTTGACAAAGGAGGAAAGTCCAAGGATGAGTTTTGGCGGTGTAAGTCCAAGCATGTAGTCTTGGCAACGTAAGTCCAAGTGTAACTTGGCAATGGATGAAGTCCCGGAGGCGCGACCTCTTGGTAAAGGAAGATCCGACAATAATGACAAGGCCGATGGAAGCTCCAGAAGGCAAGACGTGAAGGATGGGGAAACATCCGAGAGACGCAAGGCTGATGGAGGAGGCTAGAAGGCTAGGTCTAGATTGATCGGGCGAGGACGAGTGCTGAGTGAATGTACTCGGGGGTTAAATCCTAGGATTAGGGTTTTATTGTAGCGCACTGTAGCAGTACTGTAGCGTTACTATAGCAGTACTGTAGCACTCGACTGATGTTTTCATCAGTTGATTGGTGCGGTCGACTGAGCAGCCGACTGGGAGCGAATAGAATGCTTCTGTTCGTTCGGTTAGTATGGAGCAATCGACTGATGGAAGTATCAGTCGACTAGTATCGAATCGTTGGGTTGTAACGGTCGAATCTCCACAGAGGGCAATCGACTGATGGTTTTAACAGTCGACTGGTAGGCGTAGTTTTCTAACTCGTGGCCTATATAACCAAGTATTGGAAGCTTGGTTAAGGTTGACGAAATAGAGGTGGTTAACCCCTATTAGTAGTCTTCCAAAGCCTCCAAGCTTTTCTTGTGATCTAAGAGTGTTTAGATCAAGGTTGTGGTGAGGTTTCTCCACCGAGAAGGAAGTTTGAGCTAGCCAGAGATTTCCGGAGAGTCATCCACCAACGGATTGGGATCGTCCACCTTACGGACAACCATGGAGTAGGAGCCCTAATCTCCGAACTACGTAAACGCCTTGTGTTACAGTTTGTTTTGGTTTATTATTTTTCCTTATTGTTTATAGAGTTTAGCTTTCTTCTTGTTAGTTTGTATTTTGTTTTCCGCTGCATACTAACAAGTGTAGGAAGTGACGATTTGGGTGAGATATTATTCGCCTCCTCTAGCGGACGTTAAGGTATCAACAAGTGGTATCAGAGTTAGGTGAGTTCTTGTTAGACTAATCATCAAGAGAGCAGCTAGAGGAAGAAGATGGAGTCGGAGGGACCTCTCGGATGGGACATCCGAATCCCACCTCCATACGAGCATGAGGACTTCGACTATTGGAGGAAGCGCATGGAGATGTTGTTCCAAATGAATTGGAACCAATGAATTGCGTTGGAGGAACCTTTTAAAGCTCCAACAGACAAGAAGGGAAAACATCTCCGACCTCGATATTAGATCGAGGAGCAAAGGGAGCAATCGGAGACGGACAAGTAGGTAACTAGAATTTTAATTAATTTATTACCTCCTAATGCGATATTAAATGTAGGTGAATACGAGAACGCAAGTGACCTTTGGAAAAAGGTAATTGCGCTTCATGAGAGTCTTACACAAATCCAAGAAGAGAAGGAGTCCAAGGAGAAGGGCTCATTGATCCAAGAAGAGAAAAACCAATCGGTTGTTGGCACGGGTTCAACATCCGAGGAGGAGAAGGAAGTTGAGGAGGTATCATCCACATCATCAAGGGAGGAAGAAGTGGAATCGTCCACATCTTCAAGTGAAGAGGAAGAAGAGCAATCCAAGAAAGAGGAGATCTTGGAAGCTCAACCCTCTACCTCAACTACCAAGAAGAGCACAAAGGATCACATCAAATGCTTTGAGTGTGGTAAGATGGGGCACTACAAGAGTAGGTGTCATTCGCTCAAGAAGGTAAAGGAGGTAAACCCTAAACTCACTAAAGTTAATTTAGAAACTAATGTGAGTTGTAGGAAGAAGAAGAAGAAGAAGAAGAAGCACATTAGGTGTTTCACATGTGGTGAGTGGGGATACTATCACACAAAGTGCCCAAGGAGAGGAGAGCTCAAGAAATTGGCGCACTTGAAGAAGTGAGAGAAGAAGAGAGCTTCAATGGTAAGGGAGGTAAACCCTAACATGAATTTAAGTTCAAATTTAAATTCTTCCTTGCATTATGAAAATAATTTTTATTATTTGCCCAAACATAATCATGGATTTAGATATAATGATAGGAAAATGGTTAATGTAGGAGATAACCTTAGGAGACTTATTCATGCTAAATCTAGTAAGAGTAGACCTAATAAGATTCAAACCACATTGCCAAAGGAAAGGAAAGTAGGTGAAAATCTAAGCATTAATCCCAAGAAAGGGAGACATATGCCTAGGAAGGTGGGTAGGTCTAGGGATGTCCAAGGTGGACATGTGACTTTAGGGTTAGAACCCTAGGGTTGGAAAATCAAGTCTTGAAGGCTAAGCTTGAGGAAATGGAGAAAGTCCTAGAGAAGTTCATTATTGGACCTAAAAGACTTGAGATGTATTTTGGAGGTCAAAGACCTAAAAATGTAAAATTAGGTCCCTCCAAGATCAAAAGGAGGTCAAGTGTTAAGGTAGCACATGACATTGGTAAGGGAGGTGTGATCAAGGACAAGGGAGAGTCATCTAAGGCCAATAAGAAGGAATATGCTAGGGTGACATATAATTATGGCAAGGATGAGATGTTCAAAGTGAAAGACAAGAAGAAACTAATCAAAGACAAGATGTCTAATGTTAAGAATGTGAGTTTTGTAGGTCAAGTGTCACCTATGGTACACCATGTGGGTGTAGTCATAGTGGATGAGTCACCAAGGGCGGTGACTAAGGTTAAGATTCTTAAGATTAGGAAGAGACTTTGGGACCCATGGTAGATGGGTTATCAAATGTGTCAAGTGGTTAGGAGACAGACTTAAGTCTCTATCTAGTGGGTTGGTACAATTATGATATGTTTCATACATGGAAATATGAATTGAGTTCATATTGCATGAAAATTATTTTTTGATGTATAGATGTCATATAAACTAATGCTAGGGATGCATTATGGTTTAGTATGATCAGATACATCAAGAGGAAGTCAAAATTAGGACTTTAGGTCAAAGTTCAATTGAACCATTTAGCTAGTTTTGAATTTTGTGTCAATCTTGGGATCTGTGATAAATATATTTTTATATATATTTTTCCCAAGTAGACATGGATAAAATAGATCTCTCCATAAAATTTGAGATTTTTTGGAGGTCTGTGGAATTTCTAGTGCATTTTTGAAGTTGGGTAAAAAAGATTGATTTTTGTTGAAATAGTGTACTAGTCGACTGGTAACAATGTTTTTTTAGCATAGAAGGTCTCTGTGAGCTCATTTTGACGAGGGCAGTCGACTGGGGTTTATACCAGTCGACTGGTAACACTGTTTATGAGCACAGAATGTCTCTGTAAGTTCATTTTGACAATAACAATCAACTGAAACTTATAGCAGTCGACTGATACGGTCTGAAAATATTTTTCAGTATTAGAAAATAACCAAAAGAGTGGTGAACATGTATGTAATCTTATGGGGGGGTTAATACATGATGTTTATGGTCATCAGAGGTCAAAGAGTCCAATAATTAGGATATTGTTGGAGCTCTTTTTGATGTATGTCAAAGGGAGAGAAGTTTAGGTTTAAATGGGAAGCCTACACACCTTTGTAAAAAATTCTAGCTCAAGGGGGAGCTTAGGTGAAGGGGGAGCGATTGCTCATTTATTAGCAAAGGGCGAGAAGTTTATCTTTGCAAGAAATCTTAGCTCAAGGGGGAGCTTAGGTAAAGGGGGAGACTAGGGATTTAGGTTCCATTCTTTATGCATGAGTTGATTTGCATATTTATTTGCATGTGTATTGCTATATTATTTCCCTAACTTAAACGAGTTTCCAAACATCAAAAAGGGGAGATTGTTGGAGCAATCTGGGTACTCTAGATTTTGATGTTTGGGCAAAGGTTTAAGTTAGATTTATTGTTGTATTTAATATGCATTGTGAGTGTGTAGGATACAGGTACAATAAGGAAAGTCCAAGGGTGATCTTGGCAAAGGAGGAAAGTCAAGGATGAGTCTTGGCGGTGTAAGTCCAAGCATGTAGTCTTGGCAACGTAAGTCCAAGTGTTACTTGGCAATGGATGAATTCCCGGAGGCACGACCTCTTGGCAAAGGAAGACCCGACAATAATGACAAAGTCGATGGAAGCTCCAGAAGGCAAGACGTGAAGGATGGAGAGGCATCCGAGGGACGCAAGGCTGATGGATGAGGCTAGAAGGCTAGGTCTAGGTTGGTCGGGCGAGAACGAGTGCTGAGTGAATGTACTCGGGGGTTAAATCATAGGATTAGAGTTTTACTGTAGTGCACTGTAGCAGTACAGCAACACTATTGTAGTGTTACTGTAGCATTATCGTAGTGTTACTGTAGCAGTACTGTAGCAGTCGACTGGTGCGGTCGATCGGGCAGTCGACTGGGAGCGAACTGAATGTTTCTGTTCGTTCGGTTAGTATGGAGCAGTCGACTGATGGAAGTATCAGTCGATTGGTATCGAGTCGTTGGGTTGTAACGGTCGAATCTCTACAGAGGGCAGTCGACTGACGGTTTTGACAGTCGACTGGTAGACGGGGTTTTTCAACTCGTGACCTATATAACCAAACATTGGAAGCTTGGTTAAAGTTGGCAAAATAGAGGTGGTTAACCTCTATTAGTAGTCTTCCAAAGCCTCCAAGCTCTTCTTGTGATTTAAGAGTGTTTAGATCAAGTTTGTGGTGAGGTTTCTCCACCGAGAAGGAGGTTTGAGCTAGCCGGAGGTTTTCGGGGAGTCATCCACTTACGAATTGGGATCGTCCACCTTACGGACAGCCGTGGAGTAGGAGCCCTAATTTCCGAACCACATAAACGCCTTGTGTTACGGTTTGTTTTGGTTTATTGTCTTTCCTTATTGTTTATAGAGTTTAGCTTTCTTCTTGTTAGTTTGTCTTTTATTTTTTGCTGTGTATTAACAAGTGTAGGAAGTGATGATTTGGGTGAGACATTATTCACCCCTCCTCTAGCGGACGTCAAGGTCCCAACAAGACTTTCCTCCTTAGCTAGATAAGAGAATAACTCCGATATTGATGATTTTGTTAGGATGTTTATTTATTTTGTGTTTAATTGTATCATTTTTCTTGTTGGCTACTACTCAACACCTTGATTCATTATGTCATACATTGATGACTTGACAACCTTCTTTAATTATTCGTGGGGAGATGCGGCATATAGATTTTTAAACTACCAAATTTCAAAATATATTGGAAAGGGAGAAGGAAATGTTCCAAGAAAGAAGTGTTTAGATGGTTCAATCGTTGGTTTGATGGTGAGTTTTTTAAGTATGCTTTTATTACGTTTTGTATTGTTATATTAATATATTTATTTATTTAGGCATGACTATATGAAAAAATTCCTTGTCTTGAAGTTATGCATTCTCTACGTACTTTTTCTCGATTGTTCCGTTGATGTGAAAATAAGATACCTAAAAAAGTTGATTCGGTTGAGAAGTTATTGAAATGCATTGACTATACTAAAGTAAGCTCATATTTTTTTAATAGGTATATTCAAATATGATCAGTTGTAGTGACAATTTATTTTTAATTGTGAAACGTGTTGTTCATGGTACCATTTTCAGATAAACTTTTTCATCAAAAGCGAGGATGTTTTTCGGTAATATTATGAATAATTAAATATTTTGCTAAATGGAATTAACAAAACATTTATTTACTATATGAATCAAATTTTTTAGATCCCAGAATGTGCAAAGTGTGGCGAAATCATTGATGGTACAAGTTGGTGGAATAGTGGACCGATAACAAAATACATTGATGGTGAACCACAACACGAGCCAGAGATTGAATGTGAAAGTAATACGGATGAGTATAAAACCAAAGAGAAAGATGAATCTAGTGAAGGTATTAGTAGGAAAACAGAGAACAAGATATTGGAAGTCAAAGTTGATGTTGAAGGTGATATTGATCAGTTTCTTGAAGTGCCTGTGGAAAAGAATATTATATCAGCAGAGCATTTTGTGAAGGGGACTAATGATGAAAGTGATTCATGGAAAATTATTGGTAGTTCTCTAGCCATGGGCATGACCAGTCATTTCCTGTCGTCCATTGCAATGACCGTAATGACAAGGGCATATCGTGTTTAGAAAAAAAAAAGGTTGAAATGTTTGTTACGCCGTTGAGAACAACACCAAAACGTAGAAGAAAGGCGGGCAAAGAGGTTTTAGCATCGCTCATTGACATTGTAATGTGGAATCGGTAAAATAGAGTTAATTTTATTTGTTTGTTGCTAACCATGTTTGTGTTTTTTTTCTTATGTTCCTAAATCTATCTCCCACTTAGGAAGACACCATCACACGTAAAATACGAAGGAATGCTGTCGAGGGTGATGAATGAATTTAGAGGAAAAGCAGATTTTTGTGGACATGAAAAAGCAATGGATGAAGAGCGAAATATGTTAACAGAGTATCTTTCTCAAGATAAGTTGGAATATGTTAATCTTGTATGTGGTTCCTTTTTGAAATATTATTTATTTCTAGTGTAATATAAAATAAATTTTCGTATTTTGTAGTGTTGTCATGTGGGAGGAAGATAATGTGGTACTTGGTGGGCTCGAATTCTGTGATTTTTTATTTCGTAATCCAGTTAGAGGGGAAATTATTGAATATTACATGAGAATAATGAAAAAGTAAAGTCACAAGAAATGATTTGAAATTTTCTGCATGGACATGGGTGTTCAGGTTTTTGTTATCCTTTGACCTTACAATTGATTTATTTAATTTTTAAGAATTATGACTCTATTTCTACATGTAGAGAGAAGTGCTCGATAAATTGGAATGACACAGGAACAATCGAACGCTATGAAATGGGGAGTATGAGGATTTTGTTGGAAAATTGACTTCTGTAACAAGAAACCAACTGTAAGATCTGAATGAAAATTTATTTAAAAGATGCAAATATATTATTTTTCCCTTGAACTATGGATGACATTGGTTTCTGTTAATCTATTCAGTTACAGAAGGTCAATTCAAGGTGATGAACCCAAAGCCTCATCCATCTTCTTTTAGGACAGCAAAAATTTATGTGAGTTTCATCATTTGTATTTCAATAACCGATAAAATTAAATTTTAAATCATAACCAATATTTGCAGGCACGATTTTTAGCTGGATACATGATGCATTTCTTGAGTTCAACATTGGTGTTGTCACGATAACTAAGAAAAAGTGTCGTCATCAAGGTTAGATCGCGACTGTGGTGTTTACATTTGTTTGTGGATTGAGTATCTGGCGCATGACGATGATAAAATGTGGAATTATGAAAGAGAAGTGAAATGGACACTTATCGGGCACACATGGCAACCATCATTTTATCATATGAAAATGGAATTATGAAAAAGTAGTCTTTGCTAATTTATCCCATGTGATTATGGTTGTTGGTGGAAAACATATTTAGGTTGTGAGTTGGTGTGTCTGTAGATATTTTGACTTTGATAAACTTTGTTTACTATTAAGTGTGTATGCTTAATATTTTGGAAAGTGGATGTTTTTGTGTTGAAATCTAGAAAATAGGTAATGTTGGTTATATATGATATGTAGTCATGAGTGGTTTTGAATTATTTTGAGTTAATTTAGTTTGAAACCTAGGGAAATACTGATATAAAATATAATTTATTTTTCATAATAGAAATAGTGCATAACTTACACAGGTTGTATTTAAAATGAAACATTTTATGGTGCATACATGCATTATCAAATGAATATATAAGTATACGGAGACTTGTAGCCAAGTTATTCACAAATAATCCAATCTTGAGTATAATTTTTGATAAATTGAGCATCTAGTACATAATAGGTTGTGTATGAACTTATGAAGCAACCACACATTTAGTTAGTAAGTAGGTAGGAAAATAAGTTGCTATTATATTTCACTACCAAGGAAATGTCAAGAGCAAGTATATTATTGGTACAAAATAATAAAATTTTAGTATACATTGTAAAATTTTAAATATGAATTTTTTAGATTGAATATTATTTTAAGAAAATTTAAGTATAAAGATCCGGTGGCACCTCCTTCATGACCTTGATGTATATTTACATGTAATTAGTAACTAAGTAGGAAAACAAGTTGCTACCATTACTATTTCATACTAAGGAAATGTCAAGAACAAGTAGATTATTAGTACAAAATAGTAAATTTCAGTATACATTGTGAAAATTTAAGTATGAATTATTTTATATTGAGTATTATTTTAAGACTTTTAAGTATAAAGTTTAATTGACACCTCCTTTATGATCTTGATGCAAAGCTCACATGTAATTAGTAACTAAGTAGAAAATAAGTTGCTACCATTATTATCTCACTACTAAGGAAATGCCAAGAAAAAGAAGATTATTAGTACAAAATAGTAAAATTTCGATATACATTGTGAAAATTTAAGTATGAATTGTTTCAGATTGAATATTATTTTAAAAAAATGAGAGTATAAAGTTCAAGTGGTACCTCCTTCATGATTTTAATGCAAACTCACATGTAATTAGTAACTAAGTAGGAAAACAAGTTGCCATCATTATTTTCTCACTACCAAGATAATGCCAAGAGCAAGCGGATTATTAGTACAAAATAGTAAAATTTCAGTATACATTGTAAATAAATTTAAGTATGAATTACCTTAGATTAAATATTATTTTAAGAAATTTGAGTATAAAGTTTCGGTGGCACCTCCTTCATGATCTTAATGCAAACTTACATGTAATCGAGCAACCAAGTAGGAAAAACAAGTTGTTACCATTACTTTTTCACTAATAAGAAAATGCCAAGAGCAAGTGGATTATTTGTACAAAATAGTAAAATTTCAGTATATATTGTGAAAATTTACGTATGAATTGTTTTAGATTATGTATTATCCTTAGAAATTTGAGTATAAAGTAACGGTGGCACCTCCTTCATGATCTTGATGCAAACTTACATGTAATTTAGCAACCAAGTAAGAAAATAAGTTGTTACCATTACTATTTCACTACTATGGAAATGCCAAGAGCAAGCAGATTATTAGTATAAAATAGTATCGTTTCAGTATATATGGTGAAAATTTAAGTATGTATTGTTTTATATTGAGTATTATTTTAAAAAACTTTGAGTATAAAGTTCAATATGAGTATACCATTATTATCTCACTACCAAGGAAATACCAAGAGCAAACAAATTATTAGTACAAAATAATAAAATTTTAGTATACATTGTAAAAATTTAAGTATGAATTACTTTAGATTAAATATTATTTTAAAATATTTGAGTATAAAGTTTCGGTGGCACTTCCTTCATGATCTTAATGCAAACTCATATGTAATCGAGCAAACAAGTAGAAAAATAAGTTGCTACCATTACTTTTTCACTATCAAGAAAATTCCAAAAGTAAGTAGATTATTGGTACAAAATAGTATTATTTCAGTATACATTGTGAAAATTTCAGTATGAATTGCTTTAGATTAAGTATTATTTTAAAAAATTTGAGTATAAAGTTTCGGTGGCACATCCTTCATGATCTTGATGCAAACTCACATGTAATTTAGCAACCAAGTAGGAAAGCAAGTTGCTACCATTTATATTCCACTACTATGGAAATATCAAGAGCAAGCAGATTATTAGTATAAAATAGTAACATTTTATTATACATTGTGAAAATTTAAGTAAGAATTGTTTTAAATTGAGTATTATTTTAAGAAATTTGTGTATAAAGGTCAATTGACACCTCCTTCAAATGTAATTAGTAAGTAGGAAAACAAGTTGCTACTATTATTATCTCATTACCAAGGAAATCCCAACAGAAAGTGGATTATTAGTACAAAATAGTAAAATTTCAGTATACATTGTAAAAATTTAAATATGAATTATTTTAGATTAAGTATTATTTTAAAAAATTTGAGTATAAAGTTCCGGTGGCATCTCCTTCATGATCTTAATGCAAACTCACATGTAATCGAGCAACCAAGTAGGAAAATCAGTTGTTGCCATTACTATTTCACTACTAGGAAAATGCCAAGAGCAAGCAGATTATTGGTACAAAATAATATTATTTTAGTATACATTGTGAAAATTTAATTATCAATTGTTTTAGACTGAATATTATTTTAAGAAATTTGAGTATAATGTTCCGGTGGCGTCTCCTTCATCTTGTCAACTCAACCTCACATGTAATTAGCAACCAAGTAGGAAAATAAATTGCTACCATTACTAATTCACTACTATGGAAATACCAAGAGTAAGCGGATTATTAGTATAAAATAGTAATATTTCAGTATATATTGTGAAAATTTAAGCATGAATTGTTTTAGATTGAGTATTATTTTTTAAAAAAATTTAGTATAAAGTTCAATTGACACCTTCTTCATGATCTTGATGAAAACTCACATGTAATTAGTAACTAAGTAGGAAATCAAGTTGCTATCATTATTATCTCACTACTAAGGAAATGCTAAGAGTAAGCGGATTATTAGTACAAAATAGTAAAATTTCAGTATACATTGTAAAAATTTAAGTATGAATTATTTAAGTATTATTTTAAGAAATTTGAGTATAAAGTTCCGGTGGCACCTCCTTCATGATCTTAATAAAAACTCACATGTAATCGAGCAACTAAGTAGGAAAATAAGTTGCTACCATTACTATTTCACTACCAAGAAAATGCCAAGAGCAAGCGGATTATTAAAACCAAAAAAGTATAATTTTAGTATACATTGTGTAAATTTAAGCATTAATTGTTTAAGATTGAGTATTATTTTAAGAAATTTAAGCATAATGTTCCGGTGGCGTCTCCTTCATCATCTATTTTAGATTGAGTATTATTTTAAGAAATTTGAGTATAAAGTTCTCGTGGCACCTCGTTCATGATCTTTATGCAAACTCACATGTAATTTAGCAACCAAATAGAAAAACAAGTTGCTACCATTACTATTCCACTACTATAGAAATGTCAAGAGCAAGCGAATTATTAGTATAAAATAGTAAAATTTCAGTATACAATGTGAAAATATAAGTATGAATTGTTTTAAGAAATTTGAGTATAAAGTTTCGGTGACGTTTTCATCATCATCTCGAGTCAACCTCACATGTAATTTAGCAACTAAGTAGGAAACAAGTTGCTACCATTACTATTTCACTACCAAGAAATTGTCAGGAGCAAGTGGATTATCGGTACAAAATAGTAAAATTTCAGTATACATTGTGACCATTTAAGTATGAATTATTTTGGCTTGTGTATTATTTTAAGAAATTTGAGTATAATGTTCTAGAGGCGTCTCCTTCATCATCTGGTGGCAACCTCACATGTAATTAGTAACTAAGTAGGAAAACAAGTTGTTACCATTATTATGTCAAGGGCAAGTGAATTATTGGTACAGAATAGTAAATTTTTAGTATACATTGTGAAAATTTGAGTATGAATTGTTTTAGATTGTGTATTATTTTAAGAAATTTAAGTATAAAGTTCTAGTGGTACCTCTATCATGATCTTGATGCAACCTCACATATAATTAGTAACTAAGTAGCAAAACAAGTTGCTACCATTATTATTTCACTATCATTATTTTTTGATGAAATTTTGATAAGATCCTATTACACATGTTACTATATCTATAAATGACATGGAAATAAAGAGTATACTAAACATTCAATTTCATTACTAAACTAGAAAATACACTGACACAACAACAACAAATACAAGTTACTTACTAAAAGTATGAAATATTGATATCACACCATTCTCAAACATCAACTACTAATAAGCTCACATTTCATAAACAGTACATAGAAGTCACTGATTTAACAGAATACAATAACAAAAAAGGACCATCAATGCAACAACATGCCATGAATACTGTCGCTAGATCGATTACACCTTCTTGTCGATGCATCCTCGCTTCTTCTTTGTTCTATCATCCCCCTTTTCCTGTATATTGGAAAATGTATTAGTTGTTTTTAGAACAATCATAATCTTTAGTTCAAATATATGAGTACATGCTCATTAAAAGAATTTTCAGTGATTGACTTCTAAATCAAATGGTTTCACACTGTTTCACAAAACAAAAGCAAAGTTAGTTAAGGGCTTCTTTGCAACTGCATCGGTTATGGCCTCACCCATGACACAAACCACACTTTGTCACACATTTTTCGACTTGTGAAGGTATCCTTTGAGTTCTTCTTGTGCCTGGTTGGCTTCAAACATCAGCAGCATTGATTACAAATGGGTGCTTGGGATTGGACACATACATGTGACATGTAGGGATGGATTTAAGATTCCTATGTAACTTTCATGATACAACTCTATCTTAAAGTATTTGTCACAGAAATCATATAATGACTTTGACTCTATTGTTGCACATGCATGTTTGCATGGAAACCTATTAACCTGCCATGCTCTGCAGAACAAGTCATAGCAGACAAATCAACAGCAAATGATTTATCCCCATCCACAACCTTAAAACTCCAACCACATGCCTTGCGCACTTTCAAACTGCAAGATCCAGCATAGTTTTTGCAAGAGCATTTTCCTTTGATATACTCAATCTTTTAACCATTCCCATTGTTGCTTCACGTCGTCTGTGCATCATGTCCATAATTTGAATGCGCATATGGTCCGCCATGGGCACAATAGGAAGAAATCGTGTTGTTTTAACCCAATTATTCTAAAATTCGGCTATGTTATTATTCATGACACCCCACCGATTTCCTATAAAACATGCATTTGCCTAACTTTCTGGACACGAAGATACTATGAAGTCTTTAGCAAGTGGCATTGACCATATTATATTGTTAACATGTTCTTGAAACTCATGTCTCGATAGGGCATATGCAACTTTCTTGAAAATAGATGACCAATATTTTTTGTTATGAAGTTGGTAGCTTCGCATGACCAACATTCAAATAACAAAAAAAAGAATATAAACTAGTATACACAAAGTAATATTTAAAAAGTAATGTTTCCTAACACAAGTATACCATTAGACAAACCTGTTTCACGAAATTATCTATCAAATGCCTCAAATAGTAGGCATGATGGCTGCCTGGGAATACTAACTGAATAGTCTGGATTATCCCAGGATGTCTGTCAGAGAAAAAGGAAAACTCATGGAACCCAATAAAGAGATGTGAAAGCAGAGCACTTTGAAGTTGTAAACAAAACTATCCCCAATTATCATCATTTTCAGCATCTACAACTGAGTATGCTAATGTGAAAAGATTATATTAGCATCCTTTGCCACAACAACCAAAATATATCCCTTGTATTTATTCTTTATGTGAGTGTCATCCAAGAAAACGAAGGGCCTACATCCATTAATAAAACAGTTGCACATGTGTTGAAACAGATGAACAATCATTTAAAGTTATTACTACAATGATTAATTTCACCCTCGACAAAACTTTCAGGATTAGTTTCTTTGATAGCACTACAATACCATCTTAATCTATCATACGCCCCCTCCTCTACACCATGAATATCATGCATTGCCACTTCCTTCCCTTTCCAAACCTTGTTGTAATTAAGCTCGACTCGATAATCTCTATGAATATCTTTCAGCATCATGCATGGTCGATATGAGGGCTCTCCCCTCAATCTGTCCATCACAATATTAGAAACCTAGGCACCATCAGCTTTAGGATGTCCTTGACTACGAAGATTGTCATCTCCACAAGTATGAACTAGATTGCATTTTCTAATGCCAAAAAGTTTGTTAGCTTTATGACTTGAAGCATATATTCTCCAAGAATAGTTGTTTGTGCTACGGACAATAATAACCTTATTATTATTAATTTTTTATACAAAAATGATTGTTTCATGGCAACTACATGATTTTTAGCACATTTTCAAAATTCTACCGCATCCTTGAATATTTGGCCCTCTCCACGAATGTAACGACTCCAAACGTCTATGGAATTTCTTACTAAACCCACTTCAAGATGGGCATCATTATTAGTCTGTGTCTCTTCTTCAGTTTCAAACCTTATCAATTTAACAGTGAGTAGAATATCATTGAAAGCATAAAATAATTTTAGTTAACCTACTATCTATACACCAAAACACACACCATTCAATTCTTAAATAATTATCAAAGAATTATTAACGAAACTGAAATATGTACAATACAAAATGTTGATGCGTATGAAATCTAAACAACAGGACATCATTTTTAACTATTTTAGGTAGTGCAATATTTTGTTGATCTCCCATTTTTTTACCTTTTAATAAATTATTAATGCAACATAAATGGAATATAGTCATGTTCTATTTAATAGTTCAAATAATCCAATGTCTTCAAAACTAAGACTTACACATGATCAAGATTCACAAGAAGCACACCCATAACATATCTCCATGAAACATATGATAAAAAATGATAAATAACTAAACAAAATATCATCAACAATTGCAATCTACAAATGAAATATCAAGCAAAACAAAAAAAAAATCATCATCATCAATATCAACCAAATTCCTATGGGAAAAAAATCAAGGTAGAAATTTTTTACTTTTCGAGATTATGGGAACCCATTTCATCTTTTTTCACTGCTCTCATATTAATTATTGTCAATCTAAAAGACGTGTAAAGATGTGTCATAATACAAACGTCATCATCTTCATTCAATGTCACATACATATTCTGATGTGGAGCTAGATATTGCAAGATCATATTTTGTGGAGCAATCTCCTCACATTTTCTTCCAAGATTAAGAAACAACTCCATTAGACTGAAGTCATTAAAAATTGAAATCATATAGACGTCTTCTTTATACTTGCAACTACCCAGAAATGAAAAATTCGAAGATCCTGATCCAGATTCCATTTCTCCAAGAAATTGAACAAAAACCTGCGTCACCTAAGTGGTTGAGAAATTGCATTGGAAAATATTATACAATTTCATAATCAAATCATAACATAATATCAATTACAAAATAAATTGAGAAATGATATACAATTTTATAACACATCATAAATGAGGAACAATATACTCATTCAAATATTATTGACCTTTATTCTTATATAACATTAGAAAATTATCTTTAGGGAGTGGAACGCACAATATAATTTCTCAAATTCTATAACCCTCTATTAGTTGGTTCTATATGTTTGCTCTCTCTAAAATAAAAATATCCAACACATTGTGTTCCATATTTTGGACAAAGAATCCATTTAATATATTAAATATCAGTGATATAAGTGAGATTTTTTTAAAAAAAAATTATTTGTTGAATAAGTAAGTGTGATCTATTACAATGGACTATAATAATATGATAAAAGAAATACCACAATATCCATGTAAAATTTAAAATGACATCTAATACTCACCATTTGGTTATAATCAAGGAATTCTTAAATTAAAACCTTACAAAAGAAGGAAAATAGTCCATAGGTTTCAAAACACAAAATAAATAATTCAGTTTTCTTGCTTAAATCTAAAATAATATATTTTATTTTAAACTCCTAAAATACTCATATATTTTTTCTTCATATCTTTCACTAAATTATATTGAAGATATTCTCAATTATTTGCAAGGTTTAAATCGCAGTTGATTCTTTTATTGTTATTAGTTTGATTTGAGCCAAATTCCATCTAATTACCATGAAATCACCTTACATTTTCTAGTTCATCATTAACTCTTAGTATTATCAAAACATAATCAATCATCTAATTCATCTTCTCATCTCAATCTATTGACTCAAATAAAACTATACCCATCGTAGTATCACATTCTTACTGAGTATCCCTTTGCCCAACCTCCCAAAGTAGTTATCCTCATGCAAATTCCTTCTAGCAAGAAAGCACTGAACAATGATTAAAAAATATAATAAATCAAAGTGATTTGCAGAGATTCTTAATCTAAGACATGTCATCATCAATTTAGTGGACACCAAAATATAATAAATATCACCAATAACACAAAATTTTGCACAAATCGCATAATGACCAGTTAAAAATTGAGAAGCCAACAAATTCGAACAATAACTAACATCAAACAAATAATGAACTATAGAAATCAAACAAAATGCGACTAATCGATCAAAAAATTATAAAAAGTGAAGAAACTTACTATTTTTTGAGATGACTGGTTGGAAGCAACGGGATCAGACTAATAAGAGGCTTAATGTAAGGTGAAGAAACTTCAACTATCTCTTTCGTCGCCTGCTTCAGTTTCCTCGTCGGAGGGTTTGGTCAGTCGGTGAATCTCAGTGTTTAGGATTTTACATGGTCGTCGGTGGGGATTGGTCAATTGATTTGTTTGGTTTGAAGAAGAAATAGGGGAGAGGTAAAGTAATTAATGGGGTTAAATTTGTAAATTGATATATTAGGGAGTGAAAAAGAAATTTTAGGGAGTGTAAAATAAGAATTGCTCGTATGGGGAGCGGACATAAAAACATGCATGCAGTTGGGAATTTTTCACTAAGTCTCCCTATTATTAATTGATTTATATTTTGATATTTTATATTTAAAATTAAAAAATTATAATAAATCTTATTAATCCATATAAATCATATTTATATTCATAATTTTATATTTAAAATTTTAAAAAAAATCCTAATAAATTTTATTAATTTATATAAATTACATTTATATTCTAATAATATTTTTTTATAGATTTATATTATTTTTTTATTGATATATATATAAATTTATTATTAAAGCACTTTTGAGGTTATCCCAATTACAATAACAAGCAATCCATCTTCGACAGCATCCGTCACTCAACCCGAATTCAGAGTTCTTAGAAAAAGTCAAATGACATTAGATGAGAGTATAAAATATTGATTGATTCTACTAACTTTGACAACATTAAATGCAAGCTGTCTGAAAAAATGATATCGAGGGGAGTGTATAGGATCAAGGAGCATTTTGAAATATATCTAATTGTCGAAAAGCATCTCAAGAAGATAAAAATGAGTACAAACAAACTATTTTAGAATGGAGGAAAAGAAAGAAGAACAAATTAATAGAGAACAAAGTAGAGCATAAGTGACTTTCTCTAGCTAAAGAAGAAGGTCCTGAAAAATGAAAGAATGGATGGAATTAAAAATCCTCTTTTACTTGTCCCCATGGATAGATATGCATCATTAATTGCTTCAAAAAATTTAGATTCCAGTGGGAGTAAAGTGCTTCGGCAAAAAAATATAAATGAAATTCTTTTCAAAGAGAGAATTCAACAAATTCAATAATATGTTGAGAGATGAGTTTTTGAAAATGGAACCCCCATTCAATTCTATTGACAATGATAGCTTCAAGCAAATAATTGAGGTAGTGGGTCAATTTGGACCAAGATTCAAGCCTCCAACTCAATATCATCTTAGGGAGCCACTGTTAAAGTTGAAAAAACAAAACAACTGCTGAAGAAACATGAAGAAAAATGGGTAAAGAATGAGTGCTCGATCATGATAAATGCATGGAATGATAGAAAAAGAAGAAGCATTTTAAATTTTTGTGTTAATTGCAAGCTGGGTACTATATTTTTATAGTCTAAGAAGTCTTCAAACGAGATACATACAGCTGAACTTATTTTTGAGTATGTTGACAAGTGTGTTAAACAAGTAGAAGTTCATAATATTATTCAGATTATAACAGACAATGTCATCAACAATATAACTACAGAGAGAAGAGACTTGGGATCTTTTGGAGTTCATGTGCAACTCACACTATTAATCTCATGCTTGAAAGTATTGACAAGTTTCCATGATATAAATGTTGGTGCAATATTCCCTAGGTCAAGGTTGACATGGTTGACTGAGCTTGAATTGGGTCAAGCTCGAGTCTTGATGTTTGAGTTTCGATGTTTGACAATACATGTAGACAACACATGGAGATTACAAGTGTCATTGTTCATGTGAGGAGATTGTGAAGGAGAGTCAAGTAGGTCAAGGTTGATTGAATACTTCATTGGAAAATCCTGGTGAGTGAAGCCAGGCAGATGGGAAGTCCTAGTGAGTGAAGCTAGCAGAAGGAAAGTCCTGGTGAGTGAAGCCAGACAGATGAGAAGTCCTAGTGAGTGAAGCTAGGCAGGTGGAAAGTCCTAGTGAGTGAAGCTAGGCAGAAGGAAAGTCCTGGTGAGTGAAGCTAGGCAGATGAGAAGTCCTAGTGAGTGAAGCTAGGCAGAAGAGAAGTCCTGGTGAGTGAAGCCAGGCAGGGGAAATCCAGGTGGATCAAGGGTGATCGGCCACCTGGTATTGATAAGTCCAAGTGGGTCAAGGATGACCGGACACTTGGCACGAGGAGAAAAATCCAAGTAGGTCAAAGGGATTAACCGAACACTTGGCACGAGGAGAAAAGTCCAAGTAGGTCAAAGGGATTAACTGAATACTTGGCACGATGAAATCCAGATGGATCAAGGTTGATCGGACATCTGGTGCTGGGAAGTTCAAGTAGGTCAAAGGAATTGACCGGATACTTGGCACGAGGAAATCCAGATGGGTCAAGGTTGACCAGACATCTGGTGGAAGTCCAAATGGGTCAAAAGAATTGACCGGACACTTGGTAAGGGAGTCCTAGCAGGTCAAGGGTGACCAGATGTCAGGCATGATGTACCAATAGGTCATGCTTGACCGGATGTTGGATTAGGGGATTTTGGACTTGGTTTTGGGCAAAAACAAGGAGCTGGATCAATCAGTCGATCGATTGGCTCATGCCCAATCGATCGGCTGATCGATTGGGTGAGTCCCCGCATGAACTCTCTTCCCAATCGATCAGTGGACCGATTGGAGAGAAGTGTCGCTCAAACAGAAAGCCTCCCAATCGATCAGCCGATCGATTGGGAGCCTCCAATATCGATCGACCGATCGATTGGGAACTGCGATTTTGCGCGATAAGCCCTGGATCGATCAACCGATCGATCCAGGCAATTCCCAGGAGCACAAAGGCGCTCTAGATCGATCGGCCGATCGATCCAAAGCCTCCCCAATCAATTGGGATTCGACCGTTGGCGTTGTATTTAGCTGTTGGCGAGCGTTTCTCTCGTCAAAACTCTCGGCTTTCATCTCTGATCTTCACAGTGATTTCACAGCTTCTCCACAGAATTCTCACCGTCAGATCTTGAAGGTTCTTGGAGACATTTCCAAGTCAAGAGGCGGATCTACAGCAAGAAGAAGAAGCTAGGGTTAGGGTTTCTTGTGTAAACCGTGTAAGCTTTCCCTTGTATTTGCTTCTCTTTGTTTCTTGTTGTATTGTAGGGCTTCTCCGCCTTCGGTAGTTACCGTAAATGAGCGTTTTCATAGTGGAGGGTGCGTGAGTGTGTGGATCTTTGGATTAGTCACCTCTTCTTGAGTTGGATACCAAGTAAATCCCTTGTGTTAGTGTTGTGTGTTTGTTTTCTTGTATTTCCGCTGCATATCATCGAAGAAGCAAGCAACGACGAGCACGAGATCGCGCCGAGCTATTCCCCCCCCCCCCCCCCCCCGCTAGCTACATTTCGGTCCCAAAAAGTGGTATCAGAGCAAGGTTGCTCTTCACCGGAATCATCGCCGGAAGGGGCAAAAAGCTAGAGGGTGAAGAAGTTGAAGCAAATTCATCAAAGTCAAAGAATTCAAGAAGTTCAACTTCAAGATGGAATTCCAAGATGGACTTGGATTCGATACGAGGGTGCCTCCACCATTCACAATGATGAGCTTCGATCTTTGGAGATCAAGGATCGAAAATTTCTTGATGGTGGAGATAGAGCAATGGTTTGCTCTAATGGAAGGCTTCGAAGCTCCAACAAATTCAAAGGGCAAAATTCTCAAGAGAAGTAAATGGAGCCAAGAACAAATTCAAAGGAGCGAGGCCAATGATAAAGTGACCAAGGTTTTGGTCAATCTATTGTCTAGCCATATTTTGGAGTAAATTGGAGAATTTAAGGATGCCAAGGAGCTTTGGAGCAAATTGGCAACGATTCATGAGATCTCCTCCACTGTACCAGATCAAGAAGAATCCAAAGAGAGTGACTCATTAGATCAAAATCAAGAGGACTCCGAAGTTGAGAGATGCTCAACTTCCCAAGAAGAAGTCCAAGAAGCTTCATCTTTAAAGGGATGCAACGAAAAGGACAAAGAGGGAGCATATTCTTTGTTCCATGTACAAGATAAAGATGAAGAAGTCTCCACCTCTAGGATTGAGGGGGAGCGACCTTTGTTGACATCGGATCAAGAAGAATGAGAATCTTCTACATCCGGGTCAAATGGAGAAGAAGACATTACATCCTCCAAAGATCAAGAAACATTAAATGGAGGATCAAGTGTCATCCCTACATGTAAAGGTAAAAATATTTCCATTAAAAATAAAAATCACATCATATGTTTTGAATGTAGGGAACATGGGCACTACAAGAGCAAGTGTCCTAAATTGACCAAGATGAAGGGCCAAGTGACACCAAAGGGCAAGGAGAAGCCCAAGGAGACCGCTCCCGGAATAAAGAAGAGCAAGGAGCACATTGTGTGCTTCTCTTACAATCAAAAAGGAAATTATAGAAGTCAATGTCCTAAGGGGAAGAAGGCGGTGAAGCCTAAGGGAGGAAGCATGAGTAAAGGGGGAGCCTCCAAGGTAAAACGAAAGGTATCATTTATTGAGTCTACCCCTTTAAATAAGGGTAAAAAGCATGCAAACTCAAGTTTTTATCATTTTAATGCTATTTATCATAAAAATAGGAAGCATGATAGCATTAAAGAAAAATATATGGCTCTCCATGCTAAGACTACCACACCTAGGGTTAGGAAGGTAGGTAAAAGTTTAGGCAATAACACTGAGGATCATAGTTATAAGCCTAGAAATAAAAATGCTTAAGGATTTAATGAAAAATCAAAATCTAGGGATTTATGGGAAGAAAATCAAGTCTTGAGGATAAGACTTAATAAAATGGAAAAGACCCTAAAAAGGATGGAAAGTATCCTAAAAGGGCAAAGTGAGCAAAACCTAGGTTTAGCACAACAAGGATCATCCAAGGGTCATAGGGGTTTAGGATACAAACCTAAAACCAAAAAGGATGTGCCTTTTTACCATATGGTTCCATGTAATTATGAAACCAACCCTAGGTCAAATGGTCAAGTCAAAAATACAAGGAAAGTTATCCCTAGAAGTATTTTTACAACAACAAATGTGACTAAGACTTCTAAGAAGTCTAAGAAAGTCACTAGGAAGATCACAAGGGAAGAAATCCCTAGAGTTGATCTAGAAAAAGTGACCAAGGCTTCTAAGAAGCCTAACAAGGTCACTAAGAAGGTATCTAGGGAAGTTATCCCTAGTGAGTACCTAGAGCATCCAAGGAGCTCCAATAGGTTTTGGGTTCCTAGGAGCATTTTCTCTACCCCTTAGATGAGATAGAGAGTGTCAACTCTGATTAGAAGGGTAGTTAACCCAACTTTGATGAAGTTGACACTTGGAGAGCATTTTCAAGGTTATTATTAACCTTTGAAAATGAAAAGGATTATTGGTTTACTCTTGGAAAGAGTAAGATGTGCCATAATGTGAGAAGTTTGATTTAAAATAGAATTGGCACATTTGGGAAAATCATAAGAACTACCAAGTTGGGATTTTGACATTTTATTGAGAAGTTAAAGATAAATCTAAACCTTATTTTAATTTGTTACTCTTTAAAAGAGTAATTTGTGCCAAAAGTTGAGGAATATGCTTAATTTAAATTGACACAATGTAGGAAAAGCAAAGGAAATGTCAAAATTAGGTTTTGACATTTTCTTGGGAAATAGTGGGCAATCTAGGTTTTAAATTTTAATTTAGTTAAGGGTTAAGGATATTTAGATAGATAATCTAGGTATTTCATTTATGCTAATTTACCATGTTTTGTTTGCCCATCATATGACATGACATCATATTTTGCATTCATGTTTTATTATGATAAACACAAAAATACCATGTCATGTCATACATACATCATGTAGTCATAGAAAATTTTCTTTTGAAAATTATTTATCTTTAATGTATGTCATAACACATCATGCATTATTTTTAATTCCTTGCAAACTAAGGACAAATGACATTCATTAACAAGTAACATCCTTTGTGGATGTTCCTAACCTCAAAATGCCTAGATAGATATGCATGATCCCTAGATTAGGGCAAAATCAAAGTTTACATCTCACTAAAGAACTATAAGGTGACTTGTATGTGGTTTCGTACACATTAAATACAAGTGAAATGTTAGGATGATGAACAAAACTCAAGATGTTGATTTAGTGCATTCTTTTAAGTTTTAAATTCATCAAAACACATAGTTATGTGTTTTCCAATCATTGGGAAAGCTAATGTACAAGTCATGTGCATTGAGCCCAAAGAACATGGTTGGATATTGGTATTGAAAATGATTTTAAAATGCTTTTAGAAAACCTTGATGAAGACTATCTTTTGATAGTAATTATCATTGAAAAGTTAGACACAAACTAGAAGAAAACACTAAAGTTTTTATAAGTTTTCAAGTTTGTGTCAATATTTGAAAATAGAAAGTATTTTCATAGAAAACTATTTTTTTTCTTGATAATACATATCCTAAATAATGTTTACATGAATTTTCATGATTTTTAAAATTTTGTAGAATTTTCTAGGGGTTTCTGAAGTTGACTGAAATGAAATTTCAGCAACTTTAGACCTTCAATCGATCACCCGATCGATTGAAGGGTCTCAATCGATCAGGCGATCGATTGAGAGTGAGCTTCTCGCGAACAGAAGCTCACTGGATCGATCCACCGATCGATCCACACTAGCTGAATCGATCAGTGGATCGATTCAAGCAGGCTCAATCGATTGAGACCCAACTCCAATCGATTGGGAATGCTGATTTTGGCTGGGAATGCTTGATTTCAGCATTTTTAACCACCTTTAGTCTAGATAATCATTCCTTACCCCTCAACACACATTTGTATATATTTAGGGGGAGTTTTCATGATGAAAACAAGGACGGATTGGTTAAGGGATACTAAGTAGAGGTTTAGGTTAAGCTTTGGTTTCAATATTGATTTTTTTTAACCTCAAAACTTCTAAATTTGGGTTTCCTAAAGGTTTAGGAATTCCAAGTCATTGTTGGTGCAATGACAGAAGTTACGTGCATGTCTTTAGGGGGAGCTACTCTTTAAGGACATGAAAATCTATTTTTCATACACCTTGGAAGGTGGTTATCCTTCTTTAGTAAAAAAGCTCAAGGTTGGGCATTTGAATATAATAGAGAGTGGATATCTTCATTATTCAAGTGGTGTATGCTCATGGATGGGCATTTGATGACAATGAAGGGTATGAGACCTTCATTTGAATCGTGTGTGAATATACCAAGTGGTGTATGCTCAAGGATGAGTGTTAAGAATAATGAGGGGTATGGAAACTTCGTTATTGTGTTGTGAACAACGAGTGAAATTGTAAACAACGTTTGAGTAACTCTTCATGGGGAGAGTTTTGATGTGTGCCAATAGGGGGAGAATGTGTGGTTAAGTTAGGCCATCATTACCTGAAGAGTGAGAGTGCCCTCTGGGAAAGGGGAAGAATGAAGGAAACCATCATTCATATATTGACATGAAGGGAGTTGAGGCTATGAGATTAGCCTAACTTAAAGGTGGTATTGTCAAACATCAAAAAGGGGGAAATTGTTGGTGTAATATTCCCTAGGTCAAGGTTGACCTGGTTGACTAAGCTTGAATTGGGTCAAGCTCGAGTCTTGATGTTTGAGTTTCGATGTTTGACAATACATGTAAACAACACATGGAGATTACAGGTGCCATTGTTCATGTGGGGAGATTGTGAAGGAGAGTCAAGTAGGTCAAGGTTGACTGGATACTTGACTGGAAAATCCTAGTGAGTGAAGCCAGACAGATGGGAATTCCTAGTGAGTGAAGCTAGGCAGAAGGAAAGTCCTGGTGAGTGAAGCTAGGCAGATGAGAAGTCCTAGTGAGTGAAGCTAGGCAGAAGGGAAGTCCTGGTGAGTGAAGCCAGGCAGGGGAAATATAGGTGGATCAAGGGTGATCGGACACCTGATATTGATAAGTCCAAGTGGGTCAAGGATGACCGGACACTTGGCACGAGGAGAAAAGTCCAAGTAGGTCAAAGGGATTGACCGGATACTTGGCACGATAAAATCCAGATGGATCAAGGTTGATCGGACATCTGGTGCTGGGAAGTCCAAGTAGGTCAAAGGGATTGACCGGATACTTGGCACGAGGAAATCCAGATGGGTCAAGGTTGACCAGACATCTGCTGGAAGTCCAAGTTGGTCAAAAGGATTGACCGAACACTTGGTAAGGGAGTCCTAGCAGGTCAAGGGTGACCAGATGCCAGGCATGATGTACCAACAGGTCATGGTTGACCGGATATTGGATTAGGGGACTTTGGACTTGGTTTTGGGCAAAAACAAGGTGCTGGATCGATCAGCTGATCGATTGGCTCATGCCCAATCGATCGGCTGATCGATTGGGTGAGTCCCCACAGGAACTCTCTTCCCAATCGATCAGTGGATCGATTGGGGAGAAGTGTCGCGCAAACAGAAAACATCCCAATCGATCAGTCGATCGATTGGAAGCCTCTAATCGATCGGCTGATCGATTGGGAGCTGCGATTTTGCGCGATAAGCCCTGGATCGATCAGCCGATCGATCCAGGCAATTCCCAGGAGCACAGAGACACTCTGGATCAATCGGCCGATCGATCCAAAGCCTCCCCAATCAATTGGGAGCAATCCAATCGATTGGGATTCGACCGTTGACGTCATATTTAGCTGTTGGCGAGCGTTTCTCTCGTCAGAACTCTCGGCTTTCATCTCTGATCTTCACAGCGATTTCACAACTTCTCCACAGAATTCTCACCGTCAGATCTTGAAGGTTCTTGGAGACATTTCCAAATCAAGAGGCGGATCTACAGCAAGAAGAATAAGCTAGGGTTAGAGTTTCTTGTGTAAACTGTGTAAGCTTTCCCTTGTATTTGCTTCTCTTTGTTTCTTGTTGTATTGAGAGTATTGTAGGGCTTCTCCGCCTTCGGTAGTTACCGTAAAGGAGCGTTTTCATAGTGGAGGGTGCATGAGTGTGTGGATCCTTGGATTAGTCACCTCTTCTTGAGGTGGATACCAAGTAAATCCCTTGTGTTAGCGTTGTGTGTTTGTTTTCTTGTATTTCCGCTGCATATTATCGAAAAAGCAAGCAACGACGAGCACGAGATCGCGCCGAGCTATTCACCCCCCTCTAGCTACATTTCGGTCGCAACAATAAAAAGGTTATTGAGCAAGTCAAGTTTTTTATCATTTTCATTTATGCTCACTATAAGACTTTGTTATTGATGAAAAGTTTCACAAAGACGAGAGATATAATCTGGTCAGGAGTTACTAGGTTTGCATCAATTTTCTCACATTGCACAGTTTGATTGAAAAAAATCTAATTAACATGTTTACAAGTGATATGGGAGAAATGTAAATGGTTAAAAACAAACAAAGGGAAATTGGCTTACTCTATTGTGATGAGCATGAGTTTTTGAAATGGTGTGACACTTTGTTTGAAAATATTTGCTTCTTTGATAAGAGTTCTTCGGTTGATAGATGGAGATAGAAAGTCATCCATGGGTTTCTATGAGGAGAACTTCTTCAAGCTAAAGAAGATATTAAGGTAACCCTAAACAACATGGAATCAAACTATCAGCATATCATAGTGATTATTGTGACAAAAATGAAGGATAGATTTGATACATCATTGCATATCACTGCATTTGTGCTGAATCCCTATTTTTACTATAAAATAGGTCTATTGCTCTTTATAAGGAGGTTACAATGAAGATTTTTGAATGTATGAAAAGTTTGTATGCCAATAAGTTAGATCTATAGGATATAATTATTAACAAGGAAAAAAATAGAGACAAGATTGGATTATTTGGAAAAACATTGGTGGCAAAAGCATGTAAAAAAATGATGATACATTTGATCCATGTGCATGGTGGAGTACATACGGTGCTCATACACCCAACTTGCTAAGAGTGGCATTGAGGATATTTTCATTAACTACAAGTTTATCTAGGTGTAAAAGAACTTGGAGTGCATTTAAAAGAGCAAGCTTTAAACTTTAAGTCTTTAATTAAAGTAAAATATTAATTTTTAAAGTTTTATATTAATATCACTAACTATAATATTTACTCTCTCTCTTTATTTTTTAGATTCATACAAAGAAAAGAAATTAGTTGAATGTCAACAGATTGAATAATCTAGTATTTGTCCAATTTAATGCTAGATTATTAAACAAGCAAAAAAAAGAAAAAGAAAGGAATGTCAATATCCTTCTTGCAAAAAATACTTCAAATGCACAAGGTTAGATTATGGATGGTGGAGAAGATGATAAAGTTGAACTAGGTTCTAAGCTCATATGGCAAATGATTGATGAAACAATTGGAGCGGATAAAAATCTACAACTCGGAAGAAGCTCTAGAGTGAGAGAACTTTACGAGGATGATTTTGCATCCGAAGAAGAAGAGGATTACAATAATGATATTGAGTTTGTGTCCGATGAAGAACAAGTTGAAAATTATCGAAAATAAGTAGAATAAATTCAATGTTGAGTTTGTGTCTGATGATATTGAGTTTGTCTAATGATACTTTATTAGTTGTGTAATTTTATACTCATTTTAAATTTAATGTTAATGTGTTGGGGTTATAATATGTGATTTATTATGTAAATTATGTTGATACCGAGGAATCCGCTTAATGACGCCTAATCCCCGCCTAAGCAGCCTAGGTGCTAGACCCTGATCTAGCGCTTGATTAGCGCCTAACAAATTTTAAAACCTTAATATATAGAGAGTTTTGATATGTAGCTTACCTTACGCCACACACCTGTGCGCATCAATTTTTTTATTTAATATTATCACCTAACTCCTAAACCCTAAAGGTAAAATCCTAAATGGCTTAACTACAAGTTTAAAACAATCAAATTAAAAAAAAAACTGCACACTGCACAATCATGCACAGATGTGCAGTGTGTGTGTGTGTGTGTATATATATAGTCGGTTCACACTCCTAGACGACCCTCACAGGTCCGAATGCTCGGATGCACCTCCGGGCGCCCAGACCCTTAAAAATGAATTAGGGCGTCCGGAGGTGCATCTGGGCACCCAAACCTATGAGGGTCACCTAGGAATATGCAACAAATGAGTATGCATGGTATCACAGCTATATATATATATATATATATATATATATATAGAGAGAGAGAGAGAGAGAGAGAGAGAGAGAGAAGGGGAGGATGGATATCACGCGTGGACACCCTCTCAATGGAGGCTCCTCATACCCTACCTGATTGTCGATATATATATATATATATATATATAAATATATATATATATATATATATATATATATATATATATATATATATATATATATATATATATATATATATATATATATATATATATATATATAGAGAGAGAGAGAGAGAGTGAGAGAGATGATATGACATCTGACGCCTCCTGTACTACTGTGAGCGAACTCCGACCTGCCATATATGTCCTAAATTAACGGAAGGGATATATATATATATATATATATATATATAGAGAGAGAGAGAGAGAGAGAGAGAGAGAGAGAGAGAGAGAGGATGGATATCCTGGGTGACGCATGTGGCCGACACGCGTGGACCCCTCTCTGAATGGGAGGCACCTCCAATGAATAAAGGCGTCTCCCAACAGGAGAGGCATTCACGCGCGTCATCTAGGATATATATATATATATATATATCCGGACTAGACTTGGAGCGCCCAGACATAATCCAGGCGCATGTTCAAACTCGTCCAGGCTCTTGGATTGAATCCAGGGTATATTATATGTATTTAAGGTTCAAAATTTTAGGATTTAGGAGTTAAGTTATAATGAGTTTCAACCGATAAGATTTTTCCTCTTAAATTCATGCTTCCCTCTTGAGTTATAGTGTTCAAAATTTAAAATTTTAGATGCCCACGGGGCCTATTATATTATTTAGCGTTTAATATTTTTAGATTTAAAGGTTGGGTTATAATGGGGGTAATCTAATAAGATTTTTCCTCTAGGGTTCAGGCTGCCCTCTTGGGTTATAGTATTTAAGATAAAAAAATAGATATTCACATGATATAATATATGTATTTAAAAGATTTTTGTTTAAAATTTAAGGAATTTTTTATTTTAAAAAAATAAAATAATAATAAATGAGAAGAATTGAGGCGCTGGGATTAAATTCAGGCGCTTTGACCAAAAACTAAAAAAAATAGAATTGGAGCACTTGGATTATTTTTAGGTGCCTCGACCGACTTGTTACAGACCATTTTGTAGGTAACAGTTTGCAGCATATCCTATCACATATATTTTTGATATACTACGAACCTTATCCCTAGATTCGTCCGGACTAGACTCGTGGCGGCTGGACATGTTCCAGGCACCCGTGTTTGAACTCATCCAGGCACCTGGAATGAATCCAGGCACCTGGAATGAATCCAGGCGCCTGGATTCTTTTGTGTATTTTTTTATTTTATTTTAGGATATATTATATGTATTTAAGATTTAAAATTTAAGGATTTAGGAATTGAGTTATAATGGATTTGAGCCAATAAGATTTTTCCTCTAGGGATCATGCTTCCCTCTTGGGTTATAGTGTTCAAAATTAAAAAATTTAGATGTTCACGAGGTATATTATATGTATTTAGGGTGCGTTTGGTTCAAGTTATCATGTATAACCTTGGTTATGTGATTACCAGGTAATCACATAACCAAGGTTATGGGGAATAAAACATAACCAAATGTTGTTTGGTTCAACGTAGGTAATGCAACAAAAACTTATTTGTTTGAAGGTTTTAATGAATACCTTAGTTTAATATTTTACTGTATTACCCTCAGTTACAAAATCAATTATACATATTATTATTATTATTATTTATTTATTTTATGTTTTTTTTACTTTTTTTTTCTTGTATATTTTTTTTTACTTTTTATGTGTTTTTTTATTTTTTTAATGTTTTTATATTTTTTATATTATTTAAATTTATATATATATATATTTTTTACATTTTTAAAATTTTAATTTTTATTTATTTATTTTATTTTTAAATTTTTTAATTTTTTTTAGTTTTAAATTTTTTTAAATTTTTAAAAAAAAAATTAATTTTTTAAAAATTTTTAAAATTTAAATTTTTTATTATTTATTTTTAAAATTTATATATTTTTAAAAAATTTTATTTTAAAAAATTTTAAACATTTTTTTTTTACATTTTTTTCTCTTTTTTCCATGTTTTTTTCTTATCGGAGGGTATTTTTGGTAAAAAAAATCGTTAACCCCGGAATCAAGAAAAACCTTAGTTTTCTGAGGTTTTCCAATTCCGGGCTGCATGACCCTTTTGCTGACGTGTCGGGCATGGAACATTACTCGGGAATTATCGAATACCTAAACCAAACAAGGTTTTTGTTAATAACCTTGGATGGATAACCAAGGTTATCAAGAATAACCCCGAACCAAACACACCCTTAGGGTTTAAGATTTTAGGATTTAGGGGTTGAGTTATAATGGGGGTAAGCTAATAAGATTTTTCCACTATGCTTTAGGCATCGCTCCTAGGTTATAGTGTTTAGGATAAAAAATTTTAAGTACTCACAAGATATAATATATGTATTTAGAAGATTTAGATTTAGATTTAAATTTTAAGGAATTTTTTATTTTTTATTTTTTTTAAAAAAGAAGATCATTCCCCAGGGGACGGTCCGTAACATATCTTATCATATATATAATTTTGATATGCTACCAACCTTATCCTGCGGATTCGTCTGGACTAGACTCGGGATGCCTGGACATGAGCTAGGCGCTCGTGTTCGAACTCGTCCAGGCGCCTAGAATGAATCCAGGCATCTGGATTCTTCTGTGTATTTTTTTTATTTTGGGGTATATTCTATGTATTTGTGGTTCTAAATTTTAGGATTTAGGAGTTAGGTTATATTGGATTTGAGGCAATAAGATTTTCCCTTTAGGGTTCATATTTCTCTTTTGATTTATAATATTTAAAATTAAAAATTTTATATGCTCACGGGGCTTATTATATGTGTTTAGCCTTTAAGATTTTAGGATTTAGGGGTTGGGTTATAATGGGGTAAGCTAATAATATTTTTCCTCTAGGGTTCAGGCTGCCCTCTTGGGTTATAGTGTTTAAAATAAAAAAAATTTAGATACTCACGGGATATTATATATGTATTTAGAATATTTCAATTTAAAATTTAAGAAATTTTTTATTTTTAAAAAATAAAAAAGAAGAATTGAAGCACCTGGATTAGATCCAGACTCCTCGACCAAAAACTTAAAATAAAAATAAAAAAGAATTGAGGCGCATGGATTATTTTTAGACACCTCGATCGATTTGTTGCAGACTATTTCGTAGGGAACGACGTGCAATATATCCTATCACTATATATATATATATTAATTTTTTCACTTTAATTTTTAGTTTTGAAAAAAAAAATCTTAACTCGTGGGCATATCCGAGTTTGCCATTGGTCGCCATGTTTAGACTCACTGTTGGAATGTATACTATAAGCCTAGCTTTTGTATAACATTTTCTTTGAAATATTTTGAAATAAGAATCACTTTGGTCAAATGTTTACATTTTATATTTATATGTATATCAATGCAGTTGTCCATTTAATTTATATTATAGATAACATGGTGTGTGGTGTCACACAGAAGATCATGTTATCGGTTCCTTATAAATTATAAATAGTAGTTCACAACCAAGATGAATTAGGACAATCCATTGGAACGGTTGTAGTGTAATTTGGTATTAGTCTGTCTTGACTATAAAATTACACTAGTACACTATGTGTGTATTGAGTAGGGTCATTTGAGATTGTTTGATTTGTACTAACTACATAAAAGAACAAAACCTCTGTTATTATGGATGTGCACCCTCTTAATCCATATATAATAACAAATACATATACTTAGTATTTATTTTTTTAACTTATCAATGGGTGAGATTTATTCGTTAAATCAATAGGTCCGATGAGTTAGGAAATAGTACTATTTATATGGTGTGTTGTTGATTATAGAAGAAATCTATGTCCTAATTATTTAGGCTGATGATGTCCCCTTGAGGAGCTCATAAGGATTATCATGTAAACCCTGCAAGTGGACTTAGTCCTGCATAATAATAAAGTTGAGTGGTACTACTCTTGGAATCATATGTTAATTAATTGAGTTGTCAGTAACTCATTTAATTAACGGACATACGATATCTTAAACACAAGGAGATTAACGCACTCATGGTAAGAAGGAGCTCATATTGTAATATGGAATTTGTGCGGTAGTTCAATAATAACCCTTTAGTGGTATGAGTTATTATTGATGGACTTGAGTTGAGTGTTCGGGCCGAACACAGAAATCCCAAGCCCATCAGGAGGCCTAAACCAATTCCTCCTCTAGGTCCCTGTTGTAGCTTCTATATAAAGCCTCGCATCCACCCATCCAAGTAGTAGTTGTTGTGGTTTTTGGTTCACCTTCCTCCTTTCCTAGGGTCGGCGCCACCTCCCTCCTTTCCTAGGGTCGGCGCCACCTCCATCCCTTGCTAGGGTCGGCACCACCTCCCTCCTTTCCTAGGGTCGGCGCCACCTCCATCCCTTGCTAGGGTCGGCGCCACTTCCATCCCTTGCTAGGGCCGGCACCACCTCCACCTTGCTAGGGTCGGCGGTTCCTCCACCTTGCTAAGGTCGGCGGCTCCTCCTTGCTAGGGTCGGTGGCTCTTGCTTTCCTTGGTGGGCGGCGACTTGGAAAAGAAGAAGAAGAGGAGAAAGTGCTTGAACCTAGAGCTTCTCTTGGTGGTCGGCGGTTTGGAAACAACGAAAGGAAGGGTATTTGTTATCTTGGTAGATCGTTGCCCACATGACGTCCAAGAAGAGGAGAGGAATACAACAGAAGATCAAGAGGTATTTAGCTACAAAGGAAAGATACAACTAGTTCTTTAATTCCGCTGCGTAATTAGTTTAGTTTTCTTTGTATCGATTTTGAATACCAACACAAGAGACCATCGATCTTGTACTTCGATCAAGATGTGCTTTGATCCGTCAAGAACTTGCTTGATTGATCAAACACATGTCTGATCGAACATGCAGGTTGATAGGAAAAGTTCTATACTTGTACAATTTTTGTACAGGGAAATTGAAACAAAACGGAATTCCAGCGCCTTCACTCACAACCTGTGTGGATTGCTCGTCTAGGTTTTTTTTAATGTGTTTATTAAATTTCAACTAAATTTGTTTGAATTATTTGACAGGGTGGGTTAATTTTGTTGGAGCAATCCCAATGGTCCATGCGGTCATATGTCTTGGTGTTTGTGCAAAGGGTTTAAGTTAGGTTCACCCTTGTATTTGATATGTGTACTTGAGTTGTGAAGGACTTCAGGATACACATGTGACTCAGGTTGATGACTTTAGATTCGGTGAAGGATGGAGCATCCGAGGGACCGTTTACAAGGCAGCGAGGACAAGGGCCGAGGGAAGCGATTTTGAGGCATACGCGAAGGATGACATTGGGGACGAGCCGCGGGCTTGTATGCATCCGAGGGACGAGAGTCAAAGGAAGTAGACTTGAAGGCAAGAGGTCAAGACTGCGAAGGAAGTGTCAAATGAGTCGTAAGGGTGAGGGTCTGAGTGCTGAGTGATTGTACTCGGGTACCTGTCGACTGATGGTTTCCGCAGTTGACTGGTGTAGTCGACTGGGCAGTCGACTGGGAGCGAACAGAATGTTTCTGTTCGCTCAGTCATTGTGGAGCAGTTGACTGCTACTTTTAGCAGTCGACTGGTATTGAGTCGTTGGAATCTAACGGTTGAATTTCCACAGCGGGCAGTTGACTGTTAGTTTTAGCAGTCGACTGGTAGGCGGGGTTTCCAACCAATGGCCTATATAACCAAGCCTTAGGAGCTTGGTTATAATTGACGAAATTGGACTTAGTTAAAGTCTAATTAGTAGTCTACAAGTGGTCAAGAGTTTCCCTTGTGTCCAAGAGGTCTTGGTGAGTTTATGGTGAGGTTTCTCCACCCACAAGGAGGTTTGAGCTAGCCAGAGTTTGTCGGGGACTAATCCACCGATGGATTGAGGGATCGTCCACCTTACGGACAGCCGTAGAGTAGGAGCAAGTTATCTCCGAACCATGTTACATCGACGTGTATTGGTTTGCATTCTTTTCTTTGTCTTTAACTTTCTTTGTATTCATATTAGTTTGTATTTCCGCTGCGCAAACTAACAAGTGTAGGAAGCGAGTATTTGGAGGTGTCGTTTATCCAACCCCCCCTTCAAGCCTGCCACCGATCCCCTACAAGTGGTATCAGAGCAAGGACGCTCTCCTTTAGACTAATCCCCGAGGATGCAAGAAAATGGCCGACTTGATAGCACCTCCAAAGTTTAGCCTTGGGGACATCACATTTTGGATGATGAAGATGGAAGTCTTCTTCGACACGGATTGGGACACCATGATGGTGATCAAGGACCCGTTTGAAGTCCCAAGAGATAAGAAGGAAAAAGACTCCGACCATGACATTAGACGGAAGAGCAAACCTCACGTTCGGAGGCAAACTCAAAGGTAATATCAATCTTAATAGATATATTGTCATCTAATGTGATAAGTGGTGTAGGTGAATATAAGAATGCCCACGATTTGTGGACCAAGGTGAAGATGATTCTATGGGAAAAACCTAAACCTACACAAAAAGAAGAAGAACCTAAGGAGATGTGTTTAATTGCTCAAGTTGAGGAGGAGCAAACAGAAGTTGAGTCACGCTCAACATCCGAGGAGGAAAAGGAAGATGAGATATCATTTACATCCTCAAGGGTTGAAGAATCCAAGACAAGTGAAGAAGAAGAGAAAGTCTTGGAAGTCAATATAACAAGCACCTCCACCGAAGTGAAGTCAAAGGACAACATTGTGTGCTTCAGGTGCAATGAGAAGGGGCACTACAAGAGTAGGTGTCAAATGGGTAAGAAGAAGGTAAATCCTAAACTCATTCAAGTTAATTTAAAAACTAACAAGGGTTGTAGGAATGAAGAAACCCAAGGAAGGAGATTGCGCATCATATGCTTCACGTGTGGAGAGAATGACCACTACCACACCAAATGCCCTAAGAAGAGGGAGATTAAGAAGCTAGCATAATTGAAGAAATGGGAGAAAGAGAAGAAGAGGAGCTCGAGTCAAGGGGAAGCTTCAAGGGTAAGGGAGGTATACCCTAATTTGAATCGTAATTCAAATTCAAATTCTTATATTCTCATGCATTCTAGGAGAAATGATTTTGATTATCATAGTATGCCCATGCAAAATTTTAGATTTAAATATCATGATAGGAATAGGGTAATTGTAGATCATAACCTTAGGGGAACCACTCATGATAAATCTAGGCATGATAGACCTAAGGAGAATCTAGGTAAAAATCCAAAGAAGGGAAGACATATGCCTAGAAAAATGGGTAGGTCTAGGAATGTCCATGGTGGACATGTTGACTCTAGGTTTAGGAACCTAGAAAGGGAAAATCAAGCTTTGAAGACAAATCTTGATAAGTTGGAGAAAACCCTAGAAAGATTCAATGTTGGATCTAAGGGTTTAGGTATAGTGTTGGGTAGCTAAAGACCCAACAATGATAGATCGGGTTTGAAATACCGATCTAATGTCTCCAATGCTAAGGTAAAGTCTTATGCTAGGGTTGCATATGACTATAACAAGGAGAAGTCAATAAATGGTAAGGGAAAGTCATTTAAAGGTAAGGAGAAATTAATCAAGGACAAGGTGTCCAAGGTTAAGAAGGTTAGGTCTGTAGGCCAAGTGTCACCGGAGGTACACCGATGTGGCTTAGCAATTGTGGATGAGTCACCTAGGGAGGTGGCTAAGGTTAAGAGTTCTAAGGAGAGCTCAAAGAGTTAAGTTGAGACCCATGGCCAATGTATCTCAGGTGGGCTTTACTTGGGAGTCTAGACGAGCCATGGAATGTGTCAAGTAGTTTAGAGACGAACTTGAGTCTCAAACCTAGGGATTTGACACAATTGGTTTATGTTTCATGCTTAGAAATATGACATTGGGGTCATATAGCATGATAATTGGTTTTGGATGTATAGATGTCATATAAACCAATGCTAGGGATGCATTGTGGGTTAGTATGGGCAAATACATCAAGAGAAAGCCAAAACTAGGACTTTAGGTCAAGGTTCAATTGAACTTTTTAGCTAGTTTTATATTTTATGTCAATCTTAGGATTGGTGATAGATACATTTTGTAATGTATTTTTCCCAAGTAGACATGGGCAAAATAGACCTCTCTACAAAATTTGAGGATTTTTGGATATCTGTGAAATTATTGACGCATTTCTGAAGTTGGGTCAGAAATGATGAAAAGCGAGAAAATAGTGTGTCAGTCGACTGGTAATAGTAAAAAATGGACACAGAATGGTTCTGTGTGTTGTTTCGATAAGGGCAGTCGACTAATACCAGTTTGAAACTATTTTCAGCATTGGTTTTTGACCAGGTCAGCTCATTTAGGTGTATGAGATCCATGGGGGATGAATACACGAGTTTAGGGTCAATTTGATGACAAGTTTTCAACCATTGGGATATTGTTGGAGAACTTTTTGGATGTTAGGCAAAGGGGGAGAAGTAAGATTTAGTTGGGAAAACCTGAAAATACCTTTGCGGTAATGGAAATCCTAACTCATTGGGTAATGGAAATCCTAGCTCATTGGGGAGCTTAGGTGTAAGGGGGCCTTGGGATAGGTTCTTAAAAAGCCCTGTGTGAAAATCCTAGCTCATTGAGGAGCTTAGGTGTAGGGGGAGCCTTGGGAGAGATTCTTAAAAAACCCTGTGTGAAAATCCTAGGTCATTGGGGAGCTTAGGTGTAGGGGGAGCACTGCGATAGATTCTTAAATAGCCCTGTGGGGAATTCCTAGCTCAATGGGTAGCGTAGGTGTAGGGGGAGCCTTGGGATAGGTTCCAATGCATGTTGCATTTTGTTTTGGCGGTGTAAGTCCAAGTGTGTAGCCTTGGCAATGTAAGTCCATTCGGCGAAATAAGTCCAAGTGTGTAGCCTTGGCATCGTAAGTCCATTGTTTTTAGCATATTGTTTTGCTATCTGTTTCCCTAACTTAAATGTATTGTCAAACATCAAAAAGGATGAGATTGTTGGAGCAATTCCAATGGTCCGTGCGACTATGTGTTTGGTGTTTAGGCAAAGAGTTTAAGTTAGGTTCACCCTTGTATTTGATATGTGTACTTAAGTTGTGCAGGACTGCAGGATACACATGTGACTCAGGTTGATGGCTTCAGGTCCGATGAAGGATGGAGCATCCGAGGGACCATGGACAAGGCAGCGAGGACAAGGGTCGAGGGAAATGACTTTGAGGTGTTGGTTAGTTCTAGGAAAATCGTACTGGTTCCACTGTACAAATTTTTTTGTACAAGTGTCGAACCTTTCCTTAAATAACCTATTGTGTTCTTTAGAAGTTAAATTAGGAATCGCAGACGGAACTTAACATCATTGATTCCAAATTTAACTTATCTGTTCTTATTGCTTTAAATTGGAATCGCAAGCGGAACTTAACACTATTGATTCAAATCCACCTATGTTATTAATTCCATTAAATATTAATTTCTAAAATTGGCTTCCAGGACTGCACGGCTAGACACATGACCTTCTTGGATATGGGAGCAACCACCACTGCCTAGACAAAGCCTTTTAAGGAAAGCTAATATTTAATTTCCTTAAATAACTCTAGGTTAACCAAAAAGAACAATCGAATCACAAATTCAAAAAACAAAGAAAACACAAACTCGAAAAATAAATTCAAAAAACTAGATCTAATGCCTCTTGTGTTTGGAATTCATACAAAGAAAAATAAACTAGTATGATGTGGAAAATAAAAACTAGTAATACCTTTCTTTGTGAACTTTAATGACCTCTTGATCTTCTACCGTATTCCTCTTCTAACCTCGGACGTTGTGTGGGCAACGATCTTCCGATATGAGAACCACCAAACACCTTCTTCTTCCTTCTAAGTTTCGGCCACCAAGAGTCCTTCTTGATAGATAGGTTCGGCCACCACCAATGCTCCAAGGGATGCTAGAGACTAGGCTTCCTTTCTCTCCTTCTTCTCCTTGCTTGATCCGGCCACCAAGAGAACTCCACCAATGAAGAAGTTTCGGCCACAATAAGGAGAGGAGAGAAAAAGAGGGGGCCGGCCACACCACCAAGGAAGAGAGGGAGGAAGAAAAAGAATAGAGTTGTTCACATGAAGGCACCTCTACCTCCTCTTTTATAATCATTGGTCTTGGCAAATAAGGAAATTTAAATAAAAAACTTCCTTAATTCTTTTGCCATGAAAAGGAAAATTTATTTAATTAAAAATAATTTCCTCTTCTCACATTACATGGCCGACCACATCAATAAGCTATAAACAAAGAGAGTTTTAATAAGAATTAAAACTTCCTAATTTGTCTCTGAAAATTTATAAAAAAAAAATTCTCCAATAATTTTTCCCTTCATGGTGGATTATAAAAAGAAAATTTTATAAATTAAAATCTTTCTTTTAAACATGTGGATAATTTCTAAAAAGGAAAGTTATCTTTAAAAATTAAAATCTCCTTTCAATCTACAAATAAGGAAAGATATCAAATCTTTTCTTAATCTTTTGTAGAAACTTATAAAAGGAAATATTTAATTTTTTAAACTCTCTTTTAAATCATGAACATGGTTAAAAAAAGGAAAGTTTTCTCAAAATTAAAATCTACCTTTCAATCTACAAATAAGGAAAATAAGGAAAGATTTCAAATCTTTTCTTAATCTTTTGTAGAAAGTTATAAAAGGAAAGATTTAAATTTTAAACTCTCTTTTAAAACCATGGAATCCACATAAGAAAATTTAAAAAAAAAATAAAATTACTTTTTATTTTAATAGGGCCGGCCACCTAAGCTTGGGTTCAAGCTAGGGCCGACCACCTCATGAACTCATGAACCATGCCTTTGGCCGGCCCTAGCTTGGCCGACCCCTATAGGATGGGTAAGAAGGTGAGTATAGTACTCTATAATTAAGAGGCTACGATAGGGACCGAGAGGAGGAATTGATTTTGGTCTCCCGATGAAATTAAGCATCCCGTGTTCGCCCCGAACACATAACTTAATTTCATCAATAATAATTCATTCCACTAAAGAACTATTATTGAACTACCGCACCAATCCCAAATTACATGTTGGGCTCCTTCTTATTATGAGTGTGTTAGTCTCCCTGTGTTTAAGATGTCGAATGCCCACTAATTAAATGAGTTACTGACAACTCACTTAATTAATATCTTTGTCCAAGAGTAGTACCACTCAACCTCATCGTCATGTCGGACTAAGTCCACCTGCAGGGTTTAACATGACAATCCTTATGAGCTCCTCTTGGGGACATTCTCAACCTAGATTACTAGGACACAGTTTCCTTCTATAATTAACAACACACACTATAAGCAATATTATTTCCCAACTTATCGGGCTTATTGATTTATCGAGCTAAATCTCACCCATTGATAAGTCAAAGAAATAAATACTAAATATATGTGTTTGTTATTATATTAGGATTAAGAGCACACACTTCCATAATAACTAAGGTCTAGTTCTTTTATCAAGTCAGTATAAAAAGAACTTACCTAAAATGGTCCTACTCAATACACTTAGAGTGTACTAGTGTAATTTATTAGTCAAGATAAACTAATACCTAATTACACTACGACTATTCCGATGGTTTGTTCCTTTCTATCTTAGTCGTGAGCAACTGTTTATAATTTATAAAGAACTGATAACATGATCTTCTGTGTGTGACACCACACACCATGTTATCTACAATATAAATTAATTGAACAACCGCACTTAACAAATAAATGTAGGTATTTGACCATTGTGATTCTTTATTTCTAAATAAATATTTATACAAAAGCTAGACTTTTAGTATACACTCTAACACGAGGAATACGCGAAGGATGACATTGGGGATGAGTCGCGGGCTTGTATGCATCCGAGGGACGAGAGCCAAAGGAAGTAGGCTTGAAGGCAAGAGGTCAAGGCTACGAAGGAAGTGTCAAATGAGTCGTAAGAGTGAGGGTCCGAGTGCTGAGTGATTGTACTCGGGTACCAGTCGACTGATGGTTTTCGCAGTCGACTGGTGTAGTCGACTGGGAGCGAACAGAATGTTTCTGTTCGCTCAGTCATTGTGGAGCAGTCGACTGCTACTTTTAGCAGTCGACTGGTATCGAGCCGTTGGAATGTAACGGTCGAATTTCCACAGAGGAAAGTCGACTGCTAATTTTAGCAGTCGACTGGTAGGCCGGGTTTCCAACCCGTAGCCTATATAACCAAGCCTTGGGAGCTTAGTTATAGTTGACGAAATTGGACTTAGTTAAAGTCTAATTAGTAGTCTACAAGTGCTCAAGAGTTTCCCTTGTGTTCAAGATGCCTTGGTGAGTTTGTGGTGAGGTTTCTCCACCCACAAGGAGGTTTGAGCTAGCCGGAGTTTGCCGGAGACTAATCCACCGACGGATTGAGGGATCGTCCACCTTACGAACAACCGTAGAGTAGGAGCAAGTTATCTCCGAACCATGTTACATCGACGTGTATTGGTTTGCATTCTTTTCTTTGTCTTTAACTTTCTTTGTATTCATATTAATTTATATTTCCGCTGCGCAAACTAACAAGTGTAGGAAGCAAGTATTTGAGGGTGTCGTCTATCCAACCCCCTTCAAGCCGACCACTGATCCCCTACAAATTTAACGGATTTAATCCAAATTGATGACTCTAGTCAAATCTTATAACGGAGTCACGTCTAAGGCTACTCAGGCTTTGGCTGGAGGATCCGACGGTGTTGAAAAAGGGCTGTTGCTTGGATTTGTGGTAGGAAAAAGTAAAAACGTGAGCGAGAGAAAGGAGCCGTGGTAGGTGACAGCGTTAGCAATCGTGACTTACAGCTTGGGTACATTAGCCATTTTTGGCTCCACGTAGCCTGCCTCACACCAGACCAGATTCTCTGGTCCACTTTTTATAGACCAAAGGATAGTTCACAATCTAATTATGACCGGATCGATAATAATTAAAAGATTTATAATGTTCCGAATAAAAATAGGAATTGATTTTAATTATTGATAACTTACTATATTTGGATTATGATCATAACCATATTTATCAGTATTTTATATTTATTATTATCATATGTATCATAATATGTTATCATATTTATCATAATATTTTTTCATATATTATTTGATCATCTGAATAAATAAATATATTAGCCTATGACAATAAAAAAATAATTATTTCTTATCACTTTTCCTTTTCTTAATACATTCTTATCATGATAACAAAGACATCAATTCTTTCTAATTTTCTTTTCTAATTTTCTTTTCTTTCTGCTACCATCAATTTTGTACTGTTTCTCTTTATTTTCATATAACCATCTATCACCATATTTCTCTTCTCTCTTTCTGATTAAGGCTCTGCTCCTTTTCTTTCTTCCGCCGCCCACTAAGCCACCCAAGCTAATCTCTCTAGCAACAAACAGCAAGTACGAGGAGCCAATAGCAAGTCCGACATCTCCCTAACAATAAATCTCACGTTCCTTCCTCTATTCTAGCCAGCTGATGTCGCCTCCAAGGGACAAAAGAGTTGTTGCCCCTTACTGTCCTTTTGCCGATGACGTCCTTTTTGTGTCGGTGGCCGCCCCTGTTGTCAGCAAAGCTTCTGTCACTGCCATCTTTTTCGCCCCGTCACTATCGGATCTTTGTTGCTGCTGACCAAAGGAGGAAGCTCTCCTTGTGCCAGTCGCCCCCCTTTGCTGTCGCCGACCACTGTCTTCCTCTCTTCTCAATAGCAAGCAACTTTCCCTTCTCCATCTTCCTCCTTCATGTTTTCCAGCAATGGGGCCAACATCAAAGCATTTCCTTCACGTACGAGGAGTGAACTTCTCTGAGCAAGTCTCCAACAATGCAAGTCGCACCACAGATTTATTCCGACATTCTTTTATTTGCTAAATTTTTATCTATTGGATAATATCTTGATACTGGAGCAACTGATCATGTCACGTTAGACCATCACATCATTACAGAAATCTTACCCTATTGTGGCTCGGATACGATACAGGTAGGCAATGACTTAGGTTTGTAAATTGCTAACTATGAAAACACACATTTTCAGTCATCTAATCAAACTTTTCACATGCGTAATATTTATCATGTTCCATCTATTACTAAAAATTTACTTTCTGCACGTCAATTTAGTCTTGATAACAATATCTTCTTTGAATTTCATCCTGATCATTGTCCTGTAAAAGATAGAACGACATGTGTTATTTTACTCCATGCCAAGATTAAAAATGGTCTGTATTATCTTCAATGTCCTTCCTTTAAATCTTTTATTGGTGAACGCACTAATAAACCAGTTTGACATCCTTCTCTTCGAATAGTTGAAAAAAATCATAAGTCAATTTAGTTTATCTACTTCATATACCTCGTCACCTCAGTTATGTAAGGCATGCTTGGAAGCTAAGAGTCACAAGTTACTCTTTTCTCCATCTAATCATATTTCTAATTTTTCATTTAAAATAATTTATTTTGATATTTGGGGTCCCACTCCTATCCTATCCCATCAATGTTTTTTATATTATGTCACTTTTATTGACCATTTTAGTAAATTTACTTACCTCTATCCTATGAAATGAAAGTTTGATTTACTTGACATATTTTGTTGTTTTCAAAACCAAGTTTTTCATTCTGATTGGGGAGATGAGTATAAAGTTTTTCATTATCATCTTGCTTCTTGTGGAATTATTCATCGAGTTTCTTGTCCCCATAACCTTGAACAAATTGATTTAGCAGAGAGAAAGCATCTACATATAGTGGAAACAACCTTAGCTCTTCTTAATCATGCATCGATTCTACATAAATTTTGGGATGAAGCAGTTAGCACTGTAATTTACCTCCTCATAAATCACCTTCCAACTCCATTATTTGATCAAAAGTATCCACTAGAGAAGCTTTATAATCGAACTCCCCACTATTCTTTTTTTTTAGTTTTTTGTTGCGCATGTTATCCATGGTTACGTCCCTACTCTAAACATATATTAGACTTTCATTCACAACTGTGTGTTTTCCTTTGTTATAGCAATTTGCATCATGGGTATATTGTTGCTTACCTATATCGACCGGGCGAATTTATATTTCCTAGCATGTTAATTTTGATAAGTCTCTCTTCTCTTTTTAAGTAGCATGCTCATCCTCTCCTCTAGAGACAAGTGGCACATATTTGGTACCACCCACCCTTACAATAAGCATGCAACATCTATCTCCTCTACCGATAAATGATATTAATACACGAGGTAATGATATTTTGGGTCTAGCTCCATCTCCGCCACTCTTTGAGGCCCCCCCCTCTAATTCTTCTAACACATCATCAAATCATGAGGATAATTTACTTCTCTCCCTAGATATGCCACATATCGCATTTTTGCATTCCCAGCCTAGCTTCTCGCCTTATTTGACAAGTGATTTGATGAAGATGCTCCTCAGGGCACACTTTCCTTAAGTGATATCTATGCATGATATCCACCAGAAGTCACTCGATATCCCTTTCCACGAGCTCTAGTTGTCTCTTCAAAATCTATGGAACCAACGTGCTTTTAAATTGGTGTGCTACGATAACTACAAAATTTGATGCTTGGTGCTTAGTTCCTCGCACTGCCTTCATGAATATTGTAAGTTCCAAATGGGTCTTCCGTCTCAAGTATGCAACATCTATCTCTTCTACCGAGAAATGATATTAATACACGAGGTAATGATATTTTGGGTCTAGCTCCATCTCCACCACTCTTTGAGGCCTCCCCTTCTAATTCTTCTAACACATCATCAAATCATGAGGATAATTTACTTCTTTCCCTAGATATGCCACATATCGCATCTTTGCATTCCTAGCCTAGCCTCTCGCCTTCTTTGACAAGTGATTCTGATGAAGATGCTCCTCAGGGCACACTTTCCTTAAGTGATATCTATGCACGATATCCACCAGAAGTCACTCGATATCTCCTTCCACGAGCTCTAGTTGTCTCTTCAAAATCTATGGAACCAACATGCTTTTAAATTGGCGTGCTACGATAACTATAGAATTTGATGCTTGGTGCTTAGTTCCTCGCACTACCTTCATGAATATTGTGGGTTCCAAATGGATCTTTCGTCTCAAGTATCGTGTTGATGGCTCTCTTGAATGATATAAAACTCGTCTTGTGGCGAAAGGATTCAATCAACAGTCAAGTATTGACTTTAATGATACATTCAATCTGGTTAATAAGATTACAATTATCATATTATTACTATCTATAGTTGTTAGCTCCAACTAGCCAATACGCCAATTAGATGTTTCCAATACCTTTCTTCATGGTCATCTTGAGGAAACCCTGTACATGGAGCAACCGTCTGGGTTTATTCATCCACAACTTTTAACACATGTTTGTCAGTTGAAGAAATCATTATATAGTCTTCGACAAGTTCATCGTGCATGGTTTCATCGTCTCTCTACTTGGCTACATACTCAAAGGTTCTTTGGCTCAAAAACTTACTCCTCTTTATTTTTTAAGTGCAATGTTGACTCTATGCTTTTTCTCCTTATTTACGTGGATGATAATCTTCTAACTGGTAATGATCAAGAATACACTACTTCTCTACTTCGTCTTCTTATTCAAAAATTTCTTATTAGAGATCTTGGTATGACCCATTTCTTTCTTGGTATTGAACTTTTTTCAAATCTTGATGGTTGTCTCCTTTCACAAAGCAAATATATTACTAGTATTCTTCAACGAGCTAAAATAGATGGTGTGTGTCCTATCTCAACACCAATTATTGTAGGCAACTTTTCTATACATTCATCATCTCTTGCTTCGGCCGATCCTCAAATTTATTAGAGTATTATTGAAGTCTTACAATATGTCACTATCACACGTCCTGATATATCTTTTGTTATCAATCCGCCTTGTCAATATATGCATTTTCTCACTGAACAATATTGGGAAATATTGGGAAGGAGTTAAGAGAATCCTTTATTATCTCAAAAATACTATTTTTCATAATCTCTTTTTATATCGACGTTCCTCATGAGGGTTGAATGCATTTAGTGATGCAAATTGGGCAGACTCTCCTGAAGATAGACGTTCTACTGGAGGATATGTAATATTTCTTGGACAAAATCTTATCTCATGATATTCTAAAAAGTAGCATATTATACCTCGATCCAGTACACTAATGTAACGTCTAAAATCATTTGGCTCCAATCCCTTTAACATTAGAGCAACATATCTTACTATAAATCCAGTTTATCATACTTGCACAAAACATATAGAGATAGATTTTTACTTTGTACGAGAACGTATAACGGTTAAACAACTATCAATCTCATACATTTCTACAGAGACAGAGGATCAAGTTGCGCGCATCTTATCCAGACAACGATTTCATAGATTGACAACCAAACTCAACGTGTTATTTTACTGTTAACCTATGACAATTCTATAAACACAACTAGCCCTGGGGTGATTGATCTGTCCCTATAAAATTTTTCCATCGATCATCAAGGTAAATCTAGAAGTACTCGCGACGGGCAACTAAGAAGCTCAATATTCTTTGGTTGCGCACCCCATTTGAAAAAAAAAATCTATAAATTTATTATAGTTAAAGGATCGAACTGCGGATATCTAGATGATTAACCCATGGTATAAGAAAGTACATATTTCTTTACATGCTTATCAGTAATCTCTCACGTTCAAATCAATCCGTCAACGCAGTTTTATTGATATATCAGCATGAGACTTCGCGAGGGGACGAATCAGGCGACCTGAACCGCAGCAGCGGAGGAGGCGGCGCGAAGGGATCGTCGCCGCCGTTGGGCAGGAGGTCGCCGGTCCTCACGACGGTGAAAACAATGAGCACGACGACGACGATGACGGAGAGCGCGGAGAGGAAGAGCATGAGCGCGTCGGAGATGCCTCCCTTAACCGCCTGCGCGTATTCCGTTGCCGCCAGCGCCAGCATCGTCAGCGGGAACGAGTACGCCCACCACGCCACGTTGAACCGCCGCATCGCCTTCTTGAACAGCGCCGGCCTCGACGCCTGCATTAATATTAATTATTTTATATAATTGGGTAGTTTTCTAAATGCCCCAAATTTTAATTTATTTTCGAAAATACTCTTAAGGCTTCGTGTTTGGAAGGGGGATTTTGAAATTAGTGAAAGTTTCGGGGCATCGTTACCAAGGAAGCCAGGAGGAAGAGGGAGAGGTAGAAGAGCATCTTGGAGCCGACGTCGAATTTGCCGGCGATGGAGTCCCAAGCCAGGCTGGCCATGCTCGGCGCGGCGATGAAGAGGAAGAACACCGGCCGGAGCATCGGCGGGAGGCTGCTGCTGCCGACGAAGCGCTGGTAGAGGGTGACGAAGAGGACGAGGTAGTGGACCATCCCCAGGGAGAACATGCAGGTGGCGGCCTCCGCCCACCCCGTCCGCGACGCCGTCATCGCCCCCACCAGGTTCCCCACCACCGTCATCTGGCTCGTCGGGTTGGCCATCAGCGACAGGAACCGCTTCCCGTCGGTGAACCACTGCCCGTAGATCTTGACGTCCAGCAGCAGGATCGGCGCCGCGAAGACCCACCACAGGGGGCGGAACAGGGGAGCGGCCGCCGCTGGCGCCGCCTGCAGCAGGAGCAGCCAGGAAATCCAAGGGGCGAAGAGGTAGTTGACGCCCACGGGGTGCGAGAACTCAGCCGCCACGTGGCGGCGCCGCAGCCCGCACCGGAGCGCGTAGAGCGCGCATAGGCCCACCAGCACCGCCAGCGCGACCGACCAGAGGAGCAAGTAGACAGCTCCCGGAACAGAGCGCGACAGGTGACGGAGAGCCGCCGAGCGAGCAGAGGCGCCGCCGCCCGGCTCGCTCAGCGTCTTCCAAAGCAGCGCCTGCCCGCAGAGCGAGAGACTGATGCGGAAGTAGCCGGCGTGGAAGCCGGTGAGCTTACCGCAGCCCCTGGTCATTCCATCAACCGCTTGGGTCCGGCCTTCACCGGCGCCTGCGGTGACGGGAAGCTCTTTCATCTCCATTACATGAATCACGATGAGGACTGGGGGAAGAAGTTCTTCTGTATTTATAGATTTCACCGATCTTTTATTTTTATCTTAATTCATAATATTCAAAGCATTCACCATTGAAAGTGGTCATGATCTATCTATTTTAAAAAAAGATTGATGTACCGATTCAGTCCCACGCCTGCTCTCGTTGATCTTTCTATAGAGTCAAAAGCCAAACAATGATATTTGCTATTATCAAACACTACTTATCAATTGTTTTTACTTTTTATCAAGTGTCACTATACATATAATCTGACCTACATAATACCTAACATAATCCTAACCTAACTTCATGTGTAGGTAGTATTTTATCCTCTCGGGGCGGTGCGATGGTTAAAACATGGGGTGTTGTCACATGAGACCTTGGGGTCGAAATTCGACGTGACCGAGCATAACCTTCCCCATGTCTTAGTCATTTGCACTAATGGCTAGTAGTCACCCATGATTTACCTCCTCCGTGTTGGCCTAGGGACGGGTTGGCGGGGGCGCTGAGGACGAGCGAATCGCCTTTTGCCACATGTGTAGGTAGTATTTCTTTTTCTAATGTAATTAAGTTAATGCAAAAAAAAAAAACACTAAAATTTACCATGGCAATAATTATATCTACCATTGATAAACTCCTACTATTAGATAGGGGTGAACAAAATATCGATCAAATCGAAATAACTAATCGTTTGAATTTAAAACTTCGGTTAATTCAAAATTTACCATAGCACTAATTATATTTCTATAAACTCCTAATATTACATAGGGGTGAACAATAAAATCGAAATAACTAATCGATTGCTATAGCGTTAATGGTCGATTAATGATCATTACTATCCGAGCAGTGAAACACTGGTGGGAACATAATCCTAACCTCTGTCGTACAACTCTTGTTCGGCGGAGTACCCGTGATAGCAATCGGGTGCCCATCAGTTCGCCGTGATCACAAGTGCTTGGTGAAGTTCATGGTCAATTGTTGTATCCTGGGAAACAGACGACCCAAGTAAGCCTCGAAGCACTGCCGGAGGTGAGGCGAATCTGTTTCAAGGAAACTACGACTCTCGCAGGCATCGGTCCGTTGCTCGCTCTGTTCTGCCGGTTTCGCTCGGCGTCGAAGCACGGTCGGCCACTTGCTTGGTCTCTGCGGTCGACCTGGCTGCTTCGCCCGATCGGCCTGTCTGCTTCACCCGATTGGCCAATCTGCGCTCGACCTATCTGTTTCGCTTGATCAGCCAGTCTGCGCCCGACTTATCTGCTTCGCCCGATCGGTCGGTCTGCGCTCGACCTGCCGCTACGCCCGATCGGCCAATATTCGATCGGCCTGTCTACCGCCCGACCTGTCTACAGGGGCGGATCCAGGATTTTAGGTTTGAGGGGGCCGAATTAATACGTCTCCTGGCTATGTGATGACTTGCTCGAAAGCATCATCATAGGCCAGCGTGACTGGATGGTCAACGACCGGCAGCCTAAACTCTTTCTTCACCTTGGAGGTTTTAGGGTTGGAGGTCGGGTTGATGCATCTCCTAACTGTGCGATGATTTGCTCCATGAAAGTGTCATCGCAGAGCGTGATCCATGGTTTGCAAGAACAATCTTGGTGTCATCTCAAACTCTACCATTCCAATTTCAATATTGTTTCACGGAACGATCACAACACGGATTTATAAAATAAATAAATAAAATTTATTGTATAAATTTTTTATTAGAATGAATTTAATAATTAAATAATTAATAATAATAATAATAATAATTAGTTAAGGACTTGCAGAATAAATAAATTTAAATATATAAAATTTATTTAGGAATTTTTAGAATTTAAAATAGATTTTCTATAATATTTTAGAAGATAATTTATGTTAAAATTTAATTAAGTTATTTAAATTGAGAATTAATCAAAATCTAACCTAAACTAATGAACTCCCAATTAATTACCCTATGTTTTTTTTCTTACGCTGTCTTCCCTTTTCGCACGTCTTGGTCATTGCCACCAAAGTCCAAACCACTTCCTTCCTTCTCAGCTTTTCACCTCCCCACCCCCACTGCCTCTCCGCCATGATATATCGCTGGAAAAGTTACTGTCGCCGCCGTGATATTCCGCCGGACAAGATGCTGTCGTGAGGTCTAGAACGTTATATACAAGAAATTTGACACGGCTCATGCCATTCCAAGCGTTCCGCATCCGTTTTGACGAATTATATCATGATCAGCTGGTCGGGCGCGAGATAGCCCAAACTTTTCCCCCACCTTGGGGGGGCCGTGGCCCCCCCTAGTCTTATACTAGATCCGCCACTGCCTGTCTGTTTCGACCGGTCTATCCGCGCTCGGACAGACTGCTTCGCCCGATCGGCTTGTTTGCCTGTCAACTCGCCAGACTTTTTTGCCCCCCCCCCCCGACCGTACTACTCAGTCACTCTGGTTGAGCCGTTGATATGTCCGATTGGCGTGTCTACCTCTTGATTTTTCAACTCGGAAATACAGACCTACTGCTCGGTAGATCTGTCCGCTCGAGCATTTATTACTTATTACAAAGAAGGGATGAAGTGAAGTGGACAGCACAAAGTGAGGTCAAGAACGAGTTGCAGGAACTTCACGAGGTCAGCCATGGCAAAAAGTACACGTCAAACTTTATGAAGCAAACATCACCATCTCTCTAAGATAACTCTTAACACTTTATGATGCTTTATTCTTTCTTTGTTTTTCAGAAATATCCATTTAGAGTTTATGCCATATGAGTTGTCTGTTTCCCTGGTATCAGATTCATAGAATGCATTCCTCCTAAATGCCTCAAGTATTCCTATCAGTTTATCATCCATTTGGTGTTGTCTAATCTTTATCTTAGGAAGTTTGATACAGCATATTATTCTCCAAGTTTGTTGTATTACATTTCTAGTTGAAGTGAATATCTTTACTGCATTTTGGTCACATCACAGGAGATCAACTTGCATTTTGCTTCCAGACTACAGATAGACAAAGTTTGGACTGGAATATGAAGTCTGAAAAAGGGGAAAATTTTTAAAATAGGCCTAAACAGTACAGTTATTACAAAAATAGATAAAATTAAAATGTTTTACAAATCTAGGTGAGAGGACTTCATATCCGGGATTTAAATCCCGATTCTTATTTTTTTTAATTGATTTCCTTATATTTCAGGATTTAAATCCCGGATATGAATGAATTACCGGGATTTAAATCCCGGTAATTGTTTTTAATTATTTTTTACAAATGATTTCTTTTTTTCATTTGCTTAAGTTTAATTATTATTTAAACATTGGTTAATAAAATAAATTAGCTTGGTAACAGAAATTATAAACAATTATTACGAATTTAATTTTTTTTAAAAAAAATAAAACTTTAGCTTATTACCTGAAATTGCATGTGAAATTTTTAGCTTTATAATAGGACCATAGCACATGCGGCACAATATAAAATTAATAATTATAATTTTTTTTAAAAAAAATAAAACTTAAGCAAATGAAAAAAAGAAATCATTTGTAAAAAATAATTAAAAATAATTATCGGGATTCCGGGATTTAAATCCCGGAATATAAGGAAATCAATTAAAAAAAATAAGAACCGGGATTTAAATCCCGGATATAAAGTCCTCTCACCTAGATTTGTAAAAAGTTTTAATTTTATCTATTTCTATAATAACTTTGCTATTTATGCCTATTTTAAAAATTTCCCTGAAAAAGTAGCTACAGCTTGATGGAAACGCAGCTGTACATCTATATGCATGCACTTTACATACATGTGAAAATAGGATAAAAATTAAAAAGGTAATATTTTTTATTGGAATCGTGAAAGGAGCATTTTTTTCATTTACTAAAAAAAAAAGACATCCTATCCTGCTACTTATAACACTAATAAATTATATTATAACCATTATGAACTATAGTTATTATAATATGAATATTTCATCTCTAATCAATATGATTGATATTATATTATAACAACATTTCAACTCTTATTAATACTAATAATATTGTGTTGCAACACCTATAATTCATAACTCAATATAGATGATTCATCTCTAATCAACACTTTTCAACATTGGTCAATACAAATCAACATCATGTTATAGCAACTACAAGTTATAACTGCTACAACATAATTTTTTTTTTTTGTATTATAGTAACTCATAGCTATAATTGTGTAATAGCTATCTCATAGTTTCTATAATTGCATAGTGGTTAAGACATGGTAGTTGTCGGTGCAGCAGGGACCGACAAAAGGAGGGTGAATTGTTTGCAAATAAAAGTTATACCCTCCTCAACCAATTTAAACTCAAATATATGCAATAGTTATAAATTTAAACAAAACTAACTTATGAACAGAAAAGAAGGACTCAGTTATTTACTTGGTTACAACTAAGAAGATTGTTAATCTAAGACAGTAGTAAAGCGCTATGAACGATCTCCTTCTCTGAAGGCGGAGAAGCCTTTTACACACTTGGAAGCACAGAACTATTGCTAGAATGAAAGTGCAGAAATTGTAGTTCGATTTCGTTGTTCTTTAATGGCTACCCAAGATCTCCTTTATATAGGGGTTCTAGAGCTTATCAGGATCCCCAGGTTCGGTCGATCGAACCTACTGTACCTGCCCAGTCTTTTGTCCAGGTGCAGTATCTGAGGATCGAGCTTTGGTTCGGTCGACCGATCCTTATGTTCGATCGACCGATCGGCCAACGGTCTCCAGCTGAGTTGGCCCGATTAACTTGCTCGACTAAGTCTCTGGATTAACTTCGGTTCGGTCGATCGATCAGGAGATTTGGTCGACCGATCAGCTTTACCAACGGTCAGCTTCTGACGTGGCATTGGCGGTTGGTTGCTGATTGAGAGGGGTTCGGTCGACCGATCAGGAGGTTCGGTCGACCGAACCATTGACAAGTCAACTTCCAGTTGACTTGCTCTGATTCGGCTTCTTTGGGTGATTTCGGTCATCCGGAATAGGGCTCACCCGAACCCAGTTCCCGGCCTTCTCCTCGAGCAGTCTTCCGTCCCGGCTTTACATCCCTCGAACACCGCGCATGTTCTTCACGCCCACCAGGTGTACTCTTCCGCAGCTCTCTCGTCCTTCGGACGCACCGAGCCCGTCGGCTTCCTTCCCGTGTCGTCCTTCTCGCTAGCTGCGTCTTCCGCTCGACTTCCTGCGCTCCTAAGCTCCTGCACACTTAGACACAGGGATCAAACACAAAGAAGAACCTAACCTATACTTGGTTGATCATATCAAAACTACCACGGGGTTCAACAGTAACTGCTACACTAATATAAAAAACAAGGACAGTTTGCTCTTTTGATTTTTTTTTCCCTTAAAAATATACACAAGGACAAGAATTTGAATGTGTTTTGATCGACTTGACAGGTAATATATGACTCCCAGTTCAGTCCTCTGAGGTGACTTAGCTGATGGCCATCCACTAAGTATTAGAAATCCAAGTCAGGGAAGGAGACAGAAGATGGGCCTGTGAGTGCTGCCTCTGAGTGGAATAGGTCAGTGCAAGGCTAGATGTGTTGAGTCAACCATGGAGCTTTGCTGATAGTTTCAGTACTTTGGTGTAAACATGTGATTCATGATCCCCCATTGATGACACAAAAGCAAGTAAGCAGAGGTTGCTTTCAGACAAGCATGGCCAACACTTTACCAGTTGTGTGTATAAAATACAGTGCACAATGGCACTTTTCAGTGAAACTTATTTCACACTAACTTGATAGGTGAACCACTTTACCTAATTGGATTAAAGATTAAGTCATGCTACTTTTTGGGTGGATAGTGGCCACTTGCATTTCCTTGAGATGTCAGTCAGTCAGTTCTGTAATGTGAGATATTGAATCTACATCATACGAACAAAGACAACTAGTCTCTGGATCACTTCTACTTTATTTATTAAGAGATGGTTTCCATCATATCACTTTGATTCTCGTAAGATCATGATATACTTCAACTTGTTATCAATTTTGTTTTTTTTTTTCATAACATTATCACTTTTTATAAATGATCCAGTTGAGAGAGATCAGGGGATGGGTTGATTTCTTGAAGTATCCGCGGCAGAGCTCTTTTGGTAGGTCAAATGTGCATCAGGTTGGCTTCTGACGGATTGGTTTTGTGTCGATCGGCAGTTGCCAAGCCGGACAACACAAGGATTCCGACTGACCACGGCAACTGAAAGGACTGAAAGAAGGGGTTAGATATAATCTCGCTAGCCACTCATTTTCCATCAGCCTTGTCTCGTGGCTATGTAGGCAAGTGTGGAGGTCACTGAGACTGTTTAAGCGAGCAAGATAATGGAGGTGATTCTGGTCGATAGAACAAGCCCTAATGCACCTACTATGGGAAATTTAGGCATGTCCAAGATACTTGTTATCTTCTTCGAGGTTATCGATTAAGCCATCGCTTACAAACCAAATTATCAATCATCTTCTTTTCCACACTGCAACAAACATCTTCTCTCGGTTACATGCTGTCTTTATCTCACAAGGCATTTTACTGCATTTACAATACACAAAGCTAGGGTATGCTCATTCTCAAAAAATTATCTCTTTTTGGTTCCACTATTTTCTGCTCTCTAGCTCACTTAAGTATCAGAGGGGGTTTGTCAGGACAAGACCGGCACCCTCTGACTACGTGTTGATCGGAAATCATTTAACTTGATACGGAGAACACAAGAAGCGCTCGGCCATCAACGCCCAAGAAGTGCTCGGTTACGGGCATCCGAATTCTTCCGTATCAACGCATAAACTTTTTAGGGTGAATACTAAGCCAAAATGCATAAGCCCGAGCTAAAATTTCTTCACTAAGCTTGAAAGCCTTTCATTTACTCACAATTCTCCACATAAAACTAAATTATGTGAGATGAATTGTTTAGAGCAGTGGTAAGAGAATCCAATCATTATCAGATAATCTTGGTTCAGTGCAAGCGAAATAACTTTCTATTTCCAGATTTGTAGTCTTTAGCAGATATGAATAGAACTAATTGAAATATATATTTGTAGTATTCATTTGTTGGAAACACCTGGAGTTGTTGTTCTATAAGTATCTTTGTTTATGAAAGAATTTAGCAAGAATGTTTTGAGTCAACAACTTGGATGATACCAATGAATCTTGCTAAACTGCAACCCTATTCCTAAAAGATGCTCCAAATGAAGATGACACAGACGATTCACAATTGGACTGTGAATGTATTCAACATGTCAATACCGAGTGATTGTGCATAATACGGGATAATTTATTAAAACACCCCTAATGTTTCAATCTAGTCCTAATTATGTCCCACAGATTATCCCAAATATATTCCCACCATCAACTCCTCTGTTAACTGATACGGAATCAGTCACGTGATAGCCACATGACTAACCTGTGATGGGATTCTTAAAGAAAAAACGGAGAAGCTTGGCTGGGCTTCGTCTTATTTCCCGATCCCCCCTACCTTAAACCTTAATTCTCGCGGGATCGTTGGCGGTGAAGTCGTCGAGCGGTGAAGACGTCTAACTCCAGCGACGAAGACGTCTATCTCCAGGATCCCTCTAATCCCCCTTGTATCAACCCTTCGGGCCATGTTATTCCCCCCGTGACAGCCTACTAATTCGTCGTGGGATCATTGGTGGTGAAGACGTCTAATACATCACACTTTGGCTGCCGACTTTGCGGGCAACATTTAACAACGTTGGGAGCACAAATTAGTAAGTCCTATGAGAAAACTACGTTTTGTGATTAATCTTACAAGTTAGAAAACTTTAGGATATGCAACTAATAATTTGATGAAGTAAACGCTTGTTGCAATTCACCTCAGACTATGGTATTTTCTATCCTTTTTTTCAGAATTTTAATTATATATTTGTTGTTTAATTACTTATTAGATGACACTCATAAAACTTGTTTTCTGTATTTATTTTTTATTTACAGATAATGTTGGAGAACCAGATGAGATTGAAATCGAATCAGTTGTTGATGGAAGTAGATAAGATGATGAGGACGATGAAGATTTTCATGACAATGGGTATGAGTTTGATGAAGAAGATAGATTTTTTATAGTCACGTTGATCATGATGCCGAAACACTGGACAATAAAGTGACCATTGATAATGGAGTAATTTGAAATGAGGTTTTATTTAACATGCAGGTTGGTTTTTGCGCATCTTGTTTAAGGATTGTTTGCATATATTATCTATATTTATAAGTTTTTTATTCTTAATGATTACTAAGTATATCAATATTTTTGCAGGATGTAAAAGGCGATGCTAATTGTGTTGATATTGATGAATTGGTTAGTAATGTGGGTTCTGATGATGATGATTGTGATGTTGGTTGCTACTCGGAAAACCTAGAGGTTCCACTGTACAAAAATTTTGTACAAAGGTCTGAACCTTTTCCTAGCTACCATGTGTTCTTTTAAATTAAATTTTGGATCGCCTGCGGAACTTAACACGTTTGATCCAAAACTTAACTTATTTGTTCTTTTAGGTTTTGACTTGGATCTCCTGCGGAACTTAACACGTTCGACCCAAGTCATCTTAAGTTATTAATTCCATTAAATATTAATTTCCATAATTGGTTCCCAGTACTGACGTGGCGAGGCACATGACCTTCTTGGATATGAGAGCAACCACCACCGACTAGACAAAACCTTTTATAGAAAGCTAATATTTAATTTCCTAAAATAACTTTAGGTTAACCGAAAAGAACAATCAAATCACAAGGAAAAGAAAAAACAAAAGAACACAACATCGAAAAACATATTCGAAATTCTAGAATCGTAAGCCTCTTGTATTTGGTATTATTTCCATAAATAACTAGTATGATGCGGAAAGAAAAATTACTAGTTATACCTTGTAGAAAAACCTCTTGATCTTCTACCGTATTCCTCTTCTAACCTCGGACGTTGTGTGGGCAACGATCTTCCGAGATGAGAAACCACCAACCACCTTCTTCTCCTCCTAACTAGGTTCGGCCACAAAAAACTTAACCAAGGATGAAAAACAAAACACCAACCAAGCTCCAAGAGATGCTAGTTTTCTCTCCTTCTTCTTCTTCTTCTTCTCCAAGTAGTATCCGACCGCCACAAGAGCTCCAAGCCTTTGAGAGATTCGGCCACCACAAAGAGGGAGAGAGGAAGAGGATGGCCGGCCACTCCAAGGAATAAAAGAGGGAGAGAAATAATAGAGGTTGTGTCTCATGAAGGCACCCTCACCCATTCTTTTATATTCCTTGGCCTAGGCAAATTAGGAAATTTAATTACAATAAAATTTCTTAATTCCCTTGACATGATTTAATTGAGAAAAATAAAATAAAATTTCCCCAATTAATCTCTAATGGCCGGCCACATTAAAAGAGATAAATTAGACAAGTTTTAATCAACAATTAAAACTTCCTAATTTGTTTCCGGAAATTTTAAAAATTAAAATTTCTCTTTAAAAATCTTTTCATGGTTGATAAAAAGAAATTTCTATAATTTTAATTTTATCAACATGTGGATAAGTTTAAAGAGAAAATAAAATATCTCACCAATCTACAAATAAGGAAAGAGATCTAATCTCTTTCTTTAATCTTTTATAGATATTTTACAAGAGAGATATTTTAATTATAATTCTCTTTAATAAATTATTTCTTCCACATAATAAAAATTAAAATTAAAATTCTTTTTTAATTTAATTTGGCCGGCCCCCACTAGCTTGGGTTCAAGCTAGGGCCGGCCACCCCAATTTATACCTAGGTCGGCCCTAACTTGGTTCCCAAGCTAGCTTGGTCGGCGCCCTATTGGTGGGTATAGAAGGTGGGTATAGGTGGGTATAGTACTCTATAAATAAGAGGCTACGATAGGGACCGAGAGGAGGAATTGGTTTTGGTCTCCCGATAAAATTAAGCATCCCGTGTTCGCCCCGAACACACAACTTAATTTTATCAATAATAATTCATTCCACTAGAGAACTATTATTGAACTACCGCACCAATCCCAAATTACATTTTTGGGCTCCTTCTTATTATGAGTGTGTTAGTCTTCCCGTGTTTAAGATATCGAATGTCCACTAATTAAGTGAGTTACTGACAACTCATTTAATTAATATCTTAGTCCAAGAGTAGTACCACTCAACCTTATCATCATGTCGGACTAAGTCCACCGCAGGTTTAACATGACAATCCTTATGAGCTCCTCTTGAGGGCATTATCAACCTAGTATCTCTAGGACATAGTTTCCTTCTATAATCAACAACACACACTATAAGTGATACCATTTCCCAACTTATCGGGCTTATTGATTCATCGAACTAAATCTCACCCATTGATAAATTAAAGAAATAAATATCAAATATATGTGCTTGTTATTATATTAGGATTAAGAGCACACACTTCCATAATAACCGAGGTCTTTGTTCCTTTATAAAGTCAGTATAAAAGAAACGACCTCAAATGGTCCTACTCAATACACTCTGAGTGTACTAGTGTAATTATATAGTCAAGATAAACTAATACCTAATTAACTACGACCTTCTAATGGTTTGTTCCTTTTCATTTTGATCGTGAGCTACTGTTTATAATTTATAAGGTACTGATAACATCATCTTCTGCATGTGACACCACATACTATGTTATCTACAATATAAATTAAATGAACAACTACAAACAAATGTAGATAATTTGACCAAATGTGATTCTTTATTCATAATGAATGTTTACAAAGCTTAGGCTTTCAGTATACACTCCAACAATCTCCCACTTATACTAATGACTAAGCTGTCATATCTTCTACCATACATCTGATTCCCATTCCCTCCACATGCCGATCGAAAGCTTTCGCCGGAAGGGCCTTAGTGAAAGGATCTGCCAGGTTATCTGCTGATGCAATCTTGGCGATGACAACTTCTCCTCTCTTCACGATATCTCATATCAGGTGGTACTTGTGCTCTATATGTTTACTTGCCTTATGAGCTCGTGGTTCCTTCGAGTTTGCAACTGCATCGCTATTATCACAATAAATTGTGATGATTTTGGGCAAACCAGGAATCACATCTAAGTCCATTAGAAAGTTCCTGAGTCATACTGCTTCTTTAGCTGCCTCAGAGGCTGCTACATACTCAGCTTCCATGGTTGAGTCCGAAACGCATTTCTGCTTAACACTCCTCCATGAAATGGCTCCACCTCCTAAAGTAAACACATAGCCTGATGTAGACTTACTGTTGTCCCTATCTGATTAGAAATCTGAATCCGTGTAACCCACAGGGAGCAAATCGTCTGCTTGGTAAATTAGCATATAATCTCTAGTCCTTCTCAGGTACTTTAATATATGCTTTACCGCAGTCCAATGTTCTTGTCCAGGATTACTCTGATATCTGCTGACCATGCCCACGGCAAAACAAATATCAGGTCTCGTACATAGCATTGCATACATAAGGCTTCCTACAGCCGAGGCATAAGGAACTGCTTTCATGTCTTCTATCTCCTTTGATGTCTTAGGAGACATCTCTTTAGATAGAGCTACTCCATGCCTAAAAGGTAAGAAACCTTTATTGGAATCCTGCATACTAAAACGAGCAAGGATTGTATCTATATATGAAGCTTGGGACAGACACAACAATCTTTTCTTGCGATCCCTTATCACTTTGATCCCAAGAATGTGTGCACACTCTCCTAAGTCCTTCATATCAAATTGTTTGGACAACCATACCCTTACGTCTGATAATACCTTGACATTGTTGCCAATTAACAAAATATCATCTACGTATAGTACAAGAAATACCACCACGTTTCCGTTACACTTCTTATATACACAAGACTCATCCGGACACTGAATAAATCCATATGACTGGATTACTTCATTAAACCGGATGTTCCAAGACCTTGAAGCTTGCTTCAGTCCATAAATGGACCGATTGAGCTTGCACACTAGATGCTCTTTGCCTTTTTCAATGAACCCTTCTGGTTGCTTCATATGGATGTTTTCTTCAAGACTTCCATTAAGGAAAGCTGTCTTGACATCCATTTGCCAAATCTCATAATCCATATGAGCAGCAATGGATAAGAGTATCCGGATAGACTTAAGCATGGCTACCGGTGAAAAGGTTTCCTCATAATCGATTCCCTCTTTCTGAGTATACCCTTTCGCAACAAGCCTAGCTTTGAAAGTTTCTACCTTCCCGTCTGTCCCTCTTTTCCTTTTGTAGATCCACTTGCATCCAACGGCTTTTACACCATCAGGTGGTTCTACAAGCTCCCAGACCTTATTAGAGTACATAGACTCTATTTCAGAATTCATCGCCTTTTGCCAAGATGCTGCATCTATATCTTGGAGTGCTTCGTCATATGTTCGGGGATCAGGTTCATGTTTACCCGGGATCAAGTCCGAAGACTCTCCCAAAAACATGAATCTCTTAGGCTGCCTTACAACTCTCCCACTATGACGAGGCACTGTCTGTGGTTGTGTATCATGTGTGACACGTGTTGCAGTCTCTTGTGGAACTTCATCTTGTACTGTAGGTACTAAAGTAGACGTGTCCTCTCTTAGTTCTTCTAAAACAACTTTACTACTGGGCTTGTGATCCATTATATAGTCTTCTTCTAAAAATTGGGCATTGGTGCTAACAATGACCTTCTGGTCTTTAAGACTATAAAATAAACCACCTTTCGTTCCTTTGGGATATCCTACAAACACGCGAACTTCTGTACGGGATTCTAACTTATCAGCATCTGGTTTCAGCACATGTGCTGGACTACCCCAAATCCGAATATGTCTTAGACTGGGTTTTCGCCCATTCCACAATTCTATGGGAGTAGAAGAAACTGATTTAGAAGGTACTAAGTTCAGAACATACACTGCTGTTTCCAGAGCATATCCCCAAAACGAATTTGGTAATTCTGAATAACTCATCATCGATCTAACCATCTCCATAAGAGTCCTATTCCTTCGTTCTGCCACACCATTCTGTTGGGGTGTACCAGGTGCGGACAGTTGGGATTGAATCCCAGCCTCTGATAAGTAATTCCTAAACTCTCCTAAGAGGTATTCGCCACCACGATCAGATCGTAGTGTCTTGATACTTTTACCTAGTCGTTTTTCCACATCAGCCTTGTACTCTTTGAACTTATCAAAGCACTCGGACTTGCGGCGCATTAGGTAAATATATCCGTATCTTGAATAATCATCTATAAAAGAGACAAAATATTCAAAACCTCCTCTTGCCTGGACAGACATAGGACCACACAAATCAGAATGAACCAATTCTAACACTTCTTTGGCTCTATACCCCTTGGCCTTGAACGGCCTCTTGGTCATTTTACCTTCCAAGCAAGATTCACAAGTTGGAAAATTTTCCAACTCTAACGAACTCAAAAGTCCATCAGCTATAAGCCTCTGAATCCTACTTAAGTTAATATGACCAAGCTTTAGATGCCAAAGATATGCTTGGTTCATTTCCGAAGATTCTTTTCTTTTATTAGAGTTAGAAGATGAGTTATAAATTTCCATGTTTTACCTTGTGAAAGAAATTGGATTTAAAGTATACAAATTGCCAACTAATGCACCAGAACAGATAATCACTTTATTTCTTTTAATAACTACATCGTTACTGAAAGAAACTGAATATCCATCTAAAAACAGTTTAGAAACTGAAATTAAATTCTTTCTAAAACTGGGTACATAAAGACAATTTCTTAAAACCAAATTTCTATTTCTACTACAAGATAAGTAGACGTCTCCCACTGCAACAGCTGCCACCTTAGTAGCATTGCCCATGTAGACGGTAATCTCTCCTTCAGATAGTCGTCGGGTTTCCTGGAACCCCTGCAAGGAATTGCAGACATGATCAGTGGCTCCCGTATCTACACACCAGGTGCTGGTAGATAACACCGCTAAACATGTTTCAACAACTAGAGCATGAGATATACCTTTGTTTTGGTTCCTACGAGGACAGTCCGCCTTCCAATGTCCTGCCTGCTTGCCCTTCACTCCAGCTTTAAATCCCGTACTCTGAGATTTATTCACTTTCTTTGCTGAACCATCTTGTTTCTTCTTCTTCTTCTTCTTTCCTCTCGGTTTAGAAGTAGAACCATTTTCAGCATAGTGAATTTGAGCATTGTGACGAAATAATCCTTCTGTTGCTTGAAGTTCTGTCAGTAGTTCCGCTAATGAATAAATCCTCTTATTCATATTATAGTTCAGGCGGAACTGCTCAAAACTTCTAGGTAGCGTTTGGAGGATCATATCGATCTGGGTTTCCCCGTCGATTTCTCCTCCTAGGATCTGTATTTCGTTCATATAAGCCATTATCTTTAGGATATGATCCCTCACAGGAATACCCTCTTACATGGTGGCTGTCATTATCTTTCTCATGGCTTCTTGCCTAGAAGCTCTATCCTGATGACCAAAGAGTTTCTTGAGATTGTTCATAATATCATAGGTTGTTGGTAAATCTTGATGCTGATGTTGCAATACATTTGACATTGAAGCCAAAATGTAACACCGCGCCATCTCATCTGCTTTTACTCATTTCTTATGATATTCAATCTCCTCTTGGGTAGATTCACCAGTAAGTGCTTCAGGATAAGGCTCAGTCAGTACAAATTTATAGCTTTCAGCAGTAAGGACAATGTCCAGGTTCCTTTTCCAATCTATGTAATTAGGTCCAGTAAGTCTATTATGTTGAAGTATGATGGACAGTGGGTTGAAAGTTATCCTAAGAATCACAAATAACTTTTGGTCAGAACTCTAAATTTAGAATAATATTGATTCCTCAAACAATACTATTTTAAATTAACCAACACCTCAAAACACCGTGAATTTTGTATACCACGTTAGTGTGGACGTATACAAATTCAACATTTGTAAAAGGAGGGTTTTAACCCATTAATTTTATTATCTTGTCAACCTAACTTTTTGACAAATAAAATTAATAGTTGGTATCATTTGGTCACACAAATAATAGCAGTAACTCCGATGGGGAGGATACTATTAGATGTGTCTAAGTGTATACCACTACTTGACACTAAGTCCATTAATAAGATTATGCTCCTTCCGTTGGGGAAGTCTGTTCTAGTGATCCGCAAACAAGCTCATCCGTTATGGAGGAAGGCACTCAGAGCCAACGCGCAAGCTTGTTTGCATCACTTACAAACCAGTAATGGAGACCATGGGATTTATTTAAAAATCCCTCTCCCACTTAGTTATTTATAAATGAGGAATTTTAACTATGCTAGCCTACTAAACTTGTAAACTAACATGCACACACAGCACAATATAAAAGCAATAAATAGAAAATCTAATTTTCAACTATTATGGCTTTTGTCTCTAGTTGTCCTCCGTGTGTTGTCATCCCAAGCTGCTGCCATATTTGGCCACCGCCACCGGGTCTAGCTGTCACCTCCATCTTGCTCCTAGTTCCGCTGCGCCTCTGGTCCTTAGAAGGTTCCACGCTTTGCAAGATTCGATCCGCGACATAAATAGAATTTTACATTTTGATCCTATATTCCATAAAAGGAATGTACATGTATCTAGATCAAAAATAAAATCCTAATAAAACTAAATACAGCTCCTGCTGTATTTTAATACAATCATGCACACACATATAAATGCCCTTGATATGTCCAAGGGTCCAATCACACATATAATAATTAAAAGCCATAATAGTTGGATCCTGCATCCACAAAGTTAGCACATCCTACTATTAACCTGCCTAAATTATGTATGACATGTGCATAATTAACCTAATACCAAATACACAAAGGCAAAACCCTAGCTCTGATACCAATTGTTGGTTGCTACTCGGAAAACCTAGAGGTTCCACTGTACAAAAATTTTGTACAAAGGTCTGAACCTTTTCCTAGCTACCATGTGTTCTTTTAAATTAAATTTTGGATCGCCTGCGGAACTTAACACGTTTGATCCAAAACTTAACCTATTTGTTCTTTTAGGTTTTGACTTGGATCTCCTGCGAAACTTAACACGTTCGACCAAAGTCACCTTAAGTTATTAATTCCATTAAATATTAATTTCCATAATTGGTTCCCAGTACTGACGTGGCGAGGCACATGGCCTTCTTGGATATGGGAGCAACCACCACTGACTAGACAAAACTTTTTATAGAAAGCTAATATTTAATTTCCTAAAATAACTTTAGGTTAACCGAAAAGAACAATCAAATCACAAGGAAAAGAAAAAATAAAAGAACACAACATCGAAAAACATATTCGAAATTCTAGAATCGTAAGCCTCTTGTATTTGGTATTATTTCCATAAATAACTAGTATGATGCGGAAAGAAAAATTACTAGTTATACCTTATAGAAAAACCTCTTGATCTTCTACCGTATTCCTCTTCTAACCTCGGACGTTGTGTGGGCAACGATCTTCCGAGATGAGAAACCACCAACCACCTTCTTCTCCTCCTAGCTAGGTTCGGCCACAAAAAACTTAACCAAGGATGAAGAACAAACACCAACCAAGCTCCAAGAGATGCTAGCTTTCTCTCCTTCTTCTTCTTCTTCTTCTTCTTCTCCAAGTAGTATCCGACCGCCATAAGAGCTCCAAGCCTTTGAGAGATTCGGCCACCACAAAGAGGGAGAGAGGAAGAGGATGGCCGGCCACTCCAAGGAATAAAAAAGGGAGAGAAATAATAGAGGTTGTGTCTCATGAAGGCACCCTCACCCATTCTTTTATATTCTTTGGCCTAGGCAAATTAGGAAATTTAATTACAATAAAATTTCCTTAATTCCCTTGACATGATTTAATTGAGAAAAATAAAATAAAATTTTCCCAATTAATCTCTAATGGCCGGTCACATTAAAAGAGATAAATTAGACAAGTTTTAATCAACAATTAAAACTTCCTAATTTGTTTCCGGAAATTTTAAAAATTAAAATTTCTCTTTAAAAATCTCTTCATGGTTGATAAAAAGAAATTTCTATAATTTTAATTTTATCAACATTTGGATAAGTTTAAAGAGAAAATAAAATATCTCACCAATCTACAAATAAGGAAAGAGATCTAATCTCTTTCTTTAATCTTTTATAGATCTTTTACAAGAGAGATATTTTAATTGTAATTCTCTTTAATAAATTATTTCTTCCATATAATAAAAATTAAAATTAAAATTCTTTTTTAATTTAATTTGGCCGGCCCCCACTAGCTTGGGTTCAAGCTAGGACCGGCCACCCCAATTTATACCTAGGCCGGCCCTAGCTTGGTTCCCAAGCTAGCTTGGTCGGCGCCCTATTGGTGGGTATAGAAGGTGGGTTTAGGTGGGTATAGTACTCTATAAATAAGAGGCTACGATAGGGACCGAGAGGAGGAATTGGTTTTGGTCTCCCGATAAAAGTAAGCATCCCGTGTTCACCCCGAACACACAACTTAATTTTATCAATAATAATTCATTCCACTAGAGAACTATTATTGAACTACCGCAGCAATCCCAAATTACATTTTTGGGCTCCTTCTTATTATGAGTGTGTTAGTCTCCCCGTGTTTAAGATATCGAATGTCCACTAATTAAGTGAGTTACTGACAACTCATTTAATTAATATCTTAGTCCAAGAGTAGTACCACTCAACCTTATCATCATGTCGGACTAAGTCCACCTGCAGGGTTTAACATGACAATCCTTATGAGCTCCTCTTGAGGGCATTATCAACCTAGTATCTCTAGGACATAGTTTCCTTCTATAATCAACAACACACACTATAAGTGATACCATTTCCCAACTTATCGGGCTTATTGATTCATCGAACTAAATCTCACCCATTGATAAATTAAAGAAATAAATATCAAATATATGTGCTTGTTATTATATTAGGATTAAGAGCACACACTTCCATAATAACCGAGGTCTTTGTTCCTTTATAAAGTCAGTATAAAAGAAACGACCTCAAATGGTCCTACTCAATACACTCTGAGTGTACTAGTGTAATTATATAGTCAAGATAAACTAATACCTAATTAACTACGACCTTCTAATGGTTTGTTCCTTTTCATTTTGGCCGTGAGCTACTGTTTATAATTTATAAGGTACTGATAACATCATCTTCTGCATGTGACACCACATACTATGTTATCTACAATATAAATTAAATGAACAACTACAACAAATGTAGACAATTTGACCAAATGTGATTCTTTATTCATAATGAATGTTTACAAAGCTTAGGCTTTCAGTATACACTCCAACATGTGAAGCCCCGAAATTCCTTTGTTCAACCCCATTAAGGATGCAGAGAACCGTGACTTGCAGGTTGGTATGATTTTTAGCTCAACAGATGAAGCTAAGTTTGCTATTGAAAGTCATTGCATCCTACGGGAAAAGTGCAGAAATGAAAGTTGTGATTAGGTGATTCATGTGTTGCCAATGGGTCATGATAGTTGTTGGTAGATTAAGAGTTTTCAATGCAAACACAACAATTGTTTTGGGGATAATGCTACTAGAACTGCAAGCTCAACTTCGCTAGGAAAGACTTTTGTCAACAAGTTTAAATCGAACTCAAATTTGGGGACTATAGCTTTCAAAGATGAGATTTTTGATAGCTTAAGATTGAGTGTTTGAGGAAAAGAGCTTACTTGACTAAGAGGAAAGCTGTTGAAATGGTTCAGGAGTATGTTAGCCAACAATTTAGTAGGATCCGAAATTATTGTGCAGAGTTGATGAGGGGAGATCCAAGTGCCATAGCTATTTTAAAAATAATTGATGATGAAGATGGTCTAAGGTTTTAGCGTATGTACGTTTATTTTTTTGCATGCAAAGAAGGATTTAAGAAAGCATGTAGACATGTTGTTGGTGTTGATGGATGCTTTATTAAAAGTAAGAATGGTAGATAATTGTTGGCGGTAGTTGGGCCATATCCCAATAATAATATCTTCCCTATTTGCTATGCCTTGGTTGAAAGAGAAACAAAAGACAATTGGATGTGGTTTCTACAGTTGTTGGACACTGATATAGGCATTGGAGATGGACATGGATGAAGATTCATGTCAGACAAACAAAAGGGGTTGATTCCAGCATTTGAAAGTTTGTTTCCTGCTGCTGAGATGTTGGGACTTTCAGGCCGCAAAAATCGCTTTTGCGTTGCGGAAACCCCGAAGTCTTGCCACCGGATCCGTGCGAAGATTAAAATTTACATGTACTTGTTTCTATCCTAGATCTACTTTAGATCTACATGGTAGAGATTTTATACCTTTGATGCGAAGCCCTTCGCTTATCCCGCTCGTCCAAGGTTCTTCGGATCTCAAGTGTATTCAAGTGTACACACCTCTAGAAATATCCACACGGGACAAGAGATGGAAGAAAACACCTAGAGTGTGCTAGCACTCTTAGATGTTTAGGCCAAGGAGGATGAGAGGGAGAGAAGAGAGGAAGAGAGGACGAAGAAGATGAAATCAATTGCCTTGAATTACCAAAAATGTAACTCCTCTCCTTTTTAAGTGGTCGGCCACTCTTGGGATACCAAGAGTCATGCCTCTTGGTTTTTCTCCATGAGGTGGCACACACATAATGTAGTCATGATGATGTGGAACACCATCATTGGCCAGCCCCATGTCATGTGGCTTTAGTCAAATCAACTTGACTAATGAAGTGGCATTTGGTCAAGTCAAACTTGACTTCTTATCTCCCATGGTTGATCAAATCTAACCATTTAATTCAAACCAATTTGATTTAATGAATCTCTATCCATTAAATTAAATTGATTCAATGAGTCATAATCTAAATTAGACTCATTCAATACATGAATCAAATTGAGTCCAACTCAATTAGTCTAATTTGGATTACTCTTAATCCAATTTGGTTCATCATATGAACATAATCCTCTTGGTTCATCATATGAACATATTCTCCATCTAATTGCCCTTTGTGTATGCCCCTATAGGTTCTTGTAACGTTGGCAATGCTCCTAAACTCATTTAGAAGTATAAGTATTGAGCGGTATCTAGCAACACATCATCATTACTACCCAAGTTACAAGAATGTTGAAATCCAACATCACCTTTGTGACTACTAATTGTGACCCTTCACAATATATGATAATGTCCTTTCATCCTAGACATCTAGATTGATCAAATGAGGTATAGACCGTGTCATCCTCTAATCAATCTATGTCTTGAACTCCAAGTAAACTCACTCTAATCAAATGAGCTCAATATCTTATATTGACTCATTTGAGCATGGTCATGCACTTAGTGGTCTCACTCTATCAATAATAATGATGTCACTCCCGTCATATAGGAGGGATAGATCTCATCTACATCACTCACATCCCTCTGCATAATTTGTTACATACCCAGTAATCGCCTTTATAGTCCACCCAGTTACGGGTGACGTTTGACGAATCCAAAGTATGTAACTCCTTATGTAGGGAACCATGGTGAATTCAAGTCCAAGGACTAATAGTCATACTAATAGCCACATGAGAAAGTATATAACACTCATATAACGATCCATGATACTTTCTCATGGCGGGTCATTCAGTATACATTCTCCAATGCATACCCATGTGTTAACTTGATATCTCTATATCGATGACTTGTGAGATCAAGTCATCGAGTTGACCTACATGCTAGTCTCGTCGCATTAACATTGTCCCTGAATGTTAATACTTGACTAGAAATGATTAAGAGTAGTGTTCTCTATATCATCTCACTATCGATTCAACCAATCGATTGATATAGATAAGAACCTTCTACTCAAGGACGCTTTATACTTAGTTATTTGGCACCAATACAAGTAAGTATAATAACCATAAAGAAATGCCTTTATTAATATATAGGAATATGATACATCGAGTTCATACAACAATCATTATATGATTGGCTCTAGGGCTCTAACTAACAATCTACCACTAGCACTAGTGCCAATCAGTGTAGGCTCTAAGGCCCAATGACCTAGTGTGACCATCATACTTTCTCTGTGCCAAAGCCTTGGTCAAGGGATCAGCTATGTTAGCCTTTGTAGGTACTCTGCAAATCTTCACATCTCCTCTATCGATGATCTCTCGAATGAGATGGAAGCGTCATAGTATGTGTTTGGTCCGCTGGTGTGAGCGAGGTTCCTTATCCTGCGCAATTGCTCCATTGTTGTCACAATAAAGCTCAATAGGATCTGCAATGCTAGGAACCACCCCAAGCTCAATAATGAACTTGCGGATCCAAACTGCCTCCTTTGCTGCTTCTAATGCAGCAATATACTCGGCCTCTGTTGTAGAATCAGCAACTGTGTCCTGCTTTGAACTCTTCCAGCTCACAGCACCACCATTCAAGCAAAACACGAACCCAGACTGTGATCTATAGTCATCCTGGTCAGTTTGGAAGCTGGCATCATTGTAACCCTTTACAGCTAGCTCATCATTGCCTCCATATATCAAGAAATATTCTTTAGTCCTTCTTAAGTACTTAAGAATATTCTTGACCGATATCCAGTGACACTCACCTGGATCTGACTGGTACCTGCTCGTCATACTCAAAGCATACGAAACATTAGGACGAGTACATAGCATGGCGTACATGATAGATCCTATGGCTGAAGCATAAGGGATCGTATCCATGCGGTCTCTCTCTTGGTCAGTTTGGAACCCAGACTGCTATCTATAGTCATCCTGGTCAGTTTGGAAGCTGGCATCATTGTAACCCTTTACAGCTAGCTCATCATTGCCTCCATATATCAAGAAATATTCTTTAGTCCTTCTCAAGTACTTAAGAATATTCTTAACCGCTATCCAGTGACACTCACCTGGATCTGACTGGTACCTGCTCGTCATACTCAAAGCATACGAAACATCAAGACGAGTACATAGCATGACGTACATGATAGATCCTATGGCTGAAGCATAAGGGATCGTATCCATGCGGTCTCTCTCCTCTCTAGAAGAGGGACTTTAAGTCTTCGAAAGACTCACACCATGTGACATCGGCAGAAATCCTTTCTTGGAATTCTGCATGACAAACCGTAGTAATATCTTGTCAATATATGTACTCTGACTTAGGCCAAATAATCTCTTAAATCTATCTCTATAGATCTTTATGCCTAGAATACAGGCTGCTTCACCTAAGTCCTTCATTGAGAAACAATTCTCTAGCCAAGTCTTTACAGACTGCAGCAAAGGGATGTCGTTCCCAATGAGTAGTATGTCATTCACATACAATACAAGAAAGATAACTGTGTTCTCAACAACCTTCTTGTAGACAACGAGTTCATCTTCATTCTTGATGAAACCAAACTGTTTGATTGCATCATCGAATCGAAGATTCCAGCTCCGATAAGCTTGCTTTAGTCGATAAATGGACTTATGCAGCTTGCATACTCTGCCAGTATGCTAAGGATCTACAAAACCCTCAGGTTGTGTCATGTACACATCCTCGAGCAAGTTTCCATTCAGAAACACGGTTTTGACATCCATATGTCAGATCTCATAATCATGGTATGCTGCAATAGCAAGCATGATCCGAATGGACTTAAACATCGCTACTGGAGAAAAGGTTTCATCATAGTCAATACCATGAATTTGTTTGAAACCTTTAGCTACCAGACGACCCTTATATATAAGTCCATCCATGTCAGTCTTTCTTTTAAAGACCCACTTACACCTAATGGATTTGACCCCTTCAGGTGGATCAACCAAAGTCCATACTTGGTTGGTGTACATGGATTCCATTTCGGATCTCATGGCTTCTAGTCATTTCTCAGAATCTAGTCTCATCACAGCTTCCTGATAGGAGGTAGGTGTTAGGACCTTCGGATGGCTAGAGAGGGGGGGTGTGAATAGCCTCCACTTAAAACTCAATCAATTCCTCACAAAAGCTTGTTAGCACAGCGGAAATAAACAAAAATAAAACTGATGCAAGGAAAGAAACACAACCCACAACTTACACAAGTATGTACGAGGTTCGGGGATAACTTGCCCCTACTCCTCGGCATGTCCGTAAGGTGGACGATCCCTTGATCTTTCGGTAGATCACACCCCGGATAAATTCCGGCTAAGTATTTCTCCTTCTCGGTGGAGCAACCTCTCCACAAAGTCACAGAAATGATTTGAAATGAAGCACAAGACTTACAGAGTTTTGTGGCTGAAAGAATGAACAAATGAACTTACAGCCACGATGAAAGCAACACGCACAGACAGAAGGATTCCTCAGCCAAGAGCTCAACAACACAGCACCCTTGCTTCGGTTGACAGAGAGTTTCTCAAAAATCCTTTCGTACCCAAAACCTCTCTTCTTCCTTCTTCTTATCCCTCTGCTTTCTCACTGTCTTCAGCCAGAGCCGAATCGCTGTCACCTGTATCGAATCACTGCTACCAACTCAGGCGTCGCCAATCACTCTTCCTCCTCATCTGGTTCTCTGAACTCACACCAATACCAACCATGGTCTTCACTGGTGTCTCTGAGCTCGAACCAATAAGCAAGAGTCAAGCTGTCGCAGCCAGTGAACGTTGACGCTCGAATTGCACCGCTTGCAATGAAACACAGCAGAAAGGATACTTGGTCTTATTCTTCTGATGGAGCTTAATTTGAAATTAAGCACTGGCATGACACCTGCAACCTGTAACTCAAAAATCTCACAGCAGATGATTTGATCAGGTGAAACAGAAATCGCAGAGAAACAGCAGAAACAAACGACATTGTTGTGGATCGGTCAACAGACCGATCCATAGCCTTCCGGACCGATCAGGACACACCCTGATCGGTCTGGGATGATGCTGATCGGTCTGTGGACCGATCAGCCTATAGGTGGATCGGTCCACAGACCGATCCCCTATAGTTTTCCAGAATCCATCGCTTCCTTCTGATCGGTCTGTAGACCGATCAGATAACCCACAGAATGCTTCTGTGTGGTTACTGATCGGTCACGAGACCGATCAGATAATCCACAGATTGCTTCTGTGTGGTTACTGATCGGTCACGAGACTGATCAGTTCACTTAAGGTTGTTAAAGTGTATACTAAAAGCCTAGCTTTTGGTATAAACATTTATCTAGAAATAAGAATCACATTGGTCAAATGTCTACATTTATGATAAATGTAGTTGTTCAATTAATTTATATTGTAGATAACATGGTGTGTGGTGTCACACACAGAGGATCATGTTATCAGTACCTTATAAATTATAAACAGTAACTCACGACCATAATGGAAAGGAACAAACCATTGGAAGGTCGTAGTGTAATTAGGTATTAGTTTATCTTAACTATATAATTACACTAGTACACTTAGAGTGTATTGAGTAGGACCATTAGAGGTCGTTTCTTTTATACTGACTTTATAAAGAAACAAAGACCTCAGTTATTATGGAAGTGTGTGCTCTTAATCCTAATATAATAACAAGCACATATATTTGATATTTATTTCTTTAATTTATCAATGGGTGAGATTTAGTTCGATGAATCAATAAGCCCGATAAGTTGGGAAATGATATCACTTATAGTGTGTATTGTTGATTATAGAAGGAAACCGTGTCCTAGTGATCTAGGTTGAGAATGTCCTCAAGAGGAGCTCATAAGGATTGTCATGTTAAACCTTGCAGGTGGACCGACATGACGATAAGGTTGAGTGGTACTACTCTTGGACTAAGATATTAATTAAATGAGTTGTCAGTAACTCGCTTAATTAGTGGACATTTGACATCTTAAACACAGGGAGACTAACACACTCATAATAAGAAGGAGCCCAAAATATAATTTGGGATTGGTGCGGTAGTTCAATAATAGTTCTTTAGTGGAATGAATTATTATTGATGGAATTAAGTTGTATGTTCGGGGCGAACACGGGAAGCTTAATTTCATCGGGAGACCAAAACCAATTCCTCCTCTCGGTCCCTATCGTAGCCTCTTGTATATAGAGATTTATACCCACCACATACCCACCTTCTTACCCAACCAATAGGGGCCGGCCAAGCTAAGCTTGAAGCTCAAGCTTAGGGACGGCCAAGCCTAAAGGTTGGTCGTAAGGTGGCCGGCAAATAGCTTGGAACCCAAGTTTAGGTGGCCGGCCACATCATATTAAAAAGGATTTTTTATTAAAATTATTTCTTATGTGGATATCATAGTTTTAAAAGAGAGTTTAAAAATTAAATCTTTCCTTTTAAAGCTTTCTACAAAAGATTAAGAAAAGATTTGAAATCTTTCCTTATTTGTAGATTGAAAGGAGATTTTATTTTTAAGAAAAACTTTCCTTTTTGACCATGATAATAATTTAAAAGAGAAGTTTAAAAATTAAATATTCTCTTTTATTAGTTTCTACAAAAGATTAAGAAAAGATTTGATATCTTTCCTTATTTGTAGATTGAAAAGATATTTTAATTTTTAGAGATAACTTTCCTTTTGGAAATTATCCACATGTTTAGAAGAAGAATTTTAATTTATAAAATTTCCATTTTATTAACCAATCATGAAGGGATAAAAATTATTGGAGAAATTTTTATAAATTTCTAGAAACAAATTAGGAAGTTTTAATTCTTGTGTGAATTAAATTTTCCTTGTTTTGGGGAATTAGAAGTGGCCGACCATTATTATTAAAAGAAGAAAATTGTTTTTTAATTAAAATAATTTTTCTTTTTTATGACAAAAGAATTAAGGAATTTTTTATTAAAATTTCCTTATTTGTCAAGACCAAGGATTATAAAAGAGGGGGTAGAGGTGCCTTCACAGGTGATCAACTCTATTATTCTTCTCCTCTCTTTTCCTCCTTGGTGGCCGGCTATTTCTTCTTCCTCTTCTCTTCTTCTTATGGCCGGCGGTAACCTCTCTTGGAGCTCTTGATGGTGGCCGGTTCTAGCTAGGAGAAGAAGGAGAGAAAGGTGGTTTTGTTTCTTGCATCCCTTGGAGCTTGGTGGTGGTGGCCGGACCTCTACTTCTCTTGGAGAATTGTGGTGGCCGAAACTTGCAAGGAAGAAGAAGGTACTTGGTGGTTCTCATCTCGGAAGATCGTTGCCCACACAACGTCCGAGGTTAGAAGAGGAATACGGTATAAGATCAAGAGGTCTTTTTAGAAGGTATAACTAGTAATTTTTCCTTTCCGCATCATGCTAGTTATTTATGGAAATAATACCAAATACAAGAGGCTTACGATTCTAGTATTTCGAATATGTTTTTCGAAGTTGTGTTCTTTTATTTTTCTTTTCCTTGTGATTTGATTGTTCTTTTTGGTTGACCTAAAGTTATTTTAGGAAATTAAATATTAGCTTTCCATAAAAGGTTTTGTCTAGTCGGTGGTGGTTGTTCCCATATCCAAGAAGGTCATGTGCCTCGCCACGTCAGTACTGGGAACCAATTATGAAAATTAATATTTAATGGAATTAATAACTTAGGTGATTTGGATCAAACGTGTTAAGTTCCGCAGGAGATCCAAGTCTAAACCTTAAAGAACAAATAGATTAAGTTTTGGATCAAACGTGTTAAGTTCCGCAGGCGATCCAAAATTTAATTTAAAAGAACACATGGTAGCTAGGAAAATGTTCAGACCTTTGTACAAAATTTTTGTACAGTGGAACCTCTAGGTTTTCCGAGTAGCAACCAACAATTGGTATCAGAGCTAGGATTTTGCCTCTGTGTATTTGGTATTAGGTTAATTATGCACATGTCATACATAATTTAGGCAGGTTAATAGTAGGATGTGCTAACTTTGTGGATGCAGGATCCAACTATTATGGCTTTTAATTATTATATGTGTGATTGGACCCTTGGACATGTCAAGGGCATTTATATGTGTGTGCATGATTGTATTAAAATATAGCAGGAGCTGTATTTAGTTTTATTAGGATTTTATTTTTGATCTAGATACATGTACATTCCTTTTATGGAATATAGGATCAAAAATGTAAAATTCTATTTATGTCGCGGATCGAATCTTACAAAGCGTGGAACCTTCTATGGACCAGAGGCGCAGCGAAACTAGGAGCAAGATGGATGCGACAGCTAGACCCGGTGGCAGTGGCCAAATATGGCAGGAGCTTGGGATGACAACATACGGAGGACAACTAGAGATAAAAGCCATAATAGTTGAAAATTAGATTTTCTATTTATTGCTTTTATATTGTGTTGTGTGTGCATGTTAGTTTACAAGTTTAGTAGGCTAGCATAGTTAAAATTCCTCATTAATAAATAACTAAGTGGGAGAGGGATTTCTAAGTAAATCCCATAGTCTCCATTACTGGTTTGTAAGTGATGCAAACAAGCTTGCGCGTTGGCTCTGAGTGCCTTCCTCCATAACGGATGAGCTAATTTGCAGATCACTAGAACAGACTTCCATTTTTGGATGACTATAGAAAGTTAATTAAGAGCGTGTGATCTTCCCCAACGGAAAGGGCATAATCTTATTAATGGACTTAGTGTCAAGTAATGGTATACACTTAGACACATCTAATAGTATCCTCCCCATCGGAGTCACTGCTATTATTTGTGTGACCAAATGAAACCAACTATTAATTTTTCATAAAACTAGGTTGACAAGATAATAAAATTAAAGGGTTAAAACCCCTCTTACAAATGATTGATTTTGTATACGTCCACACTAACGTGACATACAAAATTAACGGTGTCTGAGATAATTTTATTTGTCATAAAGTTACGCTGACAAGATAGTTAATGGGTGAAAACCCTCCTCTTACAAATGTTGATTTTGTATACGTCCACACTAACGTGGCATGCAAAATTCACGGTGTTTTGAGGTGTTGGTAAATTTAAATAGTATTGTTAGAGGAATCAATATTATTTTAAATTTAGAGTCTTGACCAAATATTTGATTAAAGATAGACCAACTATTAATTTTATTCGTCATAAAGTAAGGTTGACGAGATAATAAAATTAAATGATAAAATTTCTCTTTGAATTTGTATACGTCCACACTAACGTGGTATACAAAATTCATGGGGATTTTTAAGGAGTTGGTCTTAACCAAATATTTTTGTGATTCTTAGGATGATGGTCAATCCCTAGCTGATATACTTTAGGATAGACTTAGTGGTCCCAATTATAATTGATTGGAAATAGGATTTGGACATTAAGGTAGACTGTCCTCTTAGAACTAAGAACAATATAGGTGTATTTTATTCATTAGTTGATACATGTTTAGTGGAGTTATCTACCGGTACCTGGTGTGTAGATATGGGAGCCACTGATCATGTCTGCAATTCATTGCAGGGTTCCAGGAAACCCGACAACTAAATGAAAATAAAAAACACCGTCCACATGGGCACTACTGCAAAAGTAGCAGCTGTTGCAGTGGGAGAGGTTTATTCTCTAATAGGAATAAAATTTGGATTATTAGGAATTGTCTTTACATACTAAGTTTAGAAAGAACCTGATTTCAGTTTCTAAACTATTATAGTATAGATATTGTGTCTATTTTGATAACAAAGTTGTTATCAAGAAAAATAGGGAAGTTATCTATTCTGGTATGATGGTTGACAATTTATAATCCAATAACTCTCACGATGCAACAAATGGAAATTAGTAACGCATCTTCTAATTTTAAGAGAAAGCAACCTTCGGAAATGAACCAATTATATCTTTGGCACCTAAAGCTAGGTTATACTTAAATAGGATTCATTGGTAGCTGATGAACTTTTGGGTTCATTGGTAGTGGAAATCTTTCCAACCTGCGAGTCTTACTTGGAAGGAAAATAACCAAGAAGCTTTTAAGTCCAAGGGGTATGGAGTCAAAGATATGTTGAAATCGGTTCATTCTGATTTGTGTGATCCTATGACTATCCAAACAAGAGGTAGTATTGAATATTTCGTCTATTTTATAGACAACTATTCAAGATACAAATAAATTTACTTAATGTACCGCAAGACTAAGTACTTTGATTAGTTCAAAGAGTACAAGGCTGATGCGGAGAAATGTTAAAGTAAATGTCACTATGGTAGATCGTAGTGGCAAGTACCTCTTGGGAGAATTTAGGAGTCACTTATCAAAAGTAGGGATTCAATCCCAACTAACTGCACCTGGTACACCCCAACAGAATGGTGTAGTAGAAAGAAGGTAAAGGACTCTTATGAAATAATTAGATAGATGATGAGTTATTCAGAAAATTACCAAATTTGTTTTAAGGATAAACTCTGAAAACGAAAGTGAACATAGTACCTTCCAAGTTAGAACTCTCTACTCATATAGAATTGCTGAATAGGTGAAAACCTATTTTGAAGCATATTCGGATTCGGGTAATCCAGCACATATGTTAAAGAGAGACAATGATAAGTTGGATAGGAGTTCACTTGTTTGTAAGTTATCCTAGATAAACAAAAGTAGGTTTATAGTCTTAAAAATCAGAAGGTCATTGTTAGCATCAATGACTGATTTTTTAGAAAAGGACTATATAATGAACCACGTGCTCATAAGTAAATTTGTTCTTAAGGAAATAATAAAGGACATGTCTAACCTAGTACCAACTGTACAAGATGAGATACCACAAGAAAACTGCAACACGTATCACAAATTGATACACAATTACAGAAAGTGTCTTGTTGTAGTGGGAGGGTTGTTATGCAACCTAAAAATGTTCATGTTTTGGGAGAGTTTTTGGATTCGATCCCTGGAGGACATGAACCTGATCTCCGGTCATATGATGAAACACTCCAAGATAAAGATGCAGCATCTTGGCAAAGAGTAATGAATAAAAGAATTAGAATATATGTATTCTAATAAAATCTGGAAGCTTGTAGAATCACCAAATGGTGTAAAAGCCGTTGGGTGTAAAAATGTCTATAATAGGAAAAGAGGGATAGACAGGAAGGTAGTAACTTTCAAAGCAAGGCTTGATGAAAAAGGAAACTTTTTCACTGGTAGTCATGTTTAAGTCTATCCGGATTCTTTTATCTATTTGGCAAGAGGATGTCAAGACAGCATTCCTTAATGGAAGTCTTGAAGAAAGCATCCATATAAAGCAGCCAGAAGGGTTCATTGCAAAGGGCTAAGAGCATCTTGTGTGCAAGCTCAATCAGTCTATGGACTGAGGCAAAGCTTCAAGGTCTTGGAACATCCGGTTTATCAAAGTAATCCAGATCTATGGATTTAGTAACCGGATAAGTCTTGTGTATACAAAAGGTGTGATGGAAGCGTGGTGGTATTTCTTGTACTATACGTAGATAACATTTTTGGTAGTTGGAAACAATATCAAAATGTTATCAGAAGTAAGGGTATGGTTGTCCAAACAATTCGATATAAAGGACTTGGGAGAATGTATATATTCTTGAGATCAAAGTAATAAGGGATCGCAAGAAAAAATATATTTTACTTATCCCAAGCTTGATACATCGAAAAAATCCTTGCTCATTTTAAGCATGCAAAACTCCTAGAAAGGTTTCTTACCTTTTAAGCATGGAGTGTCTTTATCTAAAGAGATGTCTCCGATGACATCAAAGGAGATTGAGGACATGTAGGCAGTTCTTTATGCTTCGGCAGTTAAACAACCTAATGTATGCTATGCACGAGATCAGAAATCTATTTTGCCAAGGGCATAGTTAGCAGATATCAAAGTAACCCTAGACAAGGACATTGGACTGCAGTAAAGCATATATTAAAGTACCTTAGAGGAACTACAGATTATATGCTAGCTTACAAGGCAGTTAATTTGGTCCCTGTGGGTTGCATGGATTTTGACTTCCAATCGGATAGGGACAATAATAAGTCAACCTCGGGATTTTGTGTTTACTTTAGGAGGTAAAGTCATAACTATGGAAGAGTGATAAACATAGGTGTTTTTCTGGACTCCACCATAGAAGCTTAGTATATGGCAAGCCTCTGAGGAAATCATAAAAGCTGAATGACTTAATTACCTCAAGATAGACTTAGATATGATTTCTAGTTTGTCCAAAGATTATTACAATTTATTGTAATAATAATGGTGCAGTAACAAACTCGAAGAAACCATGAGTCTATAAGGCAAGTAAACACAATAGAGCGCAAGTACTACCCAATACGAGAAATCGTATAAACGAGGAGAAGTTGTTGCCGCCTAGAATGCATCAGATGATGACCTATAGATCTTTTCACTAAGGTCCTTAAGGCGAGAGCTTTTGATGGACATGTTGAAGGGTTGGGAATCAGATGTATGGCAGCAGATATGACAGCTTAGTCTTTTAGTATAAGTGGGAGATTGTTAGAGTGTATATTAAAAGCCTAGCTTTTGGTATAAACATTTATCTAGAAATAAGAATCACATTGGTCAAATGTCTATATTTATGATAAATGTAGTTGTTCAATTAATTTATATTGTAGATAACATGGTGTGTGGTGTCACACACAGAGGATCATGTTATCAGTACCTTATAAATTATAAACAGTAGCTCACGACCAAGATGGAAAGGAACAAACCATTGGAAGGTCGTAGTGTAATTAGGTATTAGTTTATCTTAACTATATAATTACACTAGTACACTTAGAGTGTATTGAGTAGGACCATTAGAGGTCGTTTCTTTTATACTGACTTTATAAAAGAACAAAGACCTCAGTTATTATGGAAGTGTGTGCTCTTAATCCTAATATAATAACAAGCACATATATTTGATATTTATTTCTTTAATTTATCAATGGGTGAGATTTAGTTCGATGAATCAATAAGCCCGATAAGTTGGGAAATGATATCACTTATAGTGTGTATTGTTGATTATAGAAGGAAACTGTGTCCTAGTGATCTAGGTTGAGAATGTCCTCAAGAGGAGCTCATAAGGATTGTCATGTTAAACCCTGCAGGTGGACTTAGTCCGACATGACGATAAGGTTGAGTGGTACTACTCTTGGACTAAGATATTAATTAAATGAGTTGTCAGTAACTCGCTTAATTAGTGGACATTTGATATCTTAAACACAGGGAGACTAACACACTCATAATAAGAAGGAGCCCAAAATGTAATTTGGGATTGGTGCGGTAGTTCAATAATAGTTCTTTAGTGGAATGAATTATTATTGATGGAATTAAGTTGTGTGTTCGGGGCGAACACGGGAAGCTTAATTTCATCGGGAGACCAAAACCAATTCCTCCTCTCGGTTCCTATCGTAGCCTCTTGTATATAGAGATTTATACCCACCACATACCCACCTTCTTACCCAACCAATAGGGGCCGGCCAAGCTAAGCTTGAAGCTCAAGCTTAGGGCCGGCCAAGCCTAAAGGTTGGCCTTAAGGTGGCCGGCCAATAGCTTGGAGCCCAAGCTTAGGTGGCCGGCCACATCATATTAAAAAGGATTTTTTAAAATTATTTCTTATGTGGATATCATAGTTTTAAAAGAGAGTTTAAAAATTAAATCTTTCCTTTTAAAGCTTTCTACAAAAGATTAAGAAAAGATTTGAAATCTTTCCTTATTTGTAGATTGAAAGGAGATTTTATTTTTAAGAAAAACTTTCCTTTTTGACCATGATAATAATTTAAAAGAGAAGTTTAAAAATTAAATATTCTCTTTTATTAGTTTCTACAAAAGATTAAGAAAAGATTTGATATCTTTCATTATTTGTAGATTGAAAAGATATTTTAATTTTTAGAGATAACTTTCCTTTTGGAAATTATCCATATGTTTAGAAGAAGAATTTTAATTTATAAAATTTCCTTTTTATTAACCAATCATGAAGGGATAAAAATTATTGGAGAAATTTTTATAAATTTCTAGAAACAAATTAGGAAGTTTAAATTCTTGTGTGAATTAAATTTTCCTTGTTTTGGGGAATTAGAAGTGGCCGACCATTATTATTAAAAGAAGAAAATTGTTTTTTAATTAAAATAATTTTTCTTTTTTATGACAAAAGAATTAAGGAATTTTTTATTAAAATTTCCTTATTTGTCAAGACCAAGGATTATAAAAGAGGGGGTAGAGGTGCCTTCACGGGTGATCAACTCTGTTATTCTTCTCCTCTCTTTTCCTCCTTGGTGGCCGGCCCTAGCTTCTTCCTCTTCTCTTCTTCTTATGGCCGACGGCAACCTCTCTTGGAGCTCTTGATGGTGGCCGGTTCTAGCTAGGAGAAGAAGGAGAGAAAGGTGGTTTTGTTTCTTGCATCCCTTGGAGCTTGGTGGTGGTGGCCGGACCTCTACTTCTCTTGGAGAATTGTGGTGGCCGAAACTTGCAAGGAAGAAGAAGGTGCTTGGTGGTTCTCATTTCGGAAGATCGTTGCCCACACAACGTCCGAGGTTAGAAGAGGAATACGGTATAAGATCAAGAGGTCTTTTTAGAAGGTATAACTAGTAATTTTTCCTTTCCGCATCATGCTAGTTATTTATGGAAATAATACCAAATACAAGAGGCTTACGATTCTAGTATTTCGAATATGTTTTTCGAAGTTGTGTTCTTTTATTTTTCTTTTCCATGTGATTTGATTGTTCTTTTTGGTTGACCTAAAGTTATTTTAGGAAATTAAATATTAGCTTTCCATAAAAGGTTTTGTCTAGTCGGTGGTGGTTGTTCCCATATCCAAGAAGGCCATGTGCCTCGCCACGTCAGTACTGGGAACCAATTATGGAAATTAATATTTAATGGAATTAATAACTTAGGTGATTTGGATCAAACGTGTTAAGTTCCGCAGGAGATCCAAGTCTAAACCTTAAAGAACAAATAGATTAAGTTTTGGATCAAACGTGTTAAGTTCCGCAGGCGATCCAAAATTTAATTTAAAAGAACACATGGTAGCTAGGAAAAAGTTCAGACCTTTGTACAAAATTTTTGTACAGTGGAACCTCTAGGTTTTCCGAGTAGCAACCAACAAAGGTATCACTGGATCGGTCTGTCGACCGATCCAGTCAACCAAAGTATCACTGGATCGGTCAACAGACCGATCCAATGTCCCTGTGTTAGTTTTAGAGCTTTCCAGCCCTAAACCCTAACGTTTTCCTGGTCCAGAGAACAAGCTACCAAGCCCTCTCTGACCTAGTCTGGAGAACAAGCTACCGAGCCCTCTCCGACTTCCACGTCTGGTCTAGAGACCGAGCTACCGAGCCCTCTCTGACCTAGTTCGGAGAACGAGCTGCCGAGCCCTCTCCGACTTCCACGTCTGGTCTAGAGACCGAGCGAGCTACCGAGCCCTCTCTGACCTAGTCCGGAGAACGAGCTGCCGAGCCCTCTACGACTTCGTCCGGTCCAGAGAACGAGCTATCGAGCCCTCTCTGACCTAGTCCGGAGAACGAGCTGCCGAGCCCTCTCCGACTTCGTCCAGTCCAGAGAACGAGCTACCGAGCCCTCTCTGACCTAGTCCGGAGAGCGAGCTACCGAGCCCTATCCGACTCCGTCTGGTCCAGAGAACGAGCTACCGAGCCCTCTCCGACTTTGCGTGCCAAGTATCCATACTTGGACTTTTCCTCTCCACATGATCAGCCTTGATCATTAATCAGTCTGAGTTTAATTAATATTTGATACAAACTTAAATCAGTGTCAATCATCAAAACAACAGCCAGGTCAGACTGTATTAACAATCTCCCTCTTTTTGTTATTTGACAACACGATTTAAGTTTAAATCAGAAATGTTCATATTCCCTAATTTTAGGGGAATCAAGATCCTCCCCCTAAGACAGATACAACACCATGTAAGGATAGGGGAATCATGATCCTCCCCCTAAAGCCAAACTTTCATTTATCTCTAAACTTAGTTATCTTCTCCCCCTTTGTCAAACACCGAAAAGGTGCGAATTAGGTAAGAAAACGTTAAAGCACTCCCCCTTAACTCATACTGTCTTTTCCTTAATCTCCTAGAATGCCCTCTAAGTGTACAGTAATAAAGAAATAAGAGATATACAAAACATGGCTTAGGAACAGCAAATTAATAGCAAATAAGAAGTGAAACGTAAAGAAAAAGCAGCATATATATATGAAATCAGCAAGTATCCAGGTCAGACATAAGTATCCAACAAACAACATCCAAAACACAGATAATCAAAATGTCATAATAGAGCAATGTGTATCAATCAGCCTCCTCATCATGAGGAGCATCAGCATCATCAACGGGAGGAGTGGGTCCCTGAGGTAGCATGTCACTGCTCGAGGATGGATAGCCCGGGAAATCCTGCGGAGGTGGGTATCTGGCCATCCATCCCATAATCGCCTGATGTGTCGCCAGCTGCTGACTGCGCAAATCATCGTAGCGCTGGTCAATCCGGACGCGCAGCCCGTGAAGCTCAGCAACCAGTAGCTCATCGTGCCGATCAATGCGACTCTCCAGCTCGGCGATCTGCCAGCGCAGATCAGGATCTGCCTCTCCATCGTCAGCAGGAGGAGCAGCAACAGGAGCAGCCGCAACCTGTGGTGGAGGTCCCCGTGGTAACTCACCTAGAGCTCTCCCATCCTTCCACCGAACATCCCCATCCTGTCCTATAATGTCTGACTTGGAAAATGCCCGTTTCCCAAGTCTGCAGTCCTGCCTGACCATCTTGACTATTCTACCCTTGGAGACATCAACCTGAAGGGTCTCGAGCCAATCTGTAATGATATGCCCATAAGGCGTATAAACAATGAAGCTGTTTGGCTCACTATAGGAGATGATCGAAGAGTAGATGCTGGACATGATGTCAAAGTCGAGACGCCGACGTAATCCATAAAGCATCAGACAATGATATGGTCGGATTTCAGACAAGGGTTTAGATGTGATTGGCAGAAGGCAGTTTGTGACAATCTTAAAGAGGATGTAATCTTGGGCAGATAATCTCAAGGCTGCAAAAGTAGGAAAATCAACATCTAATTCATCGAGCCCACCCGGTCTAGGATGTCTGAATAAATACTCATAAATAGAGTCAGATGTGACATCAAAAGGTGAAGGTAAGGGATCTGGTAAGTCAGGATATATCGAAAAGACATTTCCGGAACACCTCCGGCAACCTAGATAGTCAAAGAAGGCTGAGAAACTGAAATCAAGAGTCTGCTTAGCAACTTTTGTTTTATAACTTACATCATTAGTTTGATGAAGGTTGTTATAAAACTCAGATACCAAGTCATAATTGATATCTCGTTCTAAATAGACAAGTGAATCAAGCTTGTAGTAGGCAATGATTTCTGACACAGTTGGACAAAATTCGTCCATGAATTTACGATCCACAGACCTACAAGGGAGTAATTTAAAGGTTCTTTGTTTAAATGCTTCCTCAAAATGGTGGTTTGGAAATCTCCCGGAGACAGATGGTTGAGGTCGGGAGGGAGCCTTAGACTTAGACTTCTCAGGTGTCTTAGAGGTCCCCTCACCCACTTGTTTCTTCCTAAGGTGTAACAATGTGATCCAATAGGGCAAGTAAGTGAGCACCGAAGCCACCAACACCCGAAACAAAAAGCACAGATATGGTGAGAAATGAAAACGAAATGCCAAGTTCTAGAGAAGTATGGAGTTACCTTGGTGCAATTAAAGTATCTTTTGGCTAGGGCTTTGGCTAGGGCTTCGGCGTCCAAAGAAAAGAGAGGAGTTGAGGTGTAGGGAAGAGTCGGCTAGGGCTTCCGCGTGAAAGGGGAAAAGAAAGGATCGGGAAGATTTAAGGGAGATAGGTGTACAGGTCTTGAAATGATCGGACGGCTGTCCGATCAGGAGACATCAGGAGCCTCCTGATCGGTCCCTATACCGATCCGGGAACCTCCTGATCGGTCTGTAGACCGATCATGAGACGATCAGTAGCCGCTGATCGGTCCCTGGACCGAACAGAGAACCTTCTGATCGGTCTGTAGACCGATCAGAAGGCAATCAGTAGCTCTCTGCGTACCAGACTGACCTGATCGGTCCCCGGCCCGATCAGGGAACTCCTGATCGGTCTGTAGATCGATCAGAAGACGATCAGTAGGATTCCTACGTCCAAAATGAACCTGATCGGTCCTTGGACCGATCCAGGAACCTTCTGATCGGTCTGTAGACCGATCAGTGTCTGATACTGAAATTTCTCCAGTAACTTCAGTAACTGAGGTGTTCGATAATTCGTATAAGTTACTCCAGTGAAACTTCCAAATCCAGTACCTAGACTCTGAAGAATCTAAAAGCATAACTATTCCCTAAAGATTATGGTCTGAAATTGTTCATAGCCTGAAAGTTTCAGACATTTAGAAAAATAGACAACTCAAGGCTTGAAAACCGAAATTTTCGACCTTGTTATGTTCAGTTTCAAGTTTGTCAAAATATAACCAAATTGCTTTCATTCTTTCAAGGATTTGTCCTAGTTTCAGTCAAAATCATGAAAAGTATCGTTCAAAGGTATCAAATAGTCCATCAACCAAAGTTACATAATTTCTAGGTAAAAGTCCAACCAAGTTTCCTTGGTTGGAATATATGAGTAAGATCTAGGAACCAAATACATATGAATTATGTAATAGTCTTCCCCATACTCAATTTATGTCTCTTCAACCTAATTATTCAAGGGATGCATGATACATTTTGAATAATTCGGCTGATCCTAACATCTCACCCCATTTCTAGCAAACAAAAATAATTTGTTAAACCTTATAGTTTGTGTGAGATGTCCCCAAGTTGCCCAAATTAATTCCTCAATTTCTCTTGCTGTTTTAATTGTCCTTATTGATCATGATGGGGTCCTAATGGCTTATTGAGCCAAACACATTCCCAATTCTCTCCTCAAATGACTAAATTCATTTTCCGGAAGAGGTTTGGTGAAAATATCGGCTAGGTTCGATTTTGACTCAACATATGTGAGTGCTATGTCTCCCCTAGCTACGTGATCTCTAATGAAGTGATGACGCACTTCAATATGTTTGGTCCTTGAATGATGGACTGGATTTTTCGTTAGGTTTATTGTGCTGATGTTGTCACACAACACTTGCACTCCCTTATACGAAAGCCCATAATCTTCTATGGTGTGGATCATCCACAACAATTGTGATACACTCTCTCCCATGGCAATGTATTCAGCCTCGGTCGTGGAGAGAGCAACGTAATGTTGCTTCCGACTTGACCAACTAACCAATGATGAACCTAAAAATTGGCAACCCCCACTAGTGCTTTTCCGATCCAATTTGCACCCAGCATAATCGGAGTCGGTATAACCTATCAAGTCAAAAGACTCTGTACGAGGATACCATAGACCTACTCTAATTGTGTCTTTATGGTATCTCAGGATTCTCTTAACTGCAATCAAATGAGATTCCTTGGCACATACTTGATATCTAGCGCACATGCCCACAACAAAAAGTATGTCTGGTCGACTAGCTGTGAGATATAGAAGACTACCGATCATGTTTCTATATTGCGTTAGATCAATTGGTTTTCCACTCTCATCATTGTCAAGACGAGTGTTTGTCGCCATTGGAGTGGATACTTCCTTAGAGTCACTCATTTTGAATTTCTTGAGCATCTCTTGAGTGTATTTTGTTTGATGGACATAAATGTCATCTCGAGTTTGTTTGATTTCAAGTCCAAGAAAGAATGTCAATTCTCCCACCAGACTCATCTCAAACTCACTTTCCATGTGAGTGATAAATTCATTCAAATAGCCCTTGTTATTTGAGCCACAAATTATGTCATCGACATACACCTAGGCCACAAATATGTTCTCACCATCTCTACGTAGAAATAGTATTGGGTCTATTTGACCTCTTACAAAGCCCTTTTCTAATAAGTAAGTTGACAACCTTTCGTACCATGCTCGAGGTGCTTGTTTAAGCCCATAAAGAGCTTTCTTGAGCTTGTACACGTGGTTTGGAGCTTCGGTATTCACAAACCCCGGTGGTTGTTCAACATAGACCTCTTCTTTAATGAAACCATTTAATTAACGTCCATTTGATAGAGCTTGAAGCCTCTATGTGCTGCAAAAGCTAGCATTAAACGAATGGACTCTAATCGAGCCACGGGAGCATAAGTCTCATCATAATCGAGGCCTTCGACTTGACTATAGCCCTTGGCTACAAGTCTTGCCTTGTTTCTTACGACTTCTCCCTTTTAGTTTAACTTATTTTTGAAGACCCATTTGGTTCCAATAATGGTGGTCTTCTTAGGTCTAGGAACTAAGTCTCACACTTGGCTCCTTTCAAATTGACCTAACTCATCTTGCATAGCTATGATCCAATCAGGATCGTGCAATGCCTCATCAACTAATTTTGGTTCGATTTCTGAGATCAAGGCGACCTCATTAGACTCATTTCTAAAGAATGATCTAGTCCTAACTCCTTGTTGAATGTCTCCCACAATCTGGTCTTGAGGATGACTAGAGGCTATCCTAGATTGCCTTAGTGTTGGCGGTGTTTCATGAGTGGACTCACTAGACACAGGCAAGGGCTCAGTATCAGGCAAAGGATCAGACTGAGTCCTCTCTTGCCTTTGCTCATCATCATCGGAGTGAATTTCGACTCTTTCTATGTTTTGATCATTTAAACTTAGATTTCTAAATTCAAATTGAATTTCTCCTACATCCCTTGATTGATAATTTGATTTAGGAATTTCTTCAAATGCTACATCCGAGGATTCTTCAATCAATTTAGTCCTATTGTTGTAGACTCGATAGGCTTTGCTGGTGAGAGAGTACCCGACTAGTATCCCTTCGTCAGCCTTAGTCGTGAACTTTCCAAGATGATCCTTGGTGTTCAAGATAAACACCTTACAACCAAACACCCTAAGATGTTTAATTGTAGGGGGTTTCCCAAACCAAAGTTCATGGGGAGTTTTTTCTAAAAACCTATGTATCAAGACTCGGTTTTGCACATAGCAAGCGGTATTTACCGCTTCAGCCCATAAGTAGCTCGGTAGTGAGTACTCATTGAGCATGCTTCGTGCAGCCTCTTGCAAGACTAGTTCTTTCTCTCCACAACCCCATTTTGTTGTGGGGTCCTTGGAGTAGAGAACTCATGCCTATATCCTTTTTCTTGACAAAATTCTAAAAATCTATGGTTTTGAAATTCTCCACCATGATCACTTCTAATTGTTTTAATTGTTGTTGATTTTTCATTTTCAGCTCTTCTACAAAAAGAAACAAAAACATCTATGGTTTGATCCTTATTTTTCAAAAAGAAAGTCCATGTATATCTAGTAAAATCATCAAAGATCACTAAACAGTATCTACTCCCATTCAATGAAATAACATTACTGCAATCAAACAAATCCATATGCAATAAATCTAAAGCAGTAGATGTACTTACAGCGCTTTTACCTTTATGAGCCGCTTTTGTTTGCTTACCCTTTTGACATGCATCACATAATTTTGTCTTTTGATACTTGATGCTTGGTAAGTCTCGCACTAATCCTTTGTTGGACAGCTTTCGAATATTCTTCATGTTTACGTGGGCCAACCTTCTATGCCACAGTCATGATTCTTCTTCTTTTGACATGAAACACTTAGCAGAGGCATTAGTAGCACTTTTAAAAGATACTTGGTAAATGTTATCTACCCTTGTGCCTACTAGTACCGTGTCAAGTGTGTCAATGTGTTTGACCATATATTGACTTGAATGAAACTCAATTGTGTAACCCGTATCACACAATTGGCTGACACTTAGGAGATTAAAGGTCATCCCCTTGACTAGAAGGACATTTTTGATTTGGAGACATTCGGATATATGAATATCTCCAACTCCTATCACCTTAAGACTACCATTATTACCAAAGGACACATTACCTCTATTTTTGTTTTGAAGGGTAGTAAAGAGTGACTTGTCCCCGGTCATGTGCTTGGAGCATCCACTATCAACAAACCAAGTTGATAGATACTCCCCCTTGACAAATGCCTACAAGACACGAAAGATAGATGTTTTAGGTACCCAAATCTTGGGACCTAATGCATCTACAATGAAAGACCTAGGAACACATGCCTTGGTCACACCCTTCCTAGTCTCATGAACCCTAGAAGCATGTGATCTATGAAATTGGGTTCTAGACACTAAGGAAATGAAACTAGACTCCTTAGGTTGATATCCTAACTCAGCCTTGTTGTAGACCGCCCTTTGGGCATTTAGAATCATATCTAAGGTCTTAGAGCTAGTTGAGAATTTCTCAAGCATTCTCTTGAGTTTCTCAACTTCACTCTTTAGGGCTTTGTTTTCATCTTCAAGAAGCTCTTGATGTACGTCATCAACCTCATCTTCCCTAAGAGTCTTCAAGTGTTCTACTTCATCTTTTAATGATTTAATTTCTGTTTTTGATTTCTTAAGCAAAGTAGATAAATGTGCAATAGTTTTATAGCATTTTTCTAAGTGAGGAGAAGTTACCTCTTCATCATCCGAAGATGATGAAGCCGCGGCTGATGTATCACTTCCGGAGTCTGATTCCTCCCTTGCCATGAGCGCTAATTGACGAATGCTTTTCTCCTTCTCTTCCTCCGATGAGCTTGAGGAGGATTCATCCCAAGAAGCTTTGAGAGCTTTCTTCTTCTTGGCTCTTTCCTCCTTGTTCTTGAGTTTCGGACACTCGCTCCGATAGTGTCCTTTCTTGCTACACTCATAACACGTAACATTAGTCTTATCAATATTTTGATCAATAGACTTACCTTTCCCTTTGTATCTCCGGCTTCTTCTCATGATTCTCCTTACGAAGTTGGCCATCTCGCTTGATGATGATCCTCCTTCATCATCGGACTCGGAAGAGGATGAGGATGTAGGAATCTCTTTCTCCTTCTTCTTTTCTTTCTTCCTTCTTCCATCCTTGCTCTTTTCTCCTGCAACTAAGGCAATACCTTTCTCTTTTTGACCCTTGTTAGCAAGTTCATGAAGTTCCATTTCACAAAAGATTTCATCTAACTTAACAATTGAAAGGTCCTTGGAGACCTTGTAGGCATCTACCATAGATGACCACAAGGCATTCCTCGGAAAGGCTTTGAGAGCGTACCTTACGAGATCGCGATTTTCTACGCGTTCATCTACGGAATGAAGACCATTGATGATCTCTTTGAACCTTCCGTGTAGTTCACTTACCGTTTCGTTCTCCTTCATGGTGAGATTTTGTAGTTGGTTTAGGAACAAGTCTCTCTTGGCGATCCGAGAGTCTCGGGTTCCTTCTTGGAGCTCGATGAGCTTGTTCCACAAATCCTTAGCACTCACAAATGGACCTACCTTGACAAGTTGATCTTTGGCTATCCCACATTGTAGGGTGACCACCGCCTTGGCATCGGCTTGTCCTTTGCGAGTTTGCTCGGCCGACCACCTTGACAATTCTAGTTCCTTACCTTCTTCGTCCTTTGGAGGTGTGAATCCTTCCTTGACCGAGAACCACATGGAGATGTCGGTCTTGAGATAGTACTCCATACGGCTCTTCCAATATTGGAAGTCTGCTCCGTCGAAGTAGGGTGGACGATTAGTGCTAAAACCTTCCTTCATAGCCATCTTCTTGCTCTTTCGGGTGTTACTCCGGATGAAGAGCACCAGGCTCTGATACCACTTGTTAGGACCTTCGGATGGCTAGAGAGGGGGGGTGTGAATAGCCTCCACTAAAAACTCAATCAATTCCTCACAAAAGCTTGTTAGCACAGCGGAAATAAACAAAAAGAAAACTGATGCAAGGAAAGAAACACAACCCACAGCTTACACAAGTATGTACGAGGTTCGGGGATAACTTGCCCCTACTCCTCGGCGTGTCCGTAAGGTGGACGATCCCTTGATCTTTCGGTAGATCATACCCCGGACAAATTCCAGCTAAGTATTTCTCCTTCTCGGTGGAGCAACCTCTCCACAAAGTCACAGAAATGATTTGAAATGAAGCACAAGACTTACAGAGTTTTGTGGCTGAAAGAATGAACAAATGAACTTACAGCCACGACGAAAGCAACGCGCACAGACAGAAGGATTCCTCAGCCAAGAGCTCAACAACACAGCACCCTTGCTTCGGTTGACAGAGAGTTTCTCAAAAATCCTTTCGTACCCAAAACATCTCTTCTTCCTTCTTCTTATCCCTCTACTTTCTCACTGTCTTCAGCCAGAGCCGAATCGCTGTCACCTGTATCGAATCACTGCTACCAACTCAGGCGTCGCCAATCACTCTTCATCCTCATCTGGTTCTCTGAACTCACACCAATATCATTCATGGTCTTCACTGGTGTCTCTGAGCTCGAACCAATAAGCAAGAGTCAAGCTGTCGCAGCCAGTGAACGTTGACGCTCGAATTGCACCGCTTGTAGTGAAACACAACAGAAAGGATACTTGGTCTTATTCTTCTGATAGAGCTTAATTTGAAATTAAGCACTGGCACGACACCTGCAACCTGTAACTCAAAAATCTCACAGCAAATGATTTGATCAGGTGAAACAGAAATCGCAGAGAAACAGCAGAAACAAACGACATTGTTGTGGATCGGTCAACAGACCGATCCATAACCTTCCGGACCGATCAGGACACACCCTGATCAGTCTGGGATGATGCTGATCGGTCTGTGGACCGATCAGCCTATAGGTGGATCGGTCCACAGACCGATCCCCTATAGTTTTCCAGAATCCATCGCTTCCTTCTGATCGGTCTGTAGACCGATCAGATAACCCACAGAATGCTTTTGTGTGGTTACTGATCGGTCACGAGACCGATCAAATAATCCACAGATTGCTTCTGTGTGGTTACTGATCGGTCACGAGACCGATCAGATAATCCACAGATTGCTTCTGTGTGGTTACTGATCGGTCACGAGACCGATCAGTTCACTTAAGGTATCACTGGATCGGTCTGTCGACCGATCCAGTCAACCAAAGTATCACTGGATCGGTCAACAGACCGATCCAATGTCCCTGTGTTAGTTTTAGAGTTTTCCAGCCCTAAACCCTAACGTTTTCCTGGTCCAGAGAACAAGCTACCAAGCCCTCTCTGACCTAGTCTGGAAAACAAGCTACTGAGCCCTCTCCGACTTCCACGTCTGGTCTAGAGACCGAACTACCGAGCCCTCTCTGACCTAGTCCGGAGAACGAGCTGCCGAGCCCTCTCCGACTTCGTCCGGTCCAGAGAACGAGCTACCGAGCCCTCTCTGACCTAGTTCGGAGAACGAGCTGCCAAGCCCTCTCCGACTTCGTCCGGTCCAGAGAACGAGCTACCGAGCCCTCTCTGACCTAGTCCGGAGAACGAGCTACCGAGCCCTCTCAGACTCCGTCCGGTCCAGAGAACGAGCTACCGAGCCCTCTCCGACTTTGCGTGCCAAGTATCCATACTTGGACTTTTCCTCTCCACATGATCAACCTTGATCATTAATCAATATGAGTTTAATTAATATTTGATACAAACTTAAATCAGTGTCAATCATCAAAACAATAGCCAGGTCAGACTGTATTAACAGTAGGCTCATTCTCAATGAGCATAGCGTCATTATGGTCAGACAAGAGAAATGAGTATCTCTCAGGCCGACGACGTACCCTATCAGACCTGCGAAGAGGTAGGTCTACATAAACTGATTGTTGTTCCTCAACTCCTTGTGGAACAATCTCATCATCCACAACACTTTGTGGTTCCAGTTCAACTTCCATCAAGGCTTCAGTGCTATGGTCCATATCCTGAACTTCTTCAAGATTGAACGTATTCCCACTAGTTTTTCTAGAAACAGAGTCTCTTTCTAGAAAAACCCCAGTCTTAGTCACAACTACTTTGTGTTGACTAGGAATGTAGAAGTAATATCCCTTCGTTTCCTTGGGATATCCTATAAAATAACACTTATCGGATTTGGGTCCCAGTTTGTCCGAGACTTGACGTCGAACGTAAGCTTCACAACCCCAAATCCTCATAAAAGACACCTGGGCATCTCTCTCAGTCCATATCCTATATGGTGTCTTTATCACAGCCTTGGATGGAACACGGTTGAGTATGAAGGCTGCTGTGTCCAGAGCATAACCCCAAAGAGATATAGGAAGATCTGTGTGACTCATCATAGACCGTACCATATCTAATAGGGTACGATTCTTCCTTTCGGATATATCATTCCACTGTGGTGTTCCAGGAGGAGTGAGTTGGGATAAAATCCCACACTCAGCTAGATAGTCATGAAACTCATGGCTAAGGTATTCACACCTCGATCTGATCGAAGTATCTTAATACTCTTGCCAAGCTGGTTTTGCACTTCATATTCTTGAATTCTTTGAACTTTTCAAAGGATTATGACTTATGTGTCATCAGATACACATAACCATATCTACTGAAGTCATCAATAAATGTAATGAAGTACCTATAACCACCTCTAGCAGCGACATTGAAAGGGCCACATACATCACTATGCATAAGTCCTAACAAGTCAGTCGCTCTTTCGCTATGTCCACTAAAGGGAGTCTTTATCATCTTGCCCAGTAGGCATGACTCGCATGTCTCATATGATTCGAAATCAAATGAGTCCAGCAAACCATCTTTATGGAGCTGGGATAAGCGTTTGTCATTTATATGACCTAAGCGACAGTGCCAGAGATAAGTTTGGTTCATTTAATTTGATTTGAACCTTTTGGTATTTATGTTATAGATGGAGTTCTCTAAGTCTAGAATATAGAGTTCGTTCATCAGAGGTGCACTACAATAGAACATATCGTTTAAATAGACGGAACAACATTTGTTCTTTATAATAAACGAAAAGTCTTTCTTGTCCAAACAAGAAACTGAAACTATATTCTTAGTAAGAGCAGACACATAACAACATTCATCTAATTCTAGTACAAGCCCAGAGGGCAGAGATAGAAAGTAAGTCCCTATAGCAACAGCAGCAACCCGTGCTCCATTGCCTACTCGTAGGTCCACCTCGCCCTTCGTCAATGCCCTGCTATTTCTCAACGCCTGCACATTAGTACAAATGTGAGAAGCACATACGATATCTAATACCCATAATGAAGAAATAGAGAGATTAACTTCTATAACATATATACCTGAAGTAGAAGTCTCACTTCTCTTCTTCTTAAGATCTTCCAGGTAAACTTTGCAGTTCCTCTTCCAGTGCCCGATCTGACCGCAGTGGAAGCAAGTAGCATCTTTGGCAACCCCTCCTTTGGGTTTCAGTGTCTTGCCTTTTCCCTTGGATTGGGACTTTCCCTTACTTTTAGGCTTGTCCTTGCCTTTGTGCCTTTGCACCATCAAAATGGAGTTGGGCTTAACTTTCTTAAGGTTGAGCTCAGCAGTTCTCAACATACTCAGAAGCTCGGGAAGTGGCTTGTCAATTTCGTTCATGTTGTAATTCATGACAAATTGACTGTATATTTCTGGCAAGGATTGCAAGATCAAATCAGTGGCAGGCTCTTGGCCAAGTGGGAATCCCAACCTCTGTAGGTTCTCTATGTACCCAATCATCTTGAGTACATATGGGCCTACGTGAGTCCCGTCTTGCATCTTGCACTGAAATAGTGCCTTAGAGATCTCAAATCTCTCATGTCTTGCTTGTCCTTGATATAGTTGACGAAGATATTCAACCATATCATAAGCACTCATCAACTCGTGTTGCTTCTAAAGCTCAGAGTGTTAGAGTGTATACTAAAAGCCTAGCTTTTGGTATAAACATTTATCTAGAAATAAGAATCACATTGGTCAAATGACTACATTTATGATAAATGTAGTTGTTCAATTAATTTATATTGTAGATAACATGGTGTGTGGTGTCACACACAGAGGATCATGTTATCAGTACCTTATAAATTATAAACAGTAACTCACGACCATAATGGAAAGGAACAAACCATTGGAAGGTCGTAGTGTAATTAGGTATTAGTTTATCTTAACTATATAATTACACTAGTACACTTAGAGTGTATTGAGTAGGACCATTAGAGGTCATTTCTTTTATACTGACTTTATAAAGAAACAAAGACCTCAGTTATTATGGAAGTGTGTGCTCTTAATCCTAATATAATAACAAGCACATATATTTGATATTTATTTCTTTAATTTATCAATGGGTGAGATTTAGTTCGATGAATCAATAAGCCCGATAAGTTGGGAAATGATATCACTTATAGTGTGCATTGTTGATTATAGAAGGAAACTGTGTCCTAGTGATCTAGGTTGAGAATGTCCTCAAGAGGAGCTCATAAGGATTGTCATGTTAAACCCTGCAGGTGGACTTAGTCCGACATGACGATAAGGTTGAGTGGTACTACTCTTGGACTAAGATATTAATTAAATGAGTTGTCAGTAACTCACTTAATTAGTGGACATTTGACATCTTAAACACAGGGAGACTAACACACTCATAATAAGAAGGAGCCCAAAATGTAATTTGGGATTGGTGCGGTAGTTCAATAATAGTTCTTTAGTGGAATGAATTATTATTGATGGAATTAAGTTGTGTGTTCGGGGCGAACACGGGAAGCTTAATTTCATCGGGAGACCAAAATCAATTCCTCCTCTCGGTCCCTATCGTAGCCTCTTGTATATAGAGATTTATACCCACCACATACCCACCTTCTTACCCAACCAATAGGGGCCGGCCAAGCTAAGCTTGAAGCTCAAGCTTAGGGCCGGCGGTGGCCGGCCAATAGCTTGGAGCCCAAGTTTAGGTGGCCGGCCACATCATATTAAAAAGGATTTTTTATTAAAATTATTTCTTATGTGGATATCATAGTTTTAAAAGAGAGTTTAAAAATTAAATCTTTCCTTTTAAAGCTTTCTACAAAAGATTAAGAAAAGATTTGAAATCTTTCCTTATTTGTAGATTGAAAGAAGATTTTATTTTTAAGAAAAACTTTCCTTTTTGACCATGATAATAATTTAAAAGAGAAGTTTAAAAATTAAATATTCTCTTTTATTAGTTTCTACAAAAGATTAAGAAAAGATTTGATATCTTTCCTTATTTGTAGATTGAAAAGATATTTTAATTTTTAGAGATAACTTTCCTTTTGGAAATTATCCACATGTTTAGAAGAAGAATTTTAATTTATAAAATTTCCATTTTATTAACCAATCATGAAGGGATAAAAATTATTGGAGAAATTTTTATAAATTTTTATAAACAAATTAGGAAGTTTTAATTCTTGTGTGAATTAAATTTTCCTTGTTTTGGGGAATTAGAAGTGGTCGGCCATTATTATTAAAAGAAGAAAATTGTTTTTTAATTAAAATAATTTTTCTTTTTTATGACAAAAGAATTAAGGAATTTTTTATTAAAATTTCCTTATTTGTCAAGACCAAGGATTATAAAAGAGGGGGTAGAGGTGCCTTCACGGGTGATCAACTCTATTATTCTTCTCCTATCTTTTCCTCCTTGGTGGCCGGCCCTAGTTTCTTCCTCTTCTCTTCTTCTTATAGCCGGCGGCAACCTCTCTTGGAGCTCTTGATGGTGGCCGGTTCTAGCTAGGAGAAGAAGGAGAGAAAGGTGGTTTTGTTTCTTGCATCCCTTGGAGCTTGGTGGTGGTGGCCGGACCTCTACTTCTCTTGGAGAATTGTGGTGGCCGAAACTTGCAAGGAAGAAGAAGGTGCTTGGTGGTTCTCATCTCGGAAGATCGTTGCCCACACAACGTCCGAGATTAGAAGAGGAATACGGTAGAAGATCAAGAGGTCTTTTTAGAAGGTATAACTAGTAATTTTTCCTTTCCGCATCATGCTAGTTATTTATGGAAATAATACCAAATACAAGAGGCTTACGATTCTAGTATTTCGAATATGTTTTTCGAAGTTGTGTTCTTTTATTTTTCTTTTCCTTGTGATTTGATTGTTCTTTTTGGTTGACCTAAAGTTATTTTAGGAAATTAAATATTAGCTTTCCATAAAAGGTTTTGTCTAGTCGGTGGTGGTTGTTCCCATATCCAAGAAGGTCATGTGCCTCGCCACGTCAGTACTGGGAACCAATTATGAAAATTAATATTTAATGGAATTAATAACTTAGGTGATTTGGATCAAACGTGTTAAGTTCCGCAGGAGATCCAAGTCTAAACCTTAAAGAACAAATAGATTAAGTTTTGGATCAAACGTGTTAAGTTCCGCAGGCGATCCAAAATTTAATTTAAAAGAACACATGGTAGCTAGGAAAAGGTTCGGCCCTTTGTACAAAATTTTTGTGCAGTGGAACCTCTAGGTTTTCCGAGTAGCAACCAACACAGAGTTCATGGTTGCGAGCATAAGACATGACACATATAATGCGTCATCTTGATGCTTCTTATAAGCATCTCTGTCAGCTCGCATGGCAGTGGCAGGAGGTGCCTCGGGAATAGGCTGCTCCAGGACGTACAGTTTTCTTTCTTGAGTGAGAACTATTCTCAGATTCCTGTACCAATCCAGGAAATTAGCTCCATTGAACTTGTCCTTATCAAGGACAGAACGCAGAGAGAAGGTGTTCGTGATTGTCGACAATCAACAACATAAAAATGTAGAAAATAAATATCATATTCCACTAATCATTTAATTAGGCATTTAATTAAACGATGCTCCCACTGAATTATAGAGCTTTTGTAGAATCAAGCCATGGATGTGGTCAAACCACACTTACTAGATTCTAACCGATTAGCTATAATTCTTGCAGGACAAGATCTACATCATACTACGCCTTGAGTTAGCTTTGGCTAGATCACCCAAGACTTAGTATGATCGGTAAGTAACTAATTTTCAATGGTTGGAAAATAGGTCAAAATCACATTTATATTAACTCTTGGGCGGTAGTCCCAACAGTGGTATCAGAGCGAAAATTAAAATTTACATGTACTTGTTTCTATCCTAGATCTACTTTAGACTTACATGGTAGAGATTTTATACCTTTGATGCGAAGACCTTCGCTTATCCCACTCGTCCAAGGTTCTTCGGATCTCAAGTGTGTTCAAGTGTACACACCTCTAGAAGTATCCACACGGGACAAGAGATGGAAGAAAACACCTAGAGTGTGCTAGCACTCTTGGATGTTTCGGCCAAGGAGGATGAGAGGGAGAGAAGAGAGGAAGAGAGGAGGAAGAAGATGAAATCAATTGCCTTGAATTACCAAAAATGTAACTCCTCTCCCTTTTAAGTGGTCGGCCACTCTTGGGATACCCAGAGTCATGCCTCTTGGTTTTTCTCCATGAGGTGACACACACATAATGTATTCATGATGATGTGGAACACCATAATTGGTCGGCCCCATGCCATGTGCCTTTAGTCAAGTCAAACTTGACTAATGAAGTGGCATTTGGTCAAGTCAAACTTGACCTTTCATCTTCTCTCTCAAGTCAAGTCAAACTTGACCTCTTATCTCTCATGGTTGATCAAATCTAACCATTTGATTCATACTAATTTGATTTAATGAATCTCTATCTATTAAATTAAATTGATTCAATGAGTCATAATCTAAATTAGACTCATTCAGTACATGAATCAAATTGAGTCCAACTCAATTAGTCTAATTTGGATTACTCTTAATCCAATTTGGTTCATCATATGAACCTAATCCTCTTGGTTTATCATATGAACTTATTCTCCATCTAATTGTCCTTTGTGTGTGACCCTATAGGTTCTTGTAACGTTGGCAATGCTCCTAAACCCATTTAGAATCATAAGTAATAAGCGGTATCTAGCAACACATCATTACTACCCAAGTTACAAGAATGTTGAGATCCAACATCACCTTTGTGACTACTAATTGTGACCATTCACAATATATGATAATGTTCTTCCATCCTAGACATCTAGATTGATCAAATGAGGCATAACCCGTGTCATCCTCTAATCAATCTATGTCTTTAACTCCAAGTAGACTCACTCTAATCAAATGAGCTCAATATCTCATATTAACTCATTTGGACATAGTCATGCACTTAGTGGTCTCACTCTATCAAGAATAATGATGTCACTCCCGTCATATAGGAGGGATAGATCTCATCTACATCACTCATATCCCTCCGCATAATTTGTTACATACCCAGTAATCGCCTTTATAGTCCACCCAGTTACGGGTGACGTTTGACGAAGCCAAAGTATGTAACTCCTTATGTAGGGAACCATGGTGACTTCAGGTCCAAGGACTAATAGTCATACTAATAGCCACATGAGAAAGTATATGACACTCATATAACGATCCATGATACTTTCTCATGGCGGGTCATTCAGTATACATTCTCCAATGCATACCCATGTGTCAACTTGATATCTCTATATCCATGACTTGTGAGATCAAGTCATCGAGTTGACCTACATGCTAGTCTCGTCGCACTAACATTGTCCCTGAATGTTAATACTTGACTAGGAATGATTAAGAGTAGTGTTCTCTATATCATCTCACTATCGATTCAACCAATCAATTGATATAGATAGGAACCTTCTACTCAAGGGCGCTATTATACTTAGTTATTTGGCACCAATACAAGTAAGTATAATAACCATAAAGAAATGTCTTTATTAATATATAGGAATATGATACATCGAGTCTATACAACAATCATCATATGATTGGCTCTAGGGTTCTAACTAACATAATAATCGTTTTTGTGTTAGGCATTTGCATAGTAACATGAAAAGGGAAGGGTTTCCAGGTATGTCTATTAGAAATTCACTTTGGGTAGCAGCCAAAGCAACAACAATTGCAGAATTTTGTCATAAGATGGAAAAGATGAAACAAATTGATGTGAAAGCGTACGAGTGGTTGGCTAAGAAACCCGAGGAATATTGGTCCAAGTCACATTTTGCCACAACCCCCAAATATGATCACTTTGGAATAATATGTGCGAGTACTTCAACAGTTTTATCTTGGAGACCAGAGAGAAGCCAATTATTCTGATGTTTAAGCTATAAGACATTTGCTCATTGTTTGATTTCAACTTAACAGAGAAAAGGCTGAGAAATGGGACAACAAGATTGTCCAAAAATTATAAAGGTTTTGGAACAAAATTGCAATGTCGCGACACAACATAGTATGATACAAGTTGATCATATGCATTTCCAGATCAATGGACCATCTGGTCAGCACACAGTCAACTTTGGTGCAAATTCGTGCAGTTGTAGGAGATGGAACTTGACTGGCATCCCATGCCAACATACGATGTGTGCAATTTGGTACAAGTATCAAGATCCACTTGATTACGTGCATTCCTATTATAGGGTTGAGACATAAAATAAATGCTACAAGAAATCTATTTTGCCAATTACTGGTTCTGATTTATGGCCTGAATGTTCATTGTCATCTCCACTACCTCCGATATTTAAAGAGAAAGTGGGTAGACCTGCTAAATTGCAAAGGAGGGAAAGAGATGAACCTCCTAGTTCTAGTAAAACACATCTACATGGAGCAAGAAGAAATAATAAATGCAAAAAATGTGGAGAATTTATCCATGACCAGCGGACATGCAAAGAACCTAGGGAACCCAGGGAGAATATGCAAGAACATTCGACACAATAAAGCCAAACAACGCCTATTGTTGATTCAAGCCAAATTAAAAGGAAAAAATTGCAGGTTTGGATATCCTAATTTTATTCTTGGTTTCAATCTTTAATCCATGTTAGTTAAGTTGTCGTTATGCTTTGATGTTGTTATGCTTTAATGTTGTTATGCTTTGAGTTGCTTGCTGTTAATATTCTACTTTGAAAGTGGGCAGACATGTTATTTAAGTTGTTGTTAATATTCTGTTGTTAAGTTGTTTGTTGTTAATATTCGAATTTCTAGTTATGTTGTACAATCTGCTGTTAAGTTGTTGTTAATTAATAAGATCCCTTATTATACTTTACATAGGTCAGAAGGTCAGTTTGTGGTGGGCAAAATAGAGCAGGAGGGAGATGGAAATCAACTGGAGCCGAAGCATCGTTAGCTGATCAGAGCATCGTGAAGGGGGGGGACTCTTTCTGGACTCAGGTCATCATTAGCTAATCAAAGAAAGAAGAGCCATGAAAATGTGAGGCTTGTTTTGAAGACTAAATCAACTACATGTGCTTCAAAATCTTCGATTTTGAATCTTCAGAATCAATAGATGTAATGCAATGGTATTTTGGAATAATTTTTTGTAGATGCATTTCAGTAGATGTAATGCAGTGGTGTATTGAGATAATTTTTTGTAGATGCATGTCAGTAGATGAAATGTACTAAATGCATTCAAAAACTATCTCAGTCTCTTTTTTTTGTAAAATTGGTGTGGGTTGCAAGGTTGCAAACATAGTCCCACATTGAAAACATATGGGAAAGAACATGAGTTTATAAGAGAGAAAAATATCTCCATTAGCATGAGGCCTTTTGGGTAGAGTCCAAGAGCAAAACCATGAGAGCTTAGGCCCAAAGTGGACAATATCATATCATTGTGGAGATATCTAAATTCGTTTCGATCCAACAATTGGTATCAGAGTCCGGACTGCCATAAGGTTTAACCGCCAACTGTGCACAAGAACTATGGTCTGATTGAGCCATGTGAGTACAATATTGACCTCGAATAAAGAAAGTAGGGGCTCCTATGTTCGTATCAAGAGGACCAGATACCAGGCAGGAAGTCCTAGTTACAGCTAGACAAGGAAGTCCTAGTAGGTCGGGTGGACCGAGGGGCAGGAAGACCTGGTGGGTCGAGGATCGGACGTGGGAAGTCTGTGGTCCTTTGTTTGAGGGGGAATTGTTGGGGTTGCGGGGTTGCAAGGTTGCAAACATAGTCCCACATTAAAAACAGATGGGAAAGATCATGAGTTTATAAGAGAGAAAGATATCTCTATTGACATTAGACCTTTTGGGTAGAGCCCAAAAGCAAAATCATGAGGGCTTAGGCTCAAAGTGGACAATATCATACCATTGTGGAGATATCTAAATTCTTTTCGATCCTACAATTGGAAGTTCTCTTATTTAGTCACAAAACTGGTCCCTAAGTACTGTGTTTGATCACAACGAACTTGTCTCTGAGTATTATTTGCCATGTCTATATGCAAATCATTTTTCTGCACAAATCTATCAGAAAACTTGTCTCTGAGTACTGTGTTTGGTCACAACGAACTTGTCTCTGAGTATTATTTGTCATGTCTATATGCAAATCATTTTTCTACACAAATCTATCAGAAAAATAGGAGGTTTTAATGAGCAGCCAATGAGACAATCATCCTTTTTATCAAGATAATAGTTCTTGAAGTTATAGATGCATGTACCAAGAATTAGATTTGATCCTAATGATCTTGGCTAGATCTGCTCAATGACAAACATTTTACAATTTAGCCAATGATTTCCATTCTATTTCCCGGATGATCTCTTAAATGATAACCATGACATTTGAATGAAGTGAAAAAGAAACTTGGTGTTTATCTCAATACATGGATCAACCTTCATTACACCATAAAAAAACTATTTGACATCATCTCTAACACGGAGTGATTTCAAACCTTCATTACACTATAAAAAAAATTATTTGGCATCATCTCTAACACGGAGAGATTTCAAACCTTCATTCACCATAAAAAAAAAAACTATTTGGCATAATCTCTAACACGGAGAGATTTCAAACCTTTATTCACCATAAAAGAAAATCACTTGGCATCATCTCTAACACGGAGAGATTTAAATTGTTGTTCTATATCCTCAAACATCTCTGCAACCTTTAAACAATGGTTACGATGCTCATTTGCTAACTCTAACTGTGCATCCATAAGTTTAGCTAGCACTCAGATTGGTCGGGTTTACTAGAACTCGAAGCAGCTGTTGAGCTCGATCTGGAAGTTGAGCTCGAAGGTTTCTTTTTAGCATGGGTAAAGGTAGTAGCTTGTTTTGTTGGCAGTAAATGCTGCTACTGCTTCTTCACAAGTTTTATAGGACTTGTGTACAGCACCGCTAAATATGTTAACTTGCATATGTGTTTCCTCCGAAGTGTTATAAATACCAAGATTCCGTCCAACAAACACATGTCTTTGTCTTTCCCTATAAGTGCAACAAAATTTTCCAAACTTATTTCCAAAATACAATAAATAATCAGAAACACAAATTGAAATCCCTAAAATGGCTCACCATTTCCAAACTTATTTACTCTTCTTCCTTCTCCTGCTCAGTTTTGATGATAACGGTTTGTTTTCCGGTCTGCTTGTTAACCCGTCAGATCTGGTCTCCTCAACTCCATAATCCCCTCAACTCTTCTAAATCAAGATGCAAAGTCACATTTTTGCCAGCCGTTTAACTGAATCAAATGTTAAAACACATTCATAGACAACTTACCAATGTGTTCATGGTACCACCGTCGTCCGTGAGTTAGACGTCTTCACCGCCAACGAACCCGCGAGAATTAGAGTTTAGGGTAGGGGGGATTGGGAAATAAGATGAGGCGAAGCCGAGCTTCTCCGTTTTTCTCTAAGAATCCCATCACAGGTTAGTCACGTGATTGATTCTGTATCAGTTAACAGAGGAGTTGACAGTGGGGATATACTTGGGATAATTTGTAAAACATGAGGGGTATAAATGGCTCAGAACAAACTATAGGGACATAATCAGTACTACATTGAAACATTAGGGACATTTTAATGAATTATCCCACACAATACATTATGCAGTTCCTATGAACAACGTTTATAGGAAATAACACCTATTTAACATTGTCAAGGCTTTACCTTAATATGAAGCCAGCAACGGCAAGCCAGACTCAGCTCCAGATTTTCTGCTGTAGTAGGCATACAGCAACAATTGTGCAATTCCCAGGACGGTTCCAATTCCATTTTGGATCTGAAAAATGTATTCAAGAACATTTTCGAGTAAGATAATTCACAATTGACAAGAAGAAAAAGATTAACTCACAATTGACAAGAAGGTGATCACTATTTCCATTTAGCTAAGATTTCAGAAGACTTACATATATGAAGACATGATGCAATACTGTCCCGTACACAAATGAGAGTGAAAGATAGAAAGGCATGAACTCCACAATCTTCGTCTTGATCACCAAATTCTAACGAGTGGAGCAATGGAAAATCAAAATTGTAGTGACAGATGACTGAATGAGGTCTACTAAGAATGACCAGAAGACCTACAACGATGAGCAATGGAGAAGTAAACATGGAAATGAAAGAAGCAACACTCAAACATCCCACAAATGAACACCAAACACACCCAAGAGCAGTGCAGACATCCTTTCTGCAAATGTTGGTAAGATCACTCCATGCAGATCAAGAAATTCAAGAGGGAGTATATGTAGGGCAACCCCACAATTCATAGAAATGTTGGTGGCCTGAACATGTTCAGGCAATACATCGAGAAGTTGGGCCGCACAAATCCGAGGAAGAGAAGTGAAATTGATGAACTGAGCTTACATGGGCGAGGCAAACAAAACGAAGGTGAAGACATTGCCTGCGTATAGATCAAAGAAAGGATTTTTACTCACTTTAGTCTGCGATTGAAAGAATCCCCCAAAATCTTCATGTTTCTATAACCCTCGAAGATGGCTTCATTGAGAAGAAACCTCGCCGGCGATTCAAGATGCATATGTGCTGATGCCGCAGAAGGAAGCAGGAAAAGAAGCTGCTTCAGCGAAATATAGTGGCCGCCGGTGGCAGTTCTCCGGTGACCAAAGTTATTAAAGAAAAGTTTCAGGGTATTTTGGGCAGTGACGACAAATATGAAGTCCACAAGGTGTGTGGCACGTGCCGCCTCCTCCTCCTCTGGCTTGTCTTACAAGAATTCGAAGTCCTCGGCGATTATAATCTGCAGGGAGACGCGACATCGCCGACGGCTGCAGAAATCCACCTCCGGTGAAGGAGGAACTCTTCGCATCTTTTTCTATCCTCACCGGGCTTCGGTTGTTCCGTTCGATCCCGTCCTTTTGGGAAGAGGGAGAAAGGGGAATCCCCCGCAGGAGCGCCCCTCGATCCGATTGATCCAATCCGATTGACATGGATTTCCAACTGCGAGCGGCGCAGGAGAAGCTGGAAAGGGAGCAGAGGGAGCGGAAGGCGAGAGCCAAATCCAAGATGGAGCGGGAGAATCGGGCCAAGGCCGAGGCCGCCCGCCACCGCGAAGCCATCGAGGCCGCCCAGCGTGCCAAGCGCCTCGACGCCGCTCGCGCCCAACTCGAGGTCTTACATCTCTTCCTACTCCTCTTCTCTATACTCTCTAGTTCGCTATCTCAGCATTGTATCAGCCTATCAAATCTGCCAATTGGTAAACAAAAACAAAACAAAAAACAAAAAAAAAACCTCTTTTTGATACATCTTTGATCTTCCAAGCAGCAATTTTTTGGTGAGTTCTTTGTTCTTGCTTTACCCCAATTAACCAAGAACGCGATTCATTGTTCAAGAAAAACAATGTCTACTTCATTTCTGAGCTGAATGATGCATTTTGAGGTAATGCAACAGGAAATTTAGGAACAATGCATTGATTTCTTGTGTTGCCTATTCGATACAACTGAATTCTTATTGCAGGCCGAGCGGCAAATGCAAGAAAACATGCTTCTAGGGAACGGTATCGTATTTTCACGAACTCTTGAAGCTCTATCTTTCGATGGCTTCGGAGACAAAATCAAGTTGCCACCTTCATGCTTTCAAGAATTGTCTGATCAAGGAGCTCTGGATAAAGGCCCCATGCACTTTAGGCTGTCGATAGTCGATGAGTCATTTCGAGTAACTCATTCAGGAGTTCTTGAGTTCACTGCAAGAGAAGGCTCAGTTGAATTGCCTCCTCTCCTATGGAACAATTTGCTTGCCAGTGTCAGTCTAGATGTTCCTCTCGTCGAGGTGCATTATGTTAGTTTACCGAAAGGAACATATGCAAAATTGCAACCAGAAGGGATGGGTTTTTCTGATGTTCCAAACCATAAGGCTGTGCTTGAAACGACGCTGCGTCGGCATGCTACTCTTTCCGAAGGCGACATTGTTGCTGTGAATTATGGAGAAGTAAACTACAGGCTGAAGGTTCTCGAGCTAAAGCCTGCTTCGACTGTCTCCGTTCTCGAAACCGATATTGAGGTCGACGTAGAAGGACCCGACTCGGCTACTGAGAGTATCAATAAGGAGCATGCTCTTACACCGCTTGTCATAGGACAGATTGAAGGAGGAATTGTCGAAGAAGGGGAATTCAATTATTACAAGTTCTTCGTTGAGGATGCTATGAGTGACAAAATTGCATCCGGTGAGATCAATATCGAAATTAAGATTGATGCAGATGTTGGCGATGGAGATACCAATGTTTATGTATCAAGGCATCCAATGATATTTCCAACCCAGCATCGTCATGAATGGTCATCTCATGAGTTGGGTTCAAAGGTTTTGATAGTCAGGCCAAAGGATCCGAGCCGACTAGTTGTCGGTACCTATAGCATTGGTGTATTTGGCTTCAAAGGTGTCACAAGGTATAAAATCTCTGTGGCTTATAAAGACGACATTAAGCAAAGGGTTGGTGAATGTGCTACTGTTCCATTGGAAGTTGATGTCGAATCTGTAGAATGCCGAAATTGCAAACATTATATATCCAACCGCACCATTTTGCTCCACGAGGCATATTGCATTCGACACAATGTTCTTTGTCAATACAATGGCTGTGGAGTAGTGCTTAAGAAGGAGGCGGCAGCAAACCATGTACATTGTGATAAATGTGGACAAGCCTTTCAACAAGGTCAGTTGGAGAAGCACATGAGGGTGTTTCATGAACCACTTGACTGCCCATGCGGAGTGATACTAGAGAAGGAACAAATGGTATGCAACTCTTATTCCGTGATTATATTCGCGAATGAAGTATTTTACCAAGCTCGGTTTCGTATCTACTTTTATCGCAAGTTGTGCATCCTCAGTGTTAAAGTTCCTTCCATGTGTCCATTGCTCTAGATACATGATCACACAGTTCTTGCATGCTTAATCTTATTGTCGATATATTTATTAGTTACAATTATTTTGTGATATAGATCTAGAGAAACTAGGTCGGAATCCTAGTTGAGTATGATATGTTGCTTTGGCTTCCATTGCAGTCTCTATTAGCTTTCATGACAATTTCTCTTCATGCTAATTCAGTAGATAATTTCGTCATGTGTCGTTTATGTTGTGCTGTAAATACATACTTCATGTGTCAACATGAATCATTGTTGCAAGTCTATCACTTGAGTACCAACTCAGCTACGTCCTGTGGGCTATGTAAACATGAACCATGATTCTAGCTGTTTTGACGTCGATGCCCATTTTTCTCATGTGACAGGTCGAACACCAATCTTTGATGTGCCCGCTTCGTTTGATAACTTGCCGCTTCTGTGGAGATATGGTGCAAGCCGGTAATGCACCAGCCGATGCTCGGGATCGTCTCAGAGGGCTTTCCGAACACGAGAGCATCTGCGGGTCTCGAACAATTCCATGCGACTCATGCGGGCGTTCGATCATGCTGAAGGAAATGGATCTCCATGTTGTTGCAGTGCATCAGAAAAGCTAACTCCTGAGGACCAATTCATCTTCCGATTCAAAACTTTCATGTATCTTTTGTTTTGTGTTATTTAAATGTATGAACCAGAAAGAGAATGAACAGCCACTATGAAAAGGATTGATGAATCAGTCTAGTTATTTTACTAAACAGCTTAAGTTTTCGTATTGCCTAAATCATGGACTCAACTTCACAATACTCAATATCACGTATCATATTCCCCAAATGTCCTTTCTCTTTCGCCAATTTTGTCTGACTAATGGACCGAAAAATTTTTGAATCATTTCAAATTCAAATCAATTACTTAATGTATTTATGTCCTTGGATCTAAATTTGATAACGAAAATTGAGTCATTAATTAAATTGAAAGTACATTTTTAAATTTTTACTCAACCAATTCAAAAATTAACCACTCTAAATTTACGATGTTGAATTCAAATCTACAAGCATAAATATATTAAGGAGATTTTTAAATATATTAAGGAGATTTTTAGGAGCACATCAATTTTGATTTGAAGTGATTCGGAATTTTCTAGGTTTGAAATTGACAGGTGACCTATAATATTTAAATATTTAAAAATTTAATATTTTTTAATCAAAAGATTTTAAGAACTGTGATATTAATTAATGAGTATCATTGTCCTAACATGAACTTGTAATAAATTTTATCAAGCCTTTGTAAATTTAAAAATTTATTGTTCTCAAGGAATTTTCAGAAATACATTGATTTTGATTTCAAATCATTTGAAATTCTTTAGATCCATACTTCAAATGAAACTAATTGATAGTCTTAAAAAGAAAGAGAGGTATTTTAGGAATATAGTACATGATTTAGATATTATAAAAATTGGATATGTGATTTAGATAATACCGAAACTTGCTTCCGTGGTTAAGTAAAATGTAAGTTTTGGTAACTCGTTAGTATGAATATTTTATTTAAATTCTAGGCGAAAATCAAAGATGACATATTTTACTATTTCTCCTGTAATTTTGAAAGTGCAATTAGAGAATATTCACCACAATCAGGCAAAAACATTTAAATCATCTTAATCTCACAATTTCCAACATAAAATCTATCAATATAACTATAGATCTCATAAATCTTGATAAAATCTGAATACAAACAATGATTAATATTCCTTGTATATGGAATTGGTGGTTAAAATAATGGATGCAGAAAAACACAATGTACACAATACGCTAGCACTATTCTTGACTATATCTGACAAATCACCTTAATCGAGTGAAATATTGCTAGTCATAGAGAAGGTGATCATCTCCTGCACAATTAGACTAAAATTTGAATTTAAAGAAAGGAAAACTGAACAGAAAGAACAGGAGGATAAAAACACTCAGTTGCCAGTGGATACATGAACAGAACAAATCTAACTGGAAACAGAATGGGCACCTGGGGTGGACAGGGTTGGGGATGAAGTGATGTAATTGTAATCACCTTGGCCCTGATAATTCCACTGCACGAAGATTGTCTGTGGAATCGATTACCCATTCGGAGTTGCGGTGTGGTGCGATCTCAAACTCATGGCGCACCACTTCCACTTTCTGCCACTCCTCCCATCGCTCTGCAAGACCATCACCTTCAAGCATTCTCACGACCTCTGACATCTTGGGACGATCAGTCGGGGAACTCTGTGTGCAGAGCAAGGCAACTTGGATAAGTGATTCCACCTCTGCCTCTATATAGTTGCTGAGCAAGTCTGGATCTACTAACATTTCAAGCTTTTTCTCATTCAGAAGTCCTTTCACCTGGAAGCAAGTTGAACTCTATTTAACATTGGGTCGAAGCAATTGGTTAGCATGTTGGAAGAAATTTGTTTGTCTTTACCCAGTCGAGCAACATGACATCCTCATCATTTGCGAGCCGAGCAAGATCAAAAGCCCTTTGTCCAGTAATAAGCTCCAGAAGCATGATTCCGTACCCAAAGACATCAGTTTTCTCTGAAGACTTTCCTGTAGATAAGTACTCTGGAGCAATGTGACCAATTGTTCCACGAACAGCGGTTGTAACATGCGTATCCTTATAGTCCATGAGTTTAGCCAAACCAAAATCACCCACAATGGCCTCAAATTCTTCATCTAATAGTATATTAGCTGCTTTGACGTCCCGATGAATGATCTTCGGGTCGCAATGATCGTGCAGGTATGACAAGCCCCTTGCTGCTCCCACTGCAATTCGCCTTCGCGTAAGCCAATCAAGTGGAGGTTGAGATGGAGGTCGCTCTACACAAAAAAAAGTCAAGAATATAGACAGAAACTTCAATCAAGATATTTCTTTGCTATCTTGCTTGGAAATGTAGATACATAGTGTGGTGTGGAGGACGAAAGACTACCTCTCAAGCAAGATGCCACACTTCCGTTAGCCATGAATGGATAGACAAGCAAACGTTCAGTCGGTGTCATGCAAAAACCGCGAAGGCGAAGCAAATTTCTGTGAACTGCCATGCTGATCATCTCAACTTCTGTCTGAAATTGAAGCTCACCGCCTGGTGTGCGCTCTTCTTTTAACCTTTTTACTGCTACTAATGAGCCATCTGCAAGCCGTCCCTTGTAGACCTTCCCAAACCCACCTCTACCAAGAATATTTTTGTTGCTGAATCCATCAGTCGCAACTTGAAGTTCACGCAATGAAAATCGTTTAAGCTGGCCAAGATGAACTTCTGGATCTTCTTCAGCTGTGCAGTACAATTTAAAATATAAAATAATGTTCCTACTATAGCATATGAATCGATCCCGTAAACTAACCAGGTACATCAAAGAAATGTTCCTGCGGTTTGCGGCGTCGCCACCATGCAAATCCAATCGCAGGTGCAGCAAACAGCAAAGCAGCACCAGCAGCTACTCCCCCAGCAATTGCTCCAGTGATGGACACACCGTTCCCTAGTTAAAGATAATAAGCATGCATTATTATCACAGTTCATTATTTAGTTTCTCATTTGTAGACTAAATGAGATATAGGGCTATAAACATACCAAATGATAAATACCTGATCTGTTATGAGCTCACTTATGTTTGTTTGAAAAATCAAATGAACAAACTTGACCATTTTTTAGATTTTAACAACATAGGATATGAAGAACATAAATATGATCAAATTCTGTTCTTTGTGGTTTATAAGCAAAGCTCCTGAATAGTTTATCAACAAAGCTCTTTAAAAGAAATTCACAAATAAAGCTCATGATTCATCCTTCATGAACTATCCATGCATCAAGTTTTTGAAGAAGTTTATTAATAGGCTCAGTTAGGCATTCATATACTTGAAATTTATTACTTCATATGCAAATTATATACTATGCTAACATAAAGATGGGAAATCGTTTTCCATGTTTTGCAACAACTACAATCATTTAAGAAACTTAAGTCACTAATATTGTGGCATGAAACCAAAATTCTGAGATAATTTTAGTATTACTGAACATTGAGGAGCAATTTGCAAAAGAGTAAATCCTAGCAAGCAAAATGAAATTTTTCTTAAAAGTTCATGCAACGGATCTGGATGTATGGCCACTAGAAGGGACGGGAAAAAAATCAAAACAAGGAGAAATCATATAATTTTTAAAAATGTCCCTTTCAATTTAGCAATAAGGATATTTATAAAATGCACTTTAATTAAGATCAATTCTGGAGTATGACCAAAGAAAATACTACAAAAATTAAGAGATTCAAGATAGCAGTTGATTTAACGAGTGAAACTCTCTTCAACACTGCCCAATTGTAAGAATAGGTTCATGTTCATGCAGTAGATCTAGAATAGGCTCATGTCCATGCTCATAAGTTACTGCTTGTTATAGATTTGGAGAACGTTCTTTTTTCCCCGGCAGAAAACTATATATAATGAAAGATGCACATGGTTTACTGCACCATTTACATAAAAATCCATCCATAGGAAATGTTCTTAACATATGTAAACAAGTTTATTTGAGTTCTTTGCTATGCACACAAAAAAAAATGTGACCATGTTTTTGGCACAAGAATAAGCTTCAAACATATCACCTTGTGAACTTATCGGTGTAGGAGGATTGTACGGAGGAGGTGGAGAAAATGGAGGAGAGCCCTGACACGGTCTCGAGGTGCCAGGTCCACATAATTGAGGATTGTTGGCAAAACTGCAATTATGTACATATTGAGAATCCTAGCATCATTATGTCAATAGCTTTACTATTTTCCAGAATATAAAAGGGCAAAATACCTTATTGGAGTGAATAGTGAAAAGGAACCAGTTGATGGAACTTCTCCAGATAGATTGTTGTTTGATAGATCCCTGGAAGTTTGTGTCACTTATGATGACTTATGAACACCATAATAAAAAAAACCCTTAAATGAAACAGAATATAGAAGGCACAGAAGTGTTTGAACACTCACAGAACTTGGAGTGAATTGATCCGTGTCAAAGATTCTGGAATTTGACCTGACAAGCTATTGTTATTGAGCCGGCTGCCCTTCCACATATATTTCAACAGATGAGAGATTAGGAAACCGTGTCATTGCTCAAAAATAATGTCTAAATCAGAATATACTATTGAGTAAACACTGAAAAAAGGGTAAGTTTATTCTATCATCATATTTTGTGAGGCTACCTAATACGTTTTTCAGCAGGTGATCTTTAGTCTGAACTCTGAAGCCAAAAAACTATTTTATCCTTCTTATATTTTTTTTTCTTGGAGTCTTCCTTCTTGCATCAAGATGGATTGATTTACCACCAAATATATTAGATTTTCCTCAGCAAATGCATGGCATGACTCCAACTACCAGCAAGTATGCTCAATGCCCATATGAACATAGAATTAATGAGCAAAACTTGATGGTGAATTTGCTGGCTGCTTACTTTGGTTGAAATTCAATGGTCTGTGTGTCAATTCAAGGTCAGCATAGAATATACAGATCGTAGTTAATGCTTCAAGAAATATTAACTACTTAAAAGGTGAATACAGCAACAGAAAACCATATGTAAGGCTTTCTGTAGTTATTACTTTGCATGATCCCATATACATGCATTGCTAGTTTCAATGGTCATCGACTTCTAAACAATAGGCGACCAACAAAATGGTTCTTATAATTAGATATGCAACAAATAAGGATTACGTAAGAAAAAGAAGAATGAAGTGTAAATTAATTGGCCAAAGGATGAGTATTCATACAGAAAACGGAGCCGCACAAGATTCCCCAATGTATCAGGTATTCCACCAGTGAGATCATTCAGATATAAGTCTAAGCTCACAAGGTTTCTTAGATTCCCCAGTTCAACTGGTATTGTTCCACTAATGTTATTACTGTAGATTTCCCTGCCATGAATGTTTTCATAAATAACAATTAGCAGGAAAGTACTAAGTAAAAGCCATTCAGGTGAACTGAGTACTCTATGAAAGAATAATTGGAATATGATAGAGTATCAAGAACAAGTTTATACTAGGACGGTGAAAAAGCCAAAATCATTAACCCAAGGATTAAATACTGCTTCTCATCACCCTAAACAGGTGATATGGAGACGTTATAATTGATGGCTACCTTCAAGACAACTTGAAAACAATGGCACCAAACAAGTGATGTCTTTAAAAATCTTTTCTTTGGAACCTGAATGAAGTTTTTATTCACATTTTTTTACTTGCCAAAAACGATTTTATTATGACACCAAATAGGTTTTCGCTGTTATGAATTTTTTTATTAAATCCTCAATTTCATTTTATAGTTTTTGGAATATTAGTGTAGAGTGTAGACCAAAGGTTTCCTTAAATTTTCATTATAATTTTGATTAAAAAATAAATATCAAAGAGAACAACATACATACATACATACATATTTTCTTAATAGTGGTGTGAAGTCACCATGCATGAAAGAACATGAAGATAGCTTGCAGAAATTATAACGAACTTACAAGTACTGAAGATTTCTTAACTGACCAAGTTCAGGGACTAATTGGCCAGATAATGCTGCATTGCCTAGATCACTGAAAGAAATTAGACAAAGAATATCTATAAGATGTATGTACAAACAATAAAATATTATGATAAATGAAGACAAAGCTTGATCTACAATGTCATAAATCTAGCATATGTTTGCTTACACTCTTATGACACTATTTTCATTGCTGCATGTAACATGGAACCATGTACATGGGTTGACAAGAGTTGGATCCCAACTTTGCAAGACATTGTTTGGATCAACAAGATTGGTCCTTAAACTATGCAGTGCATCACCTGTTGAAGAGGAACACTGAGCATTAGAAATGCGTTAAATTTCCCATAGAACTGCATAAAAAGCCTAGTGATACAAAGATGCATTGTCTGATTTCAGGGTCAGTGAAAAAAAAAAAGAATAAATGCACCAAGATAGATAGTGATAAATGGCAGAAATTTAAAATAAGATAACATGTAGCCTTGCTAAAGAATTACACGTAATGCAAATTTTATCAAGTTACCACTAACAAGTTCAAAATACTTCCTGTTCTGACATGCACATGACTATGTTTTACAATGACTCAAACTTCTAAATAGTACTGAAAGCACCATCATCCAAGGATTATTCATCAATATGAGATCAACTGCCAATTATACTCAAGAACACAGGAACGATACTAAGTAGCATGATACTAATGAGTGGGTCATAAAATTAGCACGATACCGACAACCAACACCTATCAAATCCATATCTTAAGTAGCCTAAGCTAGGGTACTCCAATTTAAATTTTTATTTGCTTATCTCTAGATGCATTTCCACCTATATTTCAGTTGTTATTTAGTTTGAATGTACCATTATAAAAGAATTGTTTCAAGTTTGAGTTTTATTAGTATTTTGTTAATAGTAAAAAAATCTTAAATTGTTAAGACCCCTTTTACAGACTTCTTAGACTAATGATACAAATCTTTGAAGGTTTAAGTTCAGGCTCACCACCAATACTGATTTTAAGGTTCAACATATCGTTCTGCGACAGATTCACTTAGAAGAAGGGTATTGATAAAGACGCAATCAAAATTATTGTAATGGATTGAATAATAAGAACAGGGTGACACTGACATGTTACTAGCAGAACGGATCAAGTGTTAAGAAGCATTTTTTATGAACGAAAGGATTCATCATGATTATGAATTCATAGAAGTCAAATCTTACGCTAAACCAGTTTTAAAAAGTTGGATATGATTGGTGGTCTCATAATAACAAGAAAAAGAAGCTCTCTGCGTAGCCATATTCCTTAAAAAGTCGTCTTTTACCTCACAAAGGCAAAAGCCTAGCGAAGAAGAAAACTAATCATCAGTAGAAAGAAAAAGTAAAGTGCCTAAAGTAATTCCAATCTGAACTGCTCGATCGAAGTATAAAAGCTTCTGTTGTACTCCGAAAAGGGTCAGCTACATCTACATCTAATTTAAACTAAAAAAGGAGACACGTCCGACTCCTATAACTATGGAACAAAAGAAAAACCTACCAAATTTTCTAACTCCGTTTAAAAAGCTCTTACTACCAGCAAATCGTCCGAGTGGAGAAAAAAACAGCATAATCCAAACAAGAATGATGGATCAGACCTTCCATGTTGGAGCAAACAAGAACCACGGGGCGGAATACCAGCAAAAGCCATAAAAACCAAGAGATCACGATCCTCCACTCTGGTCTCGACATCCCTCCACTAGCACCGGCTCTACTCGAGATCCATAGGAAGAACCCTATCCCGTTCAAATTTCGCGAGGAACTCAAATTTATCACGATTTAAGAAGGGAAAATACACCAATCTGAGCTCCAATCCACCGCACATCAATTGAACCAGAGACCACAACGCGATCCGTCAGAGATCGACTCCAGTAGGAGCAGCAGCCAGTAGCTTCTTCTCTTCTCTCTCCCCTTTCCTAGCTCATTTTTTAATCTCCACGGATAGAATCCTTTTAATAAATGAACCTATCGTCTACTATACCCCTTGCAATACTCGGCTTTCATTTGAAAATCGCTCCCATCCACGCGGACCCCACTATTTTCCCACCAGTAAATAGATAGGTGGACGGTTGAGTTATAAGTGGCAGTGTTAATGTAGTCATTTTCTTTTTTCCGCTTTAGAAGAGCAAGGCCACGGAAAACGTACCGTTGAACGGAGATTCAACAGCTGCACGGACCGGATACGGTACAGGAACTCTACCGAACAGGGCGAAGGTGTCATCACTTCTGTCCACTTTTCGATCAACATGTACGACAAGAAAGCTGCACTGTGTTGTTTACGATACAGCTGGTAGATTGATTGGGAGCACGTGTGGATTGGTCAAGCCCCGCTCCCCGTGAGGTCGCGACGGGATTTTTCCGTTCCGACAACGATGCGCCTCTGAAATAATAACGAGTCGTTACGAGGATGGGCGTGTGTCGGACGATGACTGGGTGCCATCTCCACGACTCCACCCGCTTGGGAACGGACCGATATGGCAAAATAACGGGAAAATTCTCAAAACGCCCGTTAATTTTCCAAGTTGTTTCTACGTTTTTTTTTCAGAAAACACCCTGGTTTATAATAAAAGATTAAAACATATAGTTTGATACTGTGTACATCTCATAAACGACATCCAATTCGAATGATATGACATAATTAAAATTTAAAAAAAAAATTTCTCTCATCTATATATAACAATTATCTTTGATTGTATATAAGATAGTGCAGATCTATATATAATAATTATCTTTGATGGTATATAAGATGGTGCTGATTTATAAAAATTATTTTATAATAGAAAATTAAAACATATAGTATATAGTATAAAACATTAAGTTTCAAAACTTCATTTTAGTCAATAATATATGTTGCATAAAGATTTTAAAATTTTTAATTTGCAAGTGATCCTGTCCAAAAATAGAGAAAATGGTAAGTTGAAAATGTGACTCTATGGTTAACTAGAAGTGGACTCCTTGGTTTTCTACAAAAACTAGGAGGGTTAGTATAGGGCCGAAAAGGGATTTTCGGTGTTGATCCTCCGACACTCAAGTCAGTCCTTCACTTAGTGAAGAAAAATAATAGCAATGAACAGTAGAATGTGTAGAATCATAAGATATCGCATACCTCTGCTTGTGGATAAGAATCCCCTTTTATAGTGTCCCCTCGGGACGGTCTAGTGGCTAGCACATGAGATGTTGTCACCATGAGATCTGGGGTTCGAATCTCAACAAAGCCGAGATAAATACCTCCCTTATGTGCTAGTCACTATTCCAAAGGCTAGTAGCCGTCCGTGATTTACCTCCTCCGTGTTGGCCTTGAGGCGGATTGGCAGGGGCACTAGGGGCGAGCGTATTCGTCTTTTGCCATCATTATAGTGTCTGTGCACGCATCTCAAAGTGTATGCACGTTTTCCAAAGTGTCATAGGAAAAGATAAGTAAAAAAGTGTCCTTGACATATTTTCTTAAACGAACACACAAATCTTTGATGTGATAAGCTGGACGCTTCTAAAGTACGATTTGCCTATTGGACGTGCTCTGTTGTTAGTGGTACAAACCTCCAAAAAGGTACGATGAGATATGCAGGGGGTTCCACTGTAGGTCGACCGGACACTGCTCGATAAGGACGTCCCTGCTCGGTCGTGCTGAGCAAAACTATTTTCCTTCACTTGGTTGTATGGTTGTCGGAGGGCTGCCTCTTGCCCGACCAAACACGTCATCCGCTCGACAGGGATGGTGGGCGGGGGCATTCACTATTTGTCTCTTAACCTCAATCGTAAGCTTTCAGAAGATGATCTTTCGGATGGTAATGCCCGACCGGCATAGGAGCCTCGTTCGGTCCTCTTCGGTTGACTCGCGGTCCTGGACCTTTGACTTTTTTTTTACTTTGACCTCCACGTCAGCCACTCTTCCCTGCTTTTACCCATATTAGGCGGGGTCCCTCCTCATCATTGCATCACAAGTCTTCCTCTTAAATCTAATCGAAGGAGACTGTAAGTCCGACTGATTGAACAATTAGTATGTTTTGTAACTCTTCTTCTCGATCGGGTGTTTTAGAGTTTAAAGTCGTCGCTCGGCTATGACAATCATTATCCCTTGTGCTCTTTAATAGGCGGGTTTCTTCCTGATTGGTCGTACCGGGGTTTAGAGTCGTCGATCGACTGTATATATTCCTAGGTTGATGTGGCTCAAAGTCGTCACTAACGACACTTAGCCATTTCTTAACTTCTTTCTGATCATTATCCCGATCAACTTCTTAAATTTTGAGGTTGATGTCGTTTGGATCTAACACAAGCAGAACTTAGTCGTTCTTGATCTCTCTCCCGCTCGGCTACTCAACCTCCGAGGTTGATGCTGCTCGGATCAAACATGATCAACACTAGCCATCTTTTAGCTTCATTCTTATCATTTCTCTGAGTGATCGCCTTCACTTAATGTATTTTAATTGCCGCTGATGTCACTATAATTTCTTAAAAACCATTCAAATCCTTAGATATTAATGTAAAGCACGTCAACCATACCTTTTAATCATCCGATGACATCCCTCATTAATGCCACCTGTAATCGAATGTCACATGTCGCTTTTTCCTACTGCCTTATGTGTGATGTAACAGACGACTATTTAGATCTGATGCGATGGCTGCCTTTTTGAATTCAACGGCCAAGATTAAACCTCGCTTTCCTAAATCCTTGATTGGACGGCTTAGGGTAGCTGCCCCTAGGGTTTTTCTTTTTTTCTTCACATCTGCAGCTTCGTCTTCTTCTCATTTGCCTTGTTGCTTTCTCTTCTCTATTCGTCGCCAATGATCTTCTTCCAATAAGCTCCTTCTCCTTTCTCCTTTCTCCTTTCTCCTTTCTCCTTTTCGATCTTCAATTTCTATCCCGTGTTCACGGAGCGCTCCCCCCCCCCTCCGGCGATCGTCCCCAGGCTATGGTACATCTCCAGTGCATCTGACTTCAGTGGTGACGAGGTCGATTAAATGAAACTGACCTACCACATTTTCGACGATTATAGAATCGTCATCCCCTTTGCCTATGCTCGCCCCCATACGCCTTCGGATGACTTCCTCCCTTTTTTCAAAGACCAATTCTATGTCAGTCTGCGCTTGCTCATTCATCTTTTTTTTTCTGATATTTGTAGATACTTTTATATTTCATTGCATCAATTAGTACTCAATTCCTTTAGATTACTATACAGGGTTGTTGTATTATTCCGCCTATATGGAATTCCCCTTTTAACCCACATTTTTCACTACTTTTATTATTCAAAATTGTCTCAACTGACACCTTTCTCTTCCAAGCCCGAGTGGGTGTTGTCTACTTTGACAAGATGCGTTCATCTAATAAGGGTTGAAAGGATCATAATTTTTACATTCGACTTCTCGATTGGCCGGCTTTCCTGACTGGCTGGCAAATGGAGCTACCAAAATCCCCCGCGCTGGGAAAATATCATTGGGAGTTGTCCTACCTCCAAGCAGTCGCGTATCTGGTGAGTCAAAAGTATTGCATCCACAAGTTATTGTTGGAAGGCGTTCTATATATGTTTGGATTGAGTCTCATCCGAACTCGTCTGTCCGGCTCCTTTAGTAAGTCATCCCTCCTTCCTCCGTCTTCCTTGAAAGGACGATCGGCCCATCGACACCTCCATCGTATGATCGGAATCCTTCCTTGTCCGAGTTGCAGCTGGGATGATGATAGCACAACTGATTTCCTACCTACCGCCGCCACTGACTGACCCAGCAGCTCCCACTTCAATTGTCTGTTCCTCCCCAATGTCCAAGTTAAAGGGCAAAGCTATTTCAGAGCCTTCAGATCCTAACGGCCGAAAGCACATTACGACCACCATCAGATTACCAACCGATGAATGGTGTCATCCGGACAACGTCGAGCCACACTCCCCAGAACATCAGATTAGGATACAAGGTCCCCTAGCCCTGACCACGACAGATGCTAGGGCGAGGGCGACAATTGTTCGGCCCGAGGAGCTTGCTGATAGCTTTACTCAGAAATCCACTAAGATAAATTTATTTGAAATTTCTTATACATTTTCCCAATCATCCGTAACTGACTCCTTTTTCTTACAGTTCTGGGTAGAAAATTTGGTCATATGCTAAAGATTATCATTCCTTGAACATGAAAACAGGCAGCTAAAAGCTTCAACCGAGGAGTCGAGCGCCTCGTGAGCCATGGTCTATCGGCTCATTGCTGAGGTGACTCAGGTAAAAGAAGACCTGAAGAAGACCCCTAAACAGCTGCTAGGTTCGAGCAGGCGCTAACGGTTGAAAAGAATAAGAATCATGATCAGACCCTCCAGCTCGACCAGCTGACCAAGCAGTCTCACAATTTTAAGTCCAATATCAACTCTGCCAATGCCATGAAGCTCAGGGCTATTGAGGACCTAAAAATAAAGGACAGAGAAGCTTAGATTCTAGCTAAAAAAAATTCAAGGAGGCTGAAAACACATTGGTCGCGGAGTAGGTCGGTCGCATGGCCGAACAGGCCAACCACGAACTCTAGCTCAGCAATTTCAAAAGAAAAGTTGATAAGAAGGACGTCGAACTGCGAGCACTGAAGACCGAACTAGCCAAATTTAAAGAAGAAGAGCCCGCCTAACTAGAAACCTACAGGGTGGAGTATCTCCGCTATAGGGATTTCAACCAGATGCTGGCAGACCAGATCATTCGCTAGTTCGGCTATGACATTGAGGGGATCATTTAGTAGCTCAAGGAGGGTGGTTATCTTGCAACGGAAATCCCGACGACGTTCATTAAGAGAGAGAAGATCGTGGAGACGCTCCCCGAAGACGTAGTCGTCGATCTATTCTAGAACTTTGCCTAAATATGTATCAACTCCTTGTTCTTGCTAAGTCTTTTATGTAAAAATTTATGAAGTTCAGCAGGCCTAGATATACTTAATTAATATCTAGCTCCAAGAGTAGTACCACTCAACTTTATTGTCATGTCTGACTAAGTCCACCTGCAGGATTTACATGACAATCCTTATGAGCTCCTCAAGGGGACATCGTTAACATAGATTGCTGGGACACAATTTCATTCTATAATCAACGACATACTATATAAATAATATCATTTTCCAACTTATCGGGCCTATTATTTATTGGACTAAATCGCACCCTTTGATAAATTAAAGAAATAAATATTAAGTATATGTGTTTGTTATTATATCATGATTAAGAGTACGTACTTCCATAATAACAGAGGTATTATTCTTTTAAAAGAGCCAGTATAAAAAGAAACTACCTCAAATGGTCCTGCTCAATACACTCGTAGTGTACTAATGTAATTTATTAGCTAAGATAAACTAATACCTAATTACACTACAACTACTCCAATGGTTTGTCTCATTTCATCTTGGTTGTGAGCAACTGTTTATAATTTATAAGGAACTGATAACATGAACTTCTGTGTGTCTCCTCACATCATGTTATCTACAATATAAATTAAACGGACAACTACACTTAGCATAAATGTAGACATTTGACCAATGTGATTCTTTATTTAAAAATAAATGTTTACAAAAAAATAGACTTTTAGTATACACTCTAACAAGTACTACTCTTGGAGCTAGATATTAATTAAGTGAGTTATCAGTAACTCATTTAATTAGTGGGCATTCGATATCTTAAACACAGGGAGACTAACACATTCATGATAAGAAGGAGTCCATATTGTAATATGGTATTGGTGCGGTAGTGCAATAATAACTCTTTAGTGGAATGAGATATTATTGATGAACTTGAGTTGGGTGTTCGGAGCGAACATGGGAAGCTCAAGCTCATCAGGAGACCAAAACTAATTCCTCCTCTCAGTCCCTGTTGTAGCCTCTTATTTATAAACCTTATATCCACTCAGGGTGCGTTTGGTTGGGGGTTATCCCTGATAACCTTGGTTATCCATCCAAGGTTATCAACAAAAACCCTGTTTGGTTTAGGTAATCGATGATTCCCGAGTAATGTTCCATGCTCGACACGTCAGCAAAAGGAGCATGCAACCAGGAATCGAAAAAACTTCGGAAAACTGAGATTTTTCTTGATTCCGGGGTTATCGAATTTTTTTTATCCAAAATACCCTCGGATAAAAGAAAAATGTGAAAAAAGTAAAATGTAAAGAAAAAAATGAAAAATATAAAAAATAAAATAAAAAAATAAAAAAGCGTAATTTTTTTTAAAAATCATTAAAAAATAATTAGAAAATTAAAAATGATAAAAAAAACTTTAAAAAATAGAAGGTTGGAATTAAAAAATCAAGTCTGAGTGCTTTGATAAGTTCAAAGAGTACAAGGTTGATGTGGAGAAACGTCATGGTAAAAGTATCAAGACACTACGGTCTGATCGTGGTGGTAAGTACCTCTCAGGAGAGTTTAGGAATTACTTATCAGAGGTTGGGATTTAATCCCAATTGTCTGCACCTGGTACACCATCTGTAAGTCCTTGGGAAAAAGAACTTACCAAAATTTCTGGAGTGACTGATGGGACTTCCATGGCTACTTGATTTAACCTCTTAATATTAACACATAATGCTTCCTTAGGCTCTTGTTTAACTGTAAACAGGTTGACGTTTGTCTTCTAATAGCAACGACTGCTTGCAAAGTGATGTAGGAACACTGTCCAAAAGTTTTTAAAATTACAGATGGATCCAATCGGCAAGCGCTTGAACCACCTCTGCGCTGATCTAAAGAGCGTGGTGAGGAATACTAGGCACTTGACTCTGTCGATATACGGGTGGAGTGTGGTCATGTTGTCGAACTTTATCAAATGGTCTTCGGGGTTGGTTGCCCTCGTGTACTCTCTGATCGTCAGAGACCTATAATTAAGTGACAACTGATCATCGAATATCTCTTTGGAGAACTGTCTATTGATCCTCTCAGGAGAGTCGTCGAGTCGAGGCGCTTTGCCTTTCCGTCAATTCCAGACCGGCGTGTTCTCTGAAGAGGATCCTTGTGCCCTCTCTGCTCAACTTTACTCTTCCGAAGTCGTGCGGAATAACGCCTAGTTATATGAAATCAGTGCTTTTGGTGCTTCCCGGAAGGCGCCAGTCGGCCTGTTGTTTAGCTTGCGGCCGACAGGGTCTTTCGCTCGGGCTCTTGGGTCAACGTATTGGCCTGTCGCCAACACGACGGGGTCGTTCGGTGCTGGGCAGTCGGCTGCCGTCTCTATTGGTGTTGCACCATCTTTGCGGCTCGGGTGCTTATTAGCATCTCCAAATCTTCTTGAGTTAGCATCACAGTAGTGATTCATCCAACGTCCTCCATATTCACGTTTCGGCTACAAGTAACCTTCCCACAGACGACACCAAATATGACCCTGTCCGAAAGCGGAGAAAATGACAAGTTGGAGATGTGGCTCTGCGGTTGACTGGAAGTGAGCTCCTCGCTATCCTACAAAAACCAGGAGCGATAGTGCCGGGCTGAGAAGAGATTCCCAACGTTGGGCCTCTGACGCTTACGTTAGTCCTTTACTTAGTGAAGAAAAATAGCAACAGTGAACAGTAGAGTGTGTAGAATCATAAGATATCACATACCTCCGCATGTGGATTGGAATTCCCTTTTATAGTGTTACTATAGTATATGTGCATGCATCTCAAAACGTATGCATATTTTTCAAAACGTTCTAAGAAAAGACAAGTCAAAAAGTGTCTCTGACACCTTTCTTTAAGCGAGCACACAAATCTCTGATATGACAGGCTGGAGGTTTTTAAAGTACGATTTGCCTGCTGGACATGTTCTATTGTCAGTGACACAAACCTCCAAAAATGTATGATGAGATATGCAGGGAGTCCCATTGTAAGCCGACCAGACACTGCTCGGCAAGGACATCCCCACTCGATCGTGCTGAGCAAGGCTATTTTCCTTCACTCAGCTGTATGGTTGTCGGAAGACTGCCTCTTACCCTATCGGACACGTCGTCCGCTCGATGGGGACGATAGACCGAGGCATTTACTGTTTGTCTCTTAACCTCAGTCGTAAACTTTCAAAAGATGACCGTTTGGATGGTAATGTCTGACCAGCATGGAAGCCCCATTCGGGCCTCTTCGATTGATCCATGATCCGTCTGACCAGCATGGCAGCAATGACAACGTGGCGACGGCGACCGAGGAGATATATACACCTCCGGACGCATTGCTGGAAATCGCCAGGGAACGAGGAAATCGATATTGAGACTCAGCCGTGTTGCGGAGCTCATCGTCAATCGGTGGGGAGGCGCTCCCCAAACAGTAGCTGTTGCTGCTGGAGGAGGAGGCGGCGGCCGCGGCGAGACCCGGAGGAAAGGAGCGGATGCAGGGCTGGCGCTTAATCCTCACCACGGCAGGGATGCAGGAGGAGGCTGCGACTGCGGCGAGGCCCGGAGGAAACGATCTGACGCATCGATGGCACTTAAACTTCACCACAGCCGGGATGCCAGAGAAGGAGGCTGCCACTGTGGCGAGGCCAGGAGGAAACGAGCGGACGCAGGGCTGGGGCTTTATCTTCACGACAACCGGGATTCGGGAAGAAGAGGCGGCGACCGCGGGGAAGCCTAGGCCCGGAGGAAACGAGCGAACGCAGGGTTGGCGCTTAATCTTGATCACATCAGTCGGCTTCCTTCCCTTTTTCATCCTCTTCGTCGCCGGTGATGCACGAGGAGTCGATCAAATTCCAGATATATACAACAGCTGTTCTATCAAATTAATCACCACCATTCATCAGATTAACGGGCGGTTCCAATTAGGGCTCTATTTCGTTGTGCGAATTGGGGAGGGAAAGGAATCCCTACATAAAATATATTTTTTCAATGAATGAAAAAAAGGAAAAAAATAAAGAAAAATGATATATAAAAAAAGAATTTTAATGAAATCTTTCAAAATAAATACATAGAATGATAGAGTCTATAAAAAAAATGAAAGGATGGAATATCAATTTATATATCTATTCTTGAGTAATGCACGTATCTCAAAAATAAAATAGAAACTAATTCCGTTGAAAGCAAGCGGAACGTAGAAAAAATATGAAAGAGAAAGAAAAAAAACATCACAGGGAGGTGTCGGAGAGATTGACTGGACGCTCGACGGAGGTGGACGAAGACCTTCGCGCGTGTTGATTCCCTGGGCATCTTCATCCTCATCGCCATGCCTCTTGCTCTCGGACTTCTATGACCTTGTGATCCTCTTGAGTTAAACCCCGCTGGCCATCACAAGACGGAAGGAGAGAGGGTTGTGCAATCGGTTTGCCAAGCAGATGACTGAATCGCGTGGTTAGAATTGCTGTTGAAATTAAAAAGATGAGTTTCTTTAGGTTGGTTGCTACTCGGAAAACCTATAGGTTCCACTATACAAAAATTTTGTACAAAGGTCTGAACCTTTTCCTAGCTACCATGTGTTCTTTTAAATTAAATTTTGGATCGCCTGCGGAACTTAACACGTTTGATCCAAAACTTAATCTATTTGTTCTTTTAGGTTTTGACTTGGATCTCCTGCGGAACTTAACACGTTCGACCCAAGTCTCCTTAAGTTATTAATTCCATTAAATATTAATTTCCATAAAAGGTTCCCAGTACTGACGTGGCGAGGCACATGGCCTTCTTGGATATGGGAGCAACCACCACCGACTAGACAAAACCTTTAATAGAAAGCTAATATTTAATTTCCTAAAATAACTTTAGGTTAACCAAAGAGAACAATCAAATCACAAGGAAAAGAAAGAAACAAAAGAACACAACTTCGAAAAACATATTCGAAATTCTAGAACGTAAGCCTCTTGTATTTGGTATTATTTCCATAAATAACTAGCATGATGCGGAAATAAAATTTACTAGTTATACCTTGTAGAAAACCTCTTGATCTTCTACAGTATTCCTCTTCTAACCTCGGACGTTGTGTGGGCAACGATCTTCCGAGACGAGAAACCACCAATCACCTTCTTCTCCTCCTAGCTAGGTTCGCCAACAAAGAGGAAGCTTCACCAAGGAAGAAAACAAAATACTAACCAAGTTCCAAGAGATGCTAGCTTTCTCTCCTTCTTCTTCTTCTCCGAGTAGTATCCGGCCACCACAAGAGCTCCAATAGAAGGGTAGGGTTCGGCCACCACAAGAGGAAGAGAGGGAGAGGTTGGCCGGCCACACCAAGGAACAAAAGAAGGAGAGGAATAATAGATGTTGTGTCTTGTGAAGGCACCCTCACCCCTTCTTTTATATTCCTTGGCCTAGGCAAATTAGGAAATTTAATTACAATAAAATTTCCTTAATTTCCTTGACATGATTTAATTGAGAAAAATTAAATAAAATTTCCCAATTTAATCTCTAATGGCCGGCCACTTCTAGAGGAAATAAATTAGACAAGTTTTAATCAACAAATTAAAACTTCCTAATTTGTTTCCGGAAATTTTAAAAATAAAATTTCTCTTTAAAAATCTCTTCATGGTTGATAAAGGAAATTTCTATAATTTTAATTTTATCAACATGTGGATAATTTTTAAAGAGAAAATAAAATAACTCATCAATCTACAAATAAGGAAAGAGATCTAATCTCTTTCTTTAATCTTTTGTAGATCTTTTACAAGAGAGATATTTTAATTTTAATTCTCTTTAAAAATTTATTTCTTCCACATAATAAAAACTAAAATTAAAATCCCTTTTTAATTTAATTTGGCCGGCCCCACTAGCTTGGGTTCAAGCTAGGGCCGGCCACCCAATAATATACCTAGGCCGGCCCTAGCTTGGTTCCCAAGCTAGCTTGGCCGGCCCCTTATTAGTGGGTATAGAAGGTGGGTATAAAACTTCTACAAATAAGAGGCTACGATAGGGACCGAGAGGAGGAATTGGTTTTGGTCTCCCGATAAAATTAAGCATCCCGTGTTCGCCCCAAACACACAACTTAATTTTATCAATGATAATTCATTCCACTAGAGAATTATTATTGAACTACCGCATCAATCCCAAATTACATTTTTGGGCTCCTTCTTATTATGAGTGTGTTAGTCTCCCTGTGTTTAAGATATCAAATGTCCACTAATTAAGTGAGTTACTGACAACTCATTTAATTAATATCTAAGTCCAAGAGTAGTACCACTCAACCTTATTATCATGTCGGACTAAGTCCACCTGCAGGGTTTAACATGACAATCTTTATGAGCTCCTCTTGAGGACATTATCAACCTAGTATCTCTAGGACACAGTTTCCTTCTATAATCAACAACACACACTATAAGTGATACCATTTCCCAACTTATCGGGTTTATTGATTCAACGAACTAAATCTCACCCATTGATAAATTAAAGAAATAAATATCAAATATATGTGCTTGTTATTATATTAGGATTAAGAGCACACACTTCCATAATAACCGAGGTCTTTGTTTCTTTATAAAGTCAGTATAAAAGAAACGACCTCAAATGGTCCTACTCAATACACTCTAAGTGTACTAGTGTAATTATATAGTCAAGATAAACTAATACCTAATTACACTACGACCTTCCAATGGTTTGTTCCTTTCCATCATGGTCGTGAGCTACTGTTTATAATTTATAAGCTACATGATCTTCTATGTGTGACACCACACACCATGTCATCTACAATATAAATTAATTGAACAACTACATTTATCATAAATGTAGACATTCGACCAATGTGATTCTTATTTCTAGATAAATGTTTATACCAAAAGCTAGGCTTTTAGTATACACTCCAACAATCTCCCACTTATACTAAAAGACTAAGCTGCTATATCTGCGCCATACATCCGATTCCTAACCCTTCAACATGCCCATCAAAGCTCTTGCCTTAAGGACCTCGGTGGAAGGATCAATAGGTCATCACCTGATGCAATCTAGGCGGCAACAACTTCTCCTCGTTTATACGATTTCTCGTATTGGGTGGTACTTGCGCTCTATTGTGTTTACTTGCCTTATAGACTTATGGTTTCTTCGAGTTTGCTACTGCACCAACATTATTACAATAAATTGTAATAATCTTTGGACAAACCAGAAATCATATCTAAGTCTATCTTGAGGTTATTGAGTCATACAGCTTTTAATGGCTACCTCAGAGGCTTGCCATATACTAAGCTTCTATGGTGGAGTCCAGAAAAACACCTATGCTTATCACTCTTCCATAGTTATGACTTTACCTCCTAAAATAAACACAAAAACCCTGAGGTTGACTTATTATTGTCCCTATCCGATTGGAGGTCAAAATCCATACAACCCATAGGAACCAAATTAACTGCCTTGTAAGCTAGCATATAATCTTTAGTGCCTCTAAGGTACTTTAATATATACTTTACTGCAGTCCAATGTCCTTGTCTAGGGTTACTTTGATATCTGCTAACTATGCTCTTAGCAAAACAGATTTCTGATCTCGTGCATAGCATACATTAGGTTGTCTAACTGCCGAAGCATAAAGAACTGCCTATATGTCCTCAATCTCCTTTAATGTCATCGGAGACATCTCTTTAGATAAAGACACTCCATGCTTAAAAGGTAAGAAACCTTTTGAGGAGTTTTGCATGCTTAAAACGAGCAAGGATTTTTTCGATGTATCAAGCTTGGAATAAATATATTTTTTCTTGTGATCCCTTATTACTTTGATCTTAAAAAATATATACATTCTCCCAAGTCCTTTATATCAAATTATTTGGACAACCATACCCCTACTTCTGACAACATTTTGATATTGTTTCCAACTACCAAAAATGTTATCTACGTATAGTACAAGAAATACCACCACGTTTCCATCACATCTTTTGTATACACAAAACTTTATCCGTTTACTCAATAAATCCATAGGTGTGGATTACTTTGATAAACTGGATGTTCCAAGACCTTGAAGCTTTGTATCGGTCCATAGATCGATTGAGCTTCACACAAGATGCTCTTAGCACTTTGCAATGAACCCTTCGGTTGCTTTATATGGATGCTTTCTTCAAGACTTCTATTAAGGAATCCGTCTTGACATCCACTTGCCAAATAGATAAAAGAATCGGATAGACTTAAGCATGGCTACGGTGAAAAGTTTCCTTTTCATCAAGCCTTGCTTTGAAGGTTTCTACCTTCCGTCTATCCCTCTTTTCTATTATAGACCTTTTACACCCAAAGGCTTTTACACCACTTGGTGGTTCTACAAGCTTCCAGATTTTATTAGAATACATATATTCTAATTCTATTATTCATTACTCTTTGCCAAGATACTTCATATTTATCTTGGAGTGCTTCGTCATATGTCCGGAGATCAGGTTCATGTCCTTCAGGGATCGAGTTCAAAAACTCTCCCAAAACATGAATCTTTTAAGGTTGCTTAACAACCCTCCCACTACGACAAGGCATTTTCTGCAATTGTGTACGTGTTGCAGTTTTCTTGTTCTTGTGGTATCTCATCTTGTACAGTTGGTACTAGATTAGACATGTCTTTTATTATTTTCTTAAGAACAAATTTACTTATGAGCACGTGGTTCATTATATAGTCCTTTTCTAAAAATCAGTCATTGATGTTATCAATGACCTTCTGATTTTTAAGACTATAAACATACTTTTGTTTATCTAGGATAACTTACAAACAAGTGAACTCCTATCCAACTTATCATTATCTCTCTTTAACATATATGTTGGATTACCTGAATCCGAATATGCTTCAAAATAGGCTTACGCCTATTCAGCAATTCTATATGAGTAGAGAGTTATGACTTGGAAGACACTATGTTCACTTTCATTTTCAGAGTTTATCCTTAAAACAAATTTGGTAATTTTCTGAATAACTCATCATCTATCTAATTATTCCATAAGAGTTCTTTACCTTCTTTCTACTACACCATTCTGTTGGGGTGTACCAGATGCAGTTAGTTGGGATTGAAATCCAACTTCTGATAAGTGACTCCTAAAATCTCTCAAGAGGTACTTGCCACTACGATCTTCCATAGTGACTTTTTACTTTATTCCTCCGCATCAACCTTGTACTCTTTGAACTAATCAAAGTACTTAGTCTTGCGGTACATTAAGTAAATTTATTTGTATCTTGAATAGTTGTCTATAAATTAGACAAAATATTCAATACTACCTCTTGTCTGGATAGTCATAGGATCACACAAATCAGAATGAACCGATTTCAACATATCTTTGACTCCATACCCCTTGGACTTAAAAGCTTCTTGGTTATTTTTCTTCCAAGTAAGACTCGCAGGTTGGAAAGATTTCCACTACCAATGAACCCAAAAGTTCATCAGCTACCAATGAATCCTACTCAAGTATAACCTAGCTTTATATGCCAAAGATATAATTGGTTCATTTCCGAAGGTTGCTTTCTCTTAAAATTAGAAGATGTGTTACTAATTTCCACTTGTTGCATCGTGGGAGTTATTGGATTATAAATTGTCAACCAACATACCAGAATAGATAACTTTCCTATTTTTCTTGATAACAACTTTGTTATCAAAATAGACACAATATGTATAATAGTTTAGAAACTGAAATCAGGTTCTTTCTAAACTTGGTACGTAAAGACAATTACTTAAAATCCATATTTTATTCTTATCAAAGGATAAACATCTCCCACTGCAACAGCTACCACTTTTACAGTAGTGCCCATGTGGACGGTGATTGACCTTTCATTTAGTTGTCGGGTTTCCTGGAACCCTGCAATGAATTGCAGACATGATTAATGGCATCTTGTATCTACACTCCAGGTTCTGGTAGATAACACCACTTGACATGTTTCAACTAATGAATTAAATACATCTAAATTGTTCTTAGTTCTAAGAAGACAGTCTACCTTAATGTCCAAGTCCTATTTCCAATCATTACAATTGGGACTAATAAGTCTTTTTCTATAGTATGACTACTAGGGATTGACAAACATCCTAAGAATCACAAAAATATTTGGTCAAGATCAACTCCTTAAAATCTCCATTAATTTTGTGTATACAAAATCGAAGAGGAGATTTTATTCATTAATTTTATTATCTCGTCAACTTTACTTTATGAATAAAATTAATAGTTGATCTGTCTTTGATCAAATATTTGGTCAAAACTCTTTGAATTTAAAATAAAATATTGATTCCTCAAACAATATTATTTAAATTCACCAACACCTCAAACACCGTGAATTTTGCATGCCACGTTAGTGTGGACGTATACAAATTCAACATTTGTAAAAGGAGGGTTTTACCCATTAACTATCTTGTCAACGTATCTTTATGACAAATAAAATTATCTCAAACACCGTTAATTTTGTATGCCACGTTAGTGTGGACGTATACAAAATCAATCATTTGTAAGAGAGGTTTTAACCCTTTAATTTTATTATCTTGTCAACCTAGTTTTATGACAAATTAATAGTTGGTTTCATTTGGTCACACAAATAATAGCAGTGACTCCGATGGGGAGGATACTATTAGATGTGTCTAAGTGTATACCATTACTTGACACTAAGTCCATTAATAAGATTATGCTCCTTCCGTTGGGGAAGATCACACGCTCTTAATTAACTTCCTATAGTCATCCAAAAATGGAAGTCTGTTCTAGTGATCCACAAACAAGCTCATCCGTTATGGAGGAAGGCACTCAGAGCCAACGCGCAAGCTTGTTTGCATCACTTACAAACCAGTAATGGAGACCATGGGATTTATTTAAAAATCCCTTCCCCACTTAGTTATTTATAAACGAGGAATTTTAACTATGCTAGCCTACTAGTCATGTATACTAACATGCACACACAGCACAATATAAAAGCAATAAATAGAAAATCTAATTTTCAACTATTATGACTTTTATCTCTAGTTATCCTCCATGTGTTGTCATCCCAAGCTGCTGCCATATTTGGCCACCGCCACCGGGTCTAGCTGTCGCATCTAGTTCCGCTGCGCCTCTGGTCCTTAGAAGGTTCCACGCTTTGCAAGATTCGATCCGCGACATACATAGAATTTTACATTTTGATCCTATATTCAATAAAAGGAATGTACATGTATCTAGATCAAAAATAAAATCTTAATAAAACTAAATACAGCTCCTGCTATATTTTAATACAATCATGCACACACAGATAAATGCCCTTGACATGTCCAAGGGTCCAATCACACACATAATAACTAAAAGCCATAATAGTTGGATCCTGCATCCACAAAGTTAGCACATCCTACTATTAACCTGCCAAAATTATGTATGACATGTGCATAATTAAACTAATACCAAATACACAGAGGCAAAACCCTAGCTCTGATACCAATTGTTGGTTGCTACTCGGAAAACCTATAGGTTCCACTGTACAAAAATTTTGTACAAAGGTCTGAACCTTTTCCTAGCTACCATGTGTTCTTTTAAATTAAATTTTGGATCGCCTGCGGAACTTAACACGTTTGATCCAAAACTTAATCTATTTGTTCTTTTAGGTTTTAACTTGGATCTCCTGCGGAACTTAACACGTTCGACCCAAGTCTCCTTAAGTTATTAATTCCATTAAATATTAATTTCCATAAAAGGTTCCCAGTACTGACGTGGCGAGGCACATGGCCTTCTTGGATATGGGAGCAACCACCACCGACTAGACAAAACCTTTAATAGAAAGCTAATATTTAATTTCCTAAAATAACTTTAGGTTAACCAAAGAGAACAATCAAATCACAAGGAAAAGAAAGAAACAAAAGAACACAACTTCGAAAAAACATATTCAAAATTCTAGAACGTAAGCCTCTTGTATCTGGTATTATTTCCATAAATAACTAGCATGATGCAGAAATAAAATTTACTAGTTATACCTTGTAGAAAAACCTCTTGATCTTCTACCGTATTCCTCTTCTAACCTCGGACGTTGTGTGGGCAACGATCTTCCGAGACGAAACCACCAATCACCTTCTTCTCCTCCTAGCTAGGTTCGCCAACAAAGAGGAAGCTTCACCAAGGAAGAAAAACAAAATACTAACCAAGCTCCAAGAGATGCTAGCTTTCTCTCCTTCTTCTTCTTCTTCTCCGAGTAGTATCCGCCACCACAAGAGCTCCAATAGAAGGGTAGGGTTCGGCCACCACAAGAGGAAGAGAGGGAGAGGTTGGTCGGCCACACCAAGGAACAAAAGAGGGAGAGGAATAATAGATGTTGTGTCTTGTGAAGGCACCCTCACCCCTTCTTTTATATTCCTTGGCCTAGGCAAATTAGGAAATTTAATTACAATAAAATTTCCTTAATTTCCTTGACATGATTTAATTGAGAAAAATTAAATAAAATTTCCCAATTTAATCTCTAATGGCCACTTCTAGAGGAAATAAATTAGACAAGTTTTAATCAACAAATTAAAACTTCCTAATTTGTTTCCGAAATTTTAAAATAAAATTTCTCTTTAAAATCTCTTCATGGTTGATAAAGGAAATTTCTATAATTTTAATTTTATCAACATGTGGATAATTTTTAAAGAGAAAATAAAATAACTCATCAATCTACAAATAAGGAAAAAGATCTAATCTCTTTCTTTAATCTTTTATAGATCTTTTACAAGAGAGATATTTTAATTTTAATTCTCTTTAAAAAATTATTTCTTCCACATAATAAAAACTAAAATTAAAATCCCTTTTTAATTTAATTTGGCCGGCCCCACTAGCTTGGGTTCAAGCTAGGCACCTAATACCTAAGCCGGCCCTAGCTTGGTTCCCAAGCTAGCTTGGCTGGCCCCTTATTAGTGGGTATAGAAGGTGGGTATAGGTGGATATAAAACTTCTACAAATAAGAGGCTACGATAGGGACCGAGAGGAGGAATTGGTTTTGGTCTCCCGATAAAATTAAGCATCCCGTGTTCGCCCCAAACACACAACTTAATTTTATCAATGATAATTCATTCCACTAGAGAATTATTATTGAACTACCGCACCAATCCCAAATTACATTTTGGGCTCCTTATTATGAGTGTGTTAGTCTCCCTGTGTTTAAGATAACAAATGTCCACTAATTAAGTGAGTTACTGACAACTCATTTAATTAATATCTAAGTCCAAGAGTAGTACCACTCAACCTTATTATCATGTCGGACTAAGTCCACCTGCAGGGTTTAACATGACAATCTTTATGAGCTCCTCTTGAGGACATTATCAACCTAGTATCTCTAGGACACAGTTTCCTTCTATAATCAACAACACACACTATAAGTGATACCATTTCCCAACTTATCGGGTTTATTGATTCAACGAACTAAATCTCACCCATTGATAAATTAAAGAAATAAATATCAAATATATGTGCTTGTTATTACATTAGAATTAAGAGCACACACTTCCATAATAACCGAGGTCTTTGTTTCTTTATAAAGTCAGTATAAAAGAAACGACCTCAAATGGTCCTACTCAATACACTCTGAGTGTACTAGTGTAATTATATAGTCAAGATAAACTAATACCTAATTACACTACGACCTTCCAATGATTTGTTCCTTTCCATCATGGTCATGAGCTACTGTTTATAATTTATAAGCTACTGATAACATGATCTTCTGTGTGTGACACCACACACCATGTCATCTACAATATAAATTAATTGAACAACTACATTTATCATAAATGTAGACATTCGACCAATGTGATTCTTATTTCTAGATAAATGTTTATACCAAAAGCTAGGCTTTTAGTATACACTCCAACAATCTCCCACTTATACTAAAAGACTAAGCTGCTATATCTGCTGCCATACATCTGATTCCTAACCCTTCAACATGCCCATCAAAAGCTCTTGCCTTAAGGACTTAGATATGATTTCTGGTTTGTCCAAAGATTATTACAATTTATTGTAATAATGTTGGTGCAGTAGCAAACTCGAAGAAACCATAAGTCTATAAGGCAAGTAAACACAATAGAGCGCAAGTACCACCCAATACGAGAAATCGTATAAACGAGGAGAAGTTGTTGCAAGAGCTGTATGATTTCTCATGTTTTCTGAATCTGTATGATCTTCGATAAGAACCTTATTCGATTGACAAAGATATTGATTGTTGGTTCCGGTAAATTCCGGAGTATGCAAACTGATCGTCGAGGCTAGTGTTCGACACTATCTCCGTAAATGATATTGCTCCGCTACGGTGCTTAACGGATTGTTGCAATTCGTTCCCAAGATACAACGACGACAATCGTCTCGGAATCGTAGCACTCCGACTTCCGAGACCAGCGAACCTTCTCGTAGGCTTCTTGGACTCTTGAATGCACAAGATGAGTGAGTGAATACTTGAGGAAGAGAAGATTAAGTTGAGTTATCTGATTCCAATCTGGAGGGTTCTATTTATACAGAAGGAAGAGGCTTTAGGGAGGGGTGTGACCTTTGGGTGGATTAATCTGGGCCGTCCGGACTGAAGAGTTATAACCCTTCACATAGCCCCTTTAATCTCATCCATCAGATCTAAGAGTTGTGACCCTCAGATCTATCAGCCATCGGATCTGGATCCATTGATCCGATGCTTCAGATCATGTCTCATCCCAAGCCGTCAGATCGTGACTCATTGTGATCCAACGCTCTAGATCGCATCACAAGCGATCCACCATACTTCTTTGATCAACGTTGATCAACGGCTGCCATCCGTTCGCCCAACCAGTCCAGTCATCTCCCTTTGCCCACGAGGATGCCACATAGGCACTGCCATGAAGTGCGAAGTGCAAAGTGCGCCTACAAAGCGCCCAAAGCGCCCATTGCGCACGTGCACACGTGCGCAGTGCAAAGTGCGCCTCAAAGCGCCCATTGCGCACGTGGCACGTGGCGGGTGGCGGGCTCACACGCACTCGCCCCTGAGCAGAGAGTACCTGGTACTTTTCTGAGTTAACTCCAATAACTCAACATCATTAATAAGTAAGGAATGCACATCGGAAATTTCCGATGTGGAACTATTCTCCCTTGCATTTCCTTAATGAATAACTAACGTTATTTTGGGCCGACTTTGAACATTAATTTCTCATTCACCCTTAATCGGTTTTGAGCAAATTAATAGTCTAAATCTATCTACGCGAAACGTAGATTTCAATTTTGAAGTCAATTACGACTTTCAACAATTGATGGCTTCCGATTTTTCCTCCTCAAAATCGTATTGGTCCATTTAGGCCCCAATATCCAACATTGATAACCCCAGGTTAATCTACAAAGTTCGACGAAGATGGAATGCTACCATGAAATCTCAGGTTCTCGGTGAAACGATACAACAAATCCATGTACAGCCATAGAAGAACAAATGCTAACTTAAAAAGGGGGAAATCAATAAACAGGCTCTTTGCAATCCCAACTTGCATGTGAATTAGGTAACAACATCCCACTAGACAATGCATCTGGACTCTTAGTAGCTTCATATGTTAGCTCTGGTCAACACGTAATTGAGGAAATGATGACCATTTTAACAAGATCAGACTCCAAAGTCTGTGTATCAAACAAGATCACCAGCTTATGCAACTTGTACAGAGTATAATGTGTATGCTTTTGTTTGCTCTACATTTTACTCGATAGCATGGATTGATTTTTGCTTGTATGTGCTACTAGTCTTGGTTTGTTCTATATTGTTAAAAGGGCAACGATTTGCCTATTAGATTAACTTTCTATAACCTCCGAAAGTGACATGTTTCATTTATGGGGACTGAGGGAAGCTCATTAATTAGATGCGACTGCTGCTGCTGCATAATTTGAAGCTTTGGTGACATTCTTAGCTAGTGAGAGCCAATGCAACATAGAAACATGCCCCAGAATAAAAGGAAAAGATCAAAATCTTCGATGACAAGTTTCAAAATAGTAGCTACATGCCTGAAGCATTGAAGGACAAAATAGTAGTTGCAAAATCTTCTTTTGGCTATGCTTAACTATTTGCGTATTTATTGTTTTGTTCTTGTTAGCATATAAACTTTTGTTGTTTGCAGTTATTGCTGTTGATGTCACACTTTCAGATGGTATTCGACATGTACCTTAGAGAATATTTGGAGGGGATATTTCTTTAAATATTTTTAATATCAAATTTTTTTATTGGAAAGGGATATTGGGGAGGAAATTTAAAATCATCAGGGGTATAGAGTTATATCCGGTGATTTCTCTCTTTTTATTTTTTAAATATATTTAATAGTGGAATTTGAAATATTTGAAAGTAAGATATTTAATAGATGAGTCATATAAATATTTGGTTTTTAAGATATTTGATTGTTAAATTTGAGATATTTAAGAAATGAAATATTTAACTGATGTGAGAACTATAAATATTTGGGAGAAATATTTAGTATTATTATGGATACTCTAAAAGAAAAAAAAAACATACTTGAACAAGAAGCTTCAAAATAAATGTGCAAAATTATTGGTGAAGGATTATGGGGATACTACATCTAGTTACAAAGGGTTTGGTTCCGTTTTTTTCCAATTTTTTTTGGGAAATATATGTTTTTTAAAAAATAGTGTTTGGTTTGTATTTTTTGTTTACTAAAAAGGAGATAATATTTTTTGAAAAAATAAAGAATATCTAAAAGTCATTTTCTGATTAAAGGAAAAGCGCACGTTTTCTAAAAAATTAAAATGAAAAACGTATAAACCAAACCCTCCATATATTAGGATGACAATTCCTGTTACGTGACATTAATCATGTTAAAATGTAGGTTATATCATTCATATGAGTATGAAATATATGAAACTAATTAAATATTTTTTTACTAATTATGTTTTAGATCAAATTATGTTTTGACTTCTTCTGTCGTCTAAGCTAATCCTGTCTTAATTTAGATTATACATTGTCTGCAGGTTTGAAGTGCTTTATGCGGGATAAAATACAAAAGTAGCCTTTAGAGTATGTTATTCATTTATTTTGTTTCAGTAACATATATCCTTGCTGAGTTGCTGTTAACTAAACAAGTTGGCTAAAACTTGGAGATCGGAGTTCCAAATAATTGCCTTGCTGTGAACTCATCGATCGCCATCGAGCAACAAACAAATGCCTATAAGCTCGAGCCGTCTTAAGTTGCTGGTGAAACGGTGATAATCAAGGGATCGATGGATTCTGAAGCAACTTCGCGAGGCTTTCATTAATCTCAAAAATGTAAATTATTGAGGTATGGTCTTTTAGTTGACCATTCATGTCTCATTTGTACGATGTCCTCTTCCTCTTAAATTTTAACTGGTTGAATGGGATCAATGGCAGATATAGAAATTCAAATATGGAGGGACGATCGTGATCTGAATTAATCGTGGCTAATTTTTACATGGAAGAAAAGACGGTATTCTCCATTTTTATTGGTAAAATCTCATAATACTAGGGGTTTCATCGTCGGCAAAAAAAAATATGATTGTAAATGGACCGAATATTTATGAATAAGTTTGGTATTTGACTTAATAGTATTTATTTATATTCGTTCAATACATATAAAAAATCAATTAAATGAATAAGTTTGAGCAATTCGTTAAATTAAATGGATAAACTTGAACACATATACATTCGACTCGTTAATATTCGTGAACAATATTTGTCAATAATGTACATGAACCATATTGATCGATAAAATTCAAATCAATATGTTAAATAAATAAAAAAATTTATATTATCAAACTTCCTAACCAATTAAATAAGTTTAAAATATAAAAATTTTAAATAGTTAAATAATAACAACTAAATCTAAATAAATTAAGTTCTTAAAAAAATAAGTTTGAACACTTATTTTAACGATTTGTTTTATTTTATGCTCGATTATCTTATTAAATAATTAATATCATCAAATTTGGCAACTTTATAGTATTGAATCAGTTCATCTTTTTTGTTTATATGGTCATATCGTGCATGAGGGTTTGAGTGGGGTTCCATGACACAGTTGAACAGAATGTTTGACCGTTTCATGTGGAAAAATTGTGAGTTGGTGGCTCACCGCTCACCCAATCAACAAGTGTGGAAATGACCAAGAAACTCTGGTTTTTTTCCTTCCAATATTCATATTCAAATAGGGGAAAAATATAAAATGTCTAATCTGTCCTCTTACCTAACATGTATTCGTGGTGCGTTTCTTATGATTGAAGTATCTAAAAAAATAAAACATAAAAAAACATGACCTTTTCTTTTCACAATATTCTCTCTTTATTTTTATTTTCTCCATTTACCTTTCCCCTTTTGTTTTTTTTCCTGATATATCTAATTAATGTGAAAATACTGGTCAAAAGGCATGCGAGTTCATTCTCTTATGCAATAATTATCTTGATGAAGAAGAAGCTCGCAGAAAAGGCAATCAAATTCCTGGGGGAGTTGGTTGGAATGTCCCTTTTTTCTCTAGGAATAGAACAGGCTGGTTCCTTGACTTAAAGCCTAACAAAGACACTTTTTTCTAGGGCTTTTAGTTTTAACTTTTATGAAAAGGTTTTAGCTTTTAATTATTCTTGCATTACAGTTACAAAAGTGAGAGAATTTCCCAAGTGGACAGAGGAAGTTCTCGTAGTGGTGGTATAGCCGACTGATGATCCATCCAATTGACTTGACTCTATATATATATATATATATATATAGATATATATATATATATATATATATATATATATATATATATATATATATATATATTTATCATCGCTCCATGTCTAAGGGCAAAAATGATGCAATCCATGATCAAACTATTGGTGATACAAAATATAATAACGCTCATGAATTCATGTGCCCCTTCATGATCTGACCCAAGACTTGTGGAAATATGATAAATCATGATATCAAAAGATTTTATAGGTGAGAGGAATTTATTCCTTAAGAGAATGAACCCACGAAATTCGAACCTTGCTTTTGCAATGTAATTCTACTACTTAGTATTAACTCGGCCCATTATGATAAAAAGAGGTGATAATCTTCGTCTAGGGTCCTCCAAAGCCTCCCAAGCATATTGGAATGAATAAAATCATGGGGGTCATTCAGTCAGCCGAACAACTTCCTAGATGAGGGGGTCTAACACAGGGTAATTAATCTCATGATTCAAATCTGAGACTTATTATGATAACTACTTACCTGAGTACCAACTTGACTATATACTTGTGGGGGCACACCCATAGGGGCCACGATCAAACTATTAGTTGTAGCAAAAGATGAAAACCCTTACCCTGAAGTATCTCAAAGACCCTAAGCGATCTAAAAGGAAGATAAATCATGAAATATTTTATCCAACATAATGACCATTTACATGTGATCTATTAGTTGCATGATTAAACTATTAATTATAGTAAAATGTGATTATGTTTACTTAAGATACTTTTTACTATCCATCATTAAATTATACAAAGGAATATAAATTATAGGATTAATTTATAACTAATAATTAGTGATGAGAGGGGATTTTTTTTTCCGCGTCGGCCCATAATGATCAAGCTATTAGTGAACCAGAGTAAGCTAATGGAAGCAATCAATCAACCTTAACTGGACAGTCTCTCTTGTGGTTCTAATCAACCCAAAGAGTTGACTCGACTTTTCTCCCCTTCTTGATTTGAGGGTGAATTATGGCTATGTTTTATATTTTTTTTATGATTAATTTTTTTAATGGGAGAAAATAAAATATAGAATTGATATGCATAAATAAATCATTTAAATGCTCTGGTTACATGCTTATCACCACCATGAATTATTTTTTTTATCAAAATTGTTTGTTTAGTTGTATTAACGACTTATTAATTTGGATCGAATAGAAGAATTAGGCGGTGCATTTGACTAAGGCAATCCACTTATTATTTGACTTGATCGTCTTATCATTTGACTAATACTCTCACCAACTGAGCTAGTTGACACCTTCCTAATCGTTATAAATGAATCTATAAATATTTCTACAAGCATCTCCTCCAAATTAATGATCAGTAATTGTTCTGGCATAAGCATCCTTTTAATTGGGTGATATAATAAGTAATAGTAAAGTTAATAATAATAGTTGCAACAAAATGATTTCATACTGTAAATAGATAGAAAATGTTTATAAAAAAATGGAGTCTAAATGTCTGATGAACAAAAATGGAGGAAAGGAAGCATGATTCTATTAATAGTGTAGAATCATGAAATCTCTCATTCTCTTCTTGCATTTTAATGTCACTTGAGTAATGGAGGGGCACGATTCACTTTTCCCTCTATCAAGGGCGCATTACATTTAAATAACGATGGTTTGAATTTCATTTAAAAAGACATTATTTATTATTTGTGATGTTAGATTAGTCGTCAAGGTTAATTTGTGCTTTCTTATTTATCCTCATTATTAATGGTAATTTTTTATAGAGTGAAATCAGTCACCATCAAAATTAGTCGGAACGTCAGAATTAAATATCAAAATTATATATATGAAAAGCGTGAGGGATAAATAAGAGGATTAAAGGTTGAATTTCATGGGATGATTTTGATGGTCAAAATAATTTTGAGTGTTATAAGAGTAGAAGATAGTCTACTTTCACATATTTCGGATGCTGTTAATTAAAATGGTATATATATATATAAAAACATTTTATAAATATTAGGGAGTTGCTTTGAGTTGTTTTTGTCGAAATTTGAAAGTTTTAATTGAATTTGTATTTTTTTCACAAATTAATGTCATTTTAAACTTAAATATATTTAATGTATATTTTTTGTCAGAATTTAAGCTGTGAACATAAATCTAACTGTATCCGAATTATGTCATTTTGAAAGGAACAAAGAGGAGACTAAGTGATCCGAACGACTATAAAAAATGATTGTTCTAAAATAAAATTATATATCATTTGTGATGTTAGATTAATCGTCAAGATTAATTTGTGCTTTTTGATTTATTCTAATTATTAATGATAAATTTTTATAGAATGGGATTTGTTATCGTCAAAATTAGTTGGAATGTAAGAATTGAATACCAAAATTATATATAAAAAATTTAGAAAAGCATGAGGGATAAATAAGAGGATTAAAGTTTGAATTTCATGGGATAATTTTGATGATCAAAATAATTTTGAGTGTTATAAAAGTAGAAGATCATCTACTTTTACATATTTCGGATGCTGTTAATTATAACTATAAACTAGTGCTATTTTAAACTTAGAGATATAAAAGCATTTTATAAATATTAAGGAGATGTTTTTAATTGTTTTCGTCAAAATTTGAAAGTTTTAATTGAATTTGTATTTTTTTTTCACAAATTTATGTTATTTTAAATTTAAATATATTCAGTGTGACATTCTTTATCAAAATTTAAGCTACGAACATAAAGTTAACGACATCTGAACTATATCATCTTAAAAAAAACAAAGAGAGGACCAAGTGATCCGAATGACTATAAAAGATGATTGTTCTAGATAAAATATTTTTTTGATTTATTTATCAATATTTTATCATCCATAATATTAGATTGGGATTGATATCATTTTTCTTTAAAAGTTTTAAAGAGATTAAAGACATTAGAATTTGAATAACGAATATTTTGAAGGTTGTTGTCTATCTAACGCGCAAAAGCAATAAAAGATCTGCCTTTAAATTTTAAATAAATAAATATTTTAGACGTGGATTTTTAAATGCGTATAAATTATATTTTTAATTTACGCGAACTCAGATGAAGTCCGGAATTATTAAAAAAAATTGTGGAAAAATATTAAAAATGGAAAGGAAAAGAAATTGTCTACGCATATAAAATGCTTCGTCTTGGTTTACAGCTAGAAGTAGCTCATAATGCGGCTTCGGGAACTACCACTGCCAGTACAATCTGCGTCTCCCAGTTCTTCACCCCCAAATCCAAGCTCATGTATTGAAATTACGCCAAGTCGTCCTCCTCACGTTCTCCACCTTCCGATTCAGCGTTGCCAGGACGGGTCGGAAAGGTTATTAGGGTACTCGTCTCCAGTATTTCTCGTTCCTGTTCTTCCGCTGCGGCTTATTCTTCTTCCGCCAGGCTGCGGCCTTGCAGCGGCAGTGTTCTCGCATTGTGAGATTGAGCTCTGGGCTGATCCGTAATCTGGTACGCCTCCGTGCTTGGAGATACGTCTTTCGTTGAAGGTTGAATCTTGATGAGTTTCTAGGGCAAAAGCTTGAATCTTTGTGGGATAATCTGTCCCATTAATCTGGTATCGTCCAGAAATGGTCGGATTTTTCTTCCGGGTTGTAGGTTGTGCCAATGGGCGTTCACTTTTTAGGGCGGAAATCAGGTTTCTGAAAGGACAGGAATTTTAAGTGCTCATAATTAGTGGAATCATTTGACAGTCCTCTAAAATCTGTGTCTTTTCAATTGGTTTGGAGGACTGCATTGGTGTAGCAGTTCATCGATTGTGGTTCGTGGAGATGTGAAGGAATTCTATCTTGGATTTGGAGAGTTCTCGGCGATTGAAGCCCTGGGAAATGGTGGCTCTGTGATGCAGGTGATCTTGCGAGCTTTCTTGAAGGAGACTGGTGGCTGCGAGGGCTATCCAGTGGAAGCAAAAGATGGAATTTTTCTACTACACATCGCCGCCACCGCCGCCACGAGATGCCCTCTCATCACCACCATCTCTTCGAAGTGGGTATCACAGCCCCCCTTTGCCGGCTCCTTCTTCCAGAGCGGATCCACCTTCATCCCCTCCCCTCTCACCACCGTCTCCAGCTTCATCCCCACCAGCTTCTCAACTACCGAGTGCTCCACTTGAAGGCCATTCTTCACCACCATGTCCCTCTGTGCCAACACCTCTTCCACCAGCAATTGCTGTTCCGCCAACACTGCAGCCTTTGCCAGCTCCACCAGCTTTTTTTCCTCCTATCACACCAATCTATTACCGGTCGCCACCACCGCCATCCCTTGTTCCACCACCACCTCCTCCTCCTCCTAGTTCTTCACCACCACCTCCTCCTGTTCCATATAATACCAATCCTCCCCCGCATGTTCGAAGCCCACCATCACAGCCTCATCCTCCACCTAGACACAAAGTGTCTCCCCCACCTTTGAACAATGGCTCCACAATGGGTACTACTGCAACTGTTGCTACATTCGCTGTTGTTGCAGGTATTGTAATGCTTAGTTTTGTCGGAGCGACTGTGTGGCTTGTGAAAAAGCGTAAGAAGCCACTCCAACCTATTAGTCACGGCGGAGATATCGCTGTGGCACCATCAGTGTCTACACTTATATCAGGTAAGGTATATTTCCCATATCTTATCGATTCATGAATCAGCAAGCTTAAGTAAAGATGTGTTATTTGCAAATATAAAATTAGATTCTCTCAACTCCTAAATCTAGTAACCTAACTTTGTCTTCTCTCTTTAGAGATATACCCTCATGCAAGATCTCCACCATATCCTCCTGTAAGGCATGGCTCTGAAGGAAGTTCTGGAATCCCTTTCTCACAATCCGAGTCGGGGTTAGGACATACAAAATTATGGTTTACATTGGACGAGCTATCAATGATTACGGATAACTTCTCACCTCAGAACCTTTTAGGTGAAGGTGGATCTGGTTGTGTATATAAAGGATACTTAATGGATGGAAGAGAAGTGGCTGTGAAGAAGCTTAAAGTTAGTGGGGCACAAGGAGAGCGCCATTTCAGAGCTGAAGTTGGAACTATCAGTCGTGCACACCATCGCCATTTGGTTTCTCTTGTAGGATACTGTGTATCAGAGAATCAGAGATTGCTCGTCTATGATTATGTGCCCAATAGAACTCTTTATTACCATCTCCATGGTGAGTAATGATTTTTATTCTTTTTTTTTCTCGGGACCAAGTTAATTCACACAGGTCTTCAAAGTCTACCATCAAATTGTATTTAGTGATGCATGTATTCCTATCCTATCTGGCATTGCTTTTGCAGGAAAAGGAAGAGCAGTAATGCAATGGACCAAGAGGGTTAAGGTCGCTGTTGGGACAGCTCGTGGAATAGCATACCTTCATGAGGATTGTAATTTCTATTTTCTTTCTTGTTCCACTCGGCTTTGTTGACTTGAAATAAATCATACACTAAATCAGAAATTTTTGTCAATTTTATTTCTTGTATCAGGTAATCCTCGGATAATTCACAGAGATATCAAGTCCTCAAACATTTTATTAGATTACAACTTTGAGGCTAAGGTTGCCATACATCTTGTTTGGTGCACTGAAACTGCCAAAACTTTGAATTGCAACTGATTTATTCTGATATATTAGGTTTCTGATTTCGGGCTTGCAAGGTCAGCCATGGATGGAAACTCACACGTGTCCACACGTGTAATGGGAACTTTTGGGTAGAAGACAACATGAAATTTTGATATTATTCAATGAGGCTGGCTATCGTTTGTAAAACTTACTATACATTGCCTTTGCAGATACTTGGCTCCGGAGTATGCAACTAGTGGAAAGTTAACTGCTAAGTCTGATGTATATTCATTTGGGGTGGTTCTTTTGGAACTTATTACAGGACGGAAGCCTGTTGATTTGTCTCAACCTTTGGGAGACGAGTGTCTTGCTGAATGGGTAGGCTCTCTAACAGCAATCTGGACTGATTTCTCTAGTGTCATTAACTGCATTGCATGTTGAATTAAGGAGATAAACATAATGTGTTTATTGCAATAAAAATACGTCCTTTTTGAGTCAGTTTGTTTGCGTAAAGTTATAGGTTGTGATCTAGATGATGGTAAAAGAATTGATTGTCGAGCTGTATGAGGTAGGATTCCGTAAACTTGCTCATAAGTAGTAGATTATGTCACATTTCCCTTTCTTTTTCCTTTGTACTTTACATGCTGAAAAAATTAGGTGGAAACTCCCATTGCCTTCTGAAAATCCTTCCTCCGTTCTAGGCTTCCAGTAGCTCTTCTATTTCTTCGCATTCTGTGCATCTCATTGAGCTTGCCTTTTCATTATGTCATTGTCCTTGTTCCTTTGATTAGCTCGGATCGTTCACTAAGCACATGTGAAAAGCAGTGAGTTTATATGTTAGTGGCCCTAGCTGTATATTCCATATTTACCTAATATTTCTAGAACAGAATAACCAAGAGTTTCCCTGCCAACTTCGCCGAAGCAGTAGCGAATCTAGGTCCAGTAACCCAAGTAAGCATTGGATCAGGACTTTCAAGTTTCATCCGCGGTCTTTTGCAGAACACATTCAGATTCTACTTGTTTTGGTTGAAAAGACTTTTATCCTCAATTTCCTTCCCTAGCCTTTGTGCTAAACGCAGTTCGATTGATATGTATTATCTGAGTAAATCTCAAAGCTTTGATACTCAGCTCGTGTATTTGCTTTGTGGGTTGTGATTCTCCTCTTCAAATCTCACTAGTTATCATATTGACAAAATTCTGAGATCTCTTGGTTTAGAAAGGTTTATAAGCATGAAAAGTTATTGGTTTAGAGTACTGGGCTTAAGGAACCATTAGATGAAGGTTTTGTGATCGTGTTTTTCAAAGAGATGTATCTAAAATAAGCCCAGAGATGCGCGAATCATCAAACGATCATGTACTACATTGGATGAATAGTTAATGTCACTGTAATCAAACAGTAATCATGAACGCCAGGCACAACTTTATGATCACGACAAGACTCACCCACCCTTATCGTGAAGTGGGATTATTTGGTTGAACATTCTTTGGACATACGAACTTGTGCAATAATATTTTTCCTGTTTTTAAGCTTAAGAATCGCGTTGCTGAAATGCTAGCTGTGATTTGAAAAGATTCATTAGAAATTTATTAAGAGATGGAAATTGTGACTGCTATCTCATTATAGGCTCGACCGTTGCTCATCCAAGCTCTTGAAAATGGAGATTTTAGACGCCTACCAGATCCAAGGCTCAGCGGGAACTATGACTACGACGAGATGCTTCAGATCATTGAGGTAGCAGCTGCTTGCATTCGGCATTCTTCTACCATGAGGCCTCGGATGAGTCAGGTAAAATCCAAGCACTACATTCTACAGCCAAGTGATCTACTTCATTCAGTTAATCTTCGAAGTTAAATAGTGTCTTTCCTATTCTTTTTGCTTATATCGAAAGGTCGAAAAAAGTTGATTGTTTTCTCATTCTTCTGTCTTATCTTTCGCTGAAGACTTGATCATTGCTCATGGTTTGTTCAGGTGGTGAGAGCTCTCGATAACTTGACTGATCTAGACATAAACAATGGTGTGCCACCAGGCCACAGTGAAAGCTTTGATTCACCAAAATCTGAAGAAATCAGAATGTTTCAGAGAATGGGATTTGGCAGCGAAGAAGAAGAATAAGACTACAGCGAGCATACTCGAACAAGGTAAAACCAATCGAGGTGAATCGAACGGTACACATTTTTTCCCCCAGTCATTTTCTATACATCTGTTAAATTCTTGATGTAATTACTTCCACAATAATGCGATTCAGATAGTGAAAATGATCTCACTATATTTTCTCCCCCAGTCATTTTCTATACATCTGTTAAATTCTTGTGTAATTACTTCCCCAATGTGACAGCTTTGAAGCTTTGAATAAAATCCAAATTTAAGAGCCAAATCTGTGTTGCATAATCACATGAAATTTGGTTTTATATAATCTTTGTAAAAAAAAAAGCCGCAAATTTTCTAGAGAACGGAAACAGCATGGATTTTTTTTTTTAAATTTTGTTTTTATTTTATGTTTGTAAGATGTAAATACAGAAATAAATTAAACTAGTGATATAATACATTAAAACCACATTGAATTTGGATTTTCGAGTGTCGATCTGAATTATTTGGGTCTTTGAAAATCTGAATTATTTGGATTTTTGAGTGTCACCCTTACGTTTAGAATTAAGAATTAATTATTTGGGTAAGATTCGTCAGACCTATAGTAAGGATGATGCTAGAGAATCCCAGTAACGCTAAAGAATCCCAGTAACGCTAAAGAATCCCAGCAATCCTTATGAAAAAAATTAATTTAATTTAATATTATACTTATTTTAGTAAAAACAACTAAAAAAAGTATATTTTTTAACATTATAGGCCTAAAATATTTATAGAAATTTTTTTGATCATAAGATTGTCAATTTTAAGATGTGAGATTAAAGAATTATATTTTTTTATATAAAACAATCAGAGAAAATTAATGATGAGAAAAATTAATAATAATATGTCGCAGCTGAGCCTCGAATTCTAGATCACTGATTGTTTCGTTTGTGAAATTACTAATAAATTTTGGAATTATTTTTAGTGCGAATAGAAAAAAAGATATTAACGTAAATTCATTTTAAGCTTCATCAAAATTAGCTAGTAAAGAAAGAAGATTTTTAATAAAATAGTAAGATATAGTAATATAATTAAGTAGAAAACTAACCAGAGTATGGAATGAAAAGGATAGGACAATATCAGGTTTTACGGTGGATTTTCGGTTGTGAAGGTTGGTTGTTGGATAGAGGAGATTGAGAGAATGAATTATGAGAAGATATTTATAATAAAAATTTTGATATTTTTTTTATAATGTAAGGATTCTTTATAATTTATATTATAAAAAAAGGATAAACCTTCGAGCTAAATCTTCCCTTTAAAATTGGTAAATATCTTAGACAGCATTGTTCCTTTTTGAAAATGCCCAAAATAGAATATCACCCCACACGAAGAACTCGAAGTGTCTCTCGCCGAACTAGCAACTCCTCCAAAATGATTTCAAGGTTCCCAAAATAACTCCCATTTTTTGAATTTTCTCTTACATATGCAAATATTCTTAGCCTTAAAAAATTAATCTATTTTATTTTCATTTCTTAACTTAAAACTTTATGATTTTTTTAAAAATAAAGATATCATTGAGGATGAGAACAAGATCTACATTGAAAAATATTTTTGGCTTAAATGCATTTTTTTTATGTTATAATGGACAAATATCATCTACAGTACAGACTGTGAACGAAAAGCAAGTGTACATCAGGTAAAAAATAAAAGAGCCTCTTGTTGCCTATTTTTTTTTAAATTAAAAAAACATCACACCCCATCAATTCCTCTTAAAATAGCACATTATTATCTCTTGTGATGTGATGTGCACAGTGCATTAAATCATAAAGTGATCAGTCAATTGTATAAACATGTAAGCATGTATTATAAGAAAAAAAAGATTAATCAGATTGGTTAACGTTGAGTCTGGGATGATCAATTTTATGAAAGTTTTCATCGACCATTAAAGTAAATCGAAAAGAGTGGGTAACCCAGGAGCCTAGCATCCTGTAGTTGCGTGCCCCATTTAGAGGAAAAGTTCCTGTAAATTTGTCATAGCTGGGGCTCGAACTGTGGGTGTCTAGATGACAATCTGGATGCCCTGTCGCTGCACCATAGCCCCGAGGTCACAAAAAAATGATTAATCAGGTTGGGTAACGTCGAGCCTAAGATGACCAGTCCGACCCTACAGAAGTTTCCATCGGCCACTAGGATAAATCGAGAAGCGCTCGTAGTGGGCAGCCGAGCTCAGCATCCTTTAGTTGCATGCCCCATTTAAAGGAAAAATTCCTATAAATTCGTTATAGCTAGGCTCGAATCGCGGGTATCTGGGTGACAATCTAGATACACTACCACTGCACCATAGCCCCGGGAAAAAAAAAAACCAGGTTAGGTAACGTCGAGTCTGGGGTGACTGATCTGACCCTATAAAAATTTTCCATCCGTCACCAAGATAAATCGAAAAGCGCTCATAACAAACAACCTAAGAATCCAATATCATTTTGTTGCATTCTCATTTAAAAGAAAAATAATTTTCGTAAACATGTATTATAGCAACTACATATTTTATAATTATTATTATAGTTATAACATATATAATTTCATAATTATAATTATAACAATTATTATTATTTCTTAATTATTATAATATAAATGTTATTAAATAAAATAAGTTTAGTTGTAATAACTATCTGCTATAACATAAATATTAGCATTATAATAGTTATGATTTAAATCTTATTGAATAAGTCAGTCCATCCATGCAATTTAAAATTTAAGGTTAAAATTAGCGGTACAAAATCATAATCGATCCATCAAAAAGTCAAAATTAGTCCAACAGTACACATAAGACAATCCTCTAATTTTATCGGTTTGCGGGTTAGGATAAGTTTTGATTAAAAAAATAAAAAGGAGGTGTCCTTTGAATGATTTTAATATAAAGAAGGTGATATTAGTGATAAGATTTTCCAAATTTGAAGAATATTTTCATGGCAACCATTCCTGCCTTTAAAAGCCGTGCTTGGTTGGACCGGACCGGACTGATTAGGGATGCAGCATCTGATCTGATCTGATCTGATCTCGCCGCTCTCTCGTTAGATTGGCCGACCATCGCTACAAAAGGTAAAGCTCACAGCGCATGCTCGATCGCTTTATCGATCATCCGTCCGCTCGCTTATCGCCCTCCGCGAAGTCCTCCCTCGCGGACAAGAGGGCGACGAAGAAGAGGGCTCGGATCTGCTGGCAGGTGGGCTACTATGGGAGAGGAGCAAGATCCGCAGCGGCTGAAGAGGATCGCGGCGTCGTCGTACGACTACGAGGGGGATCCCCGATGGGCGGAGTACTGGTCCAATATCTTGATTCCGCCTCACATGGCCTCTCGATCCGACGTCGTTGACCACTTCAAGCGCAAGTTCTATCAGCGTTTCATCGTGCGTTTCACCTAGCTCTTGCTCCCTTACTGTTTCCCTTTTTTTTCCCCCTTAGTCTTTGGCCCGTCGTCGCCTCATAATTCTCGGCTCCTGATGTCTAACGTGTGCTGTAGTTTGGTTCTTTTTATGATCTGATTGGTTTGAATGCTCGGAGAAATGGATTATGGAGTTGACATATTAGTGTTTGAATTCTTTACTGTTTTGTTTTCTTTGTGCAAACTATGCGCTTCAACTTGTTCGCGTTCGATATTGACATATGGTCTCTTTTATGATTTCTCGATTTTTGCCCAAATTTGGTCCTTTGTAATGTCATCTCATTGTTTTTGGTTGTCCAGACAAAATTTCGTATATGAGCATGATTTTGTTGTATCTTTACTTTATTTTGATTGAACTTTGCGTTTTAATTTTGATGTGGTTTTGGTGAACATTTAGATTATTTTTCTCGGGTAAAGTTTGCAGCTGAAATTCATTTCAAGAGGTAGGAAATCACTAGAGCACTTATCTGGTGTCATCACTAAAAAGATGGTTCAAGGCGACTGCAACAAAAAATTTCAAGCGCAATTCTATTGAGACTGTTTCGTTCAAATACTAACTTGTTTTTAAACATCATGAGTTCCATCTGTTTCTAGTTGCCTTCCTTTGCCCTTGTGCATATACCAATTTCGTCTCTTGACAAAGTTTTGGTTCCCCATCAAATGAGACAGCAAAGATGGTGGAAGATTTGTGTTATATTTGGATAAGAAGTGATGATTCATTGCCAGTTTTGTAGACAGAGCAAAGTGCATGTATTACTCTTTAGATTAATCTCACATTATATACACTGTGGGCCACTGGAGGGAGGGTATTTATAAGCTTACGTTAGTAGACTACTATAAACTTATCTTAAATATTGTAACCTAATGGTTCAACCGAACAAGTTACTAAGCCAAATTTCTTGAGAAAATGGTTCAACCGAAGATTGCTTTCTCATTCTTGAATTAACTTTATCCAATATGTTTATTGACCACAATTTCTCTATTCTTCAATAGCAGAGAAAAAATATTAAAATAAATTAAATGGCATTTAAGCTAGCCTCTATAATTCTGTATGAGAATTCCCTTTCAAAACTATCAGAAGTCTTTTCTTGTCCATTTTATCATTTTTCCATCTTCTTCTTTCTCAGAACTTATGTCAAGCACCTTATATGCCTCATATATCCATCCAGTGTAGATTTCCCTTTCAAAAAAGTGCGCTTAGATTGGGACGGAGACTATTCGTGATTTCCTTACTCTTTGTTCTAGACTTTGGGTTGATAATGCCGCTTTTGAGACTGATTCAACCAAAGTCTCTGATTTCCAATGCCCTGTATCTTTATAATGTAGGTTCTGTTGATACCGTGATTTTTTAATTTCCCCCTTGGAACAAATATGTCAAAATGAAATTAATTTTGTCATACAATATCCCTACGACAAGTAGAGCTTCATTGGGTGTATTCAATCTCCCTAAATTAAAAAAGGCTTAGTTATCTTTTTCCAAAATGAAGGCCAATTATGAGTTATGGAAGAGTTGCACTGGCTTATCCAATTGAACTGCTGGGGAGAGGACGAGAGGTGGTGCTTAAGATGTTAGACTGATGAGTTCAGCTAGACTATGAGCCACATCCTCAGAATGAAAAAAAACCCGTTGAAGTTCTAATGGTTATTATGAGATGAATAGTACACTTTTACCCTCCAATATCTTTCCTTTAATGCTATTTTTAAATGCATTGCGTATAGAATTTTCAGAAGAAAAAAAAATCAATTTGCTTCTCATAAAACTCCTTTCACCTCTAATTATATATTTAATCACCATAATTATTCTCAGAAACCTTCAGTTACGTAGTGCTTCACATGTTTTTTCTTCTTGATGTTTGTTGAATTGAATGTATAAATCTGTTTAACTTTTAAAATGATTTTGAACATATTCTATTGGATATCAAGTTCTTTTCTGTTAATGCGATGCTTTTTTACCTATCTAGGAGGAACCTCTATCTGAAGTTGAGCTTCAGCTTAGGAATATGAAATTGTTCATTGATTGTATTGGAATTTCTTTTTTGTGCAATATCTCAGAGCAAGAATGTGGGTTGGAGCTATAAATGGTTGCTCCATTATTATGATTGGTGAATTATGGTTCAAATCACGAAAATAGACTCTTTGTTATGCAAAGGGATGGCTGGGACTTTAACCTTGTCTAGACCTTAAATTCCAGAAGTATCATGCATTTAGGTCTTTATAATAATTACATATCTGCTTTCTATTCAAATAGAATACCTTGTTGACTCATCTCTCATGATGCATTGTTGATGCTTTTTGGAGATCAGAGATTTTGGATAAGAGAGATACTATAATTGTCAGCCTACCTACCATATTGTGACAGAATTCACTTGATTTGATTCAAACTGCCATAAACCAGTATCTAAATAAATGGTACCTTTTAATATTTAGTGCCCTTCCATTTTTGACACACCTAGACATTTGGAAGTAAAGAATGACGCAGAACAGTCATACATCATTCACTTGGTGCTTGCATTAATTGCTCCCTTTTGTTGGCCTCCCAAAGCTAATTTAGATGCATGCGTGTCTTTGAGCAAGTTTTTAGGTTTACACTTTCTTTCATATTGCTTTTTTACTTTGATGGAGTTGAGAGGAAAATTATTGCTGTATTATTACTCATGTAGTGGAACTACAACTCATTGTTTCATTGCAAGAAGACCTATTCTTTAAGACTAGAGATAAGAATTAGATTAGGTAAATATGAGGCTAGATAATTTAAGACTGAGTTTAATTTGACCTATTCTTTCAAACAGCCACCATCTCTGTTATAATTTGTCAACCGCTAACCACAAGTGATGCCAGTTGTAATACATTACTTCATTGATTTCTATCCTTGACCTATATAATTGTCAAAGTTAGTTGGTTGTCTAAGTTTGCTAAAGTAAGGTTGAATATTGTTATAAACATATATTCTTAATTTGTTTGCTTAATCATCAAATTTCTCTCATAAAATTCCACAATAGTAACTTCAAGAATCTGGTCTAGTTAAGATATTTACTTATTACCTTGGTTCGATTATTTTTTATTTTCCTCATATCTTTACTAATGATACTAGATTTTTTTACAATCTTATGGTTTTCCCTCTTAAATTTTTCAATACAAAAAGCACTAATGGATTTTTTTGTTTTCTAAATTGAAGCATTTTTCATTTAAATGATTACATGTCTCCATTTTTTAGAATAATTTTGAATTTCTGTAGTATTGTTTGTTGTTCTGTGTCTATTGCCTTGCTTTTGGATGCTTTTAGTTCCTTCAAGTTGTTAGTAATGCTGAAGGATTCCAAAGAAGGCAATCCAAGTATGCATATGAGTTTTGATAATTTATCAAACCTTCTAGGATCCTGAGCTTGTTGTGGAGGCAATGGCTTCAACTAGTTCTTCTCAGTCAGCAAAAACATCAGAGAGACCTTCAGCACAAACAACAGAGTCATCAAGAGCATCAGAAAGACACTCCTCCCAGCCAAGTGCTCGAAATGTGAGGCCACAAAATCCAGGTGGGTTTGAATCCAAAAACCTTTTCATTGCTTATTCTTAGGAATATGCTCCAACACAGACTATATATTTGACAGATGCTTATAATGCATCCTTTAAGAGAGGGAAAGAACCTTTAAAACTCAATTTGTTTTTTTTATTGGTAAATGTGTGAATGTATATTATGAGTTAAAACTCAATTTGTTGTCATAGGTTCTACTGGTGGAACTACTGGAACAGCTGCATCAACAGGCAGGAATGCTAACTCATTGAGGCTAGATCAACGATCTATTCATTTTTCTCTCAATGCTTGGGTATAGAGTAACTCCTCTCCTTATGTATTAGTTAATCTTCTTGTAATATTTGATTGACAAAAATTGGTAAGCATCTTTCTGGTTTTTCATGTTGTCTTACGGGTCTCCTTAATCATTTAATTTCAGGCTTCATAGTATCATATCATTCCAAGTGGAAAATGATGTTTAATTGAATCAATGTCAAATTAATGAAATAGATTTTTGGGAAACAAGCCAATCTATCATTGGATAAATACAGCTAATTTGAGTCCTGTGGCGCTAGTGATGGCAAATATTTCATACTTGTCCAAGATAATGCCATTGCTGATAATTTATACATAAATTAATATACTGAATCTTACATGAAATCTTCATCAAATGTTTTCATTAAAATAGTCTTTTCTGATCTAGGTCACCATGCCAATTGGGAAACGAAATTAGTGGTGGAACATTCCATTCTCTTTTTCCATAAAATGAGTTACATCTACTATCTGACATTTCACATTCGTTGAGCTAAGCAATCAATATGATAAAAATTACATATATCATATCTAAATAATACATATAATGCAAAATACATAACATAGAATACTGCACGTTAATTAATGGACACAGTTAATGTAAAAGTAGACTTATATGTTAACCTACATAGTACATAGTACATAATACATATATATTATGTTTCTTGTTTCATTATTTGGTAAAATTGTTTGATCAAATCGTTTATTATTTTGGACATGGCTGTTAAAGCATTTAGTGTGCATTTTTATACATCCATAAGCAAATGCAATGTGGTTCTTTACTAAATAATGTTTGCAGTTGCATAAGTGGTTTATGTGGAGGCTTTTTAAAACAATGCACAAAGATTTCATGTTTATCATAAGTTAGCATCCATCTAATTATGTCAAAATACATATGGCCCTGAAGGCTATTTGTTTGAGTCTTGGGTCCTTTAGGTCTTGGCTTAAACACTAGCTCCTCTTCTTCTTTTGCATACACCTTTTTTTAAAGCAAAATTGTGCTTCTCTATTTTAGTGTGATTATTCTTTCAGACTTTCTATGCTTTAACTCACATGCTATATGATCCTTCTCGATTTCAATAAATTGATGGATCATATTTATACCAGGTTTTAGTGGTTGCTGTGCTTGGAATGCTTCCAGTTGTACCAAGAAATCTTTCAAACAAAGCATATCGTTTGTCTTTGCTTGGTACTGCATGCTCCTCAGTTTATTCAATCTACACTCTCTATGGGGTAAGGTTTAATTAATAGTCATTCATGATTTAAAACTGCGACTAGATTTAGTTTGTTTTCTTGGTGGATCATGGTAGTTTGCATTTTACAGGTACATGCTATATGCTCTCTTTTTTTTTAACTTATTATATATATTTTTTACAGAAACCAAGGGCATGGAATCTTCCTGCTATCCAAACATGGTTTCAGACTTTGATTGGAGCAAAAGATTTTGTCCATTTAATATATTGTGTTACACTTGTTACATCTCAACTACACTTTAAATGTGAGTTATTCTGCAAATTCTCATTGAACTTCTAAATCCGTGCTATCACATCATCTTGGCATATTATTGATTATTGCTGATGCTAATTTACTGAACAGTTGCTCTCATCCCTGTATTTTGTTGGTCACTTGAACTCGTGGCAAAATTCCTCAGACGTAACTTTGCACGTTCTTCTTTATACAGGTAAGCAAAATTCAAGTTTGACTACATTTTAAATTCTATTGAAATCAAGAATAGTTTTATGTTCTTAAATGATCTACCAAAATTCATGTGTGCTAGAGGTAGCGATTTGGTTCATGGGCAGACTTTTTTGAGGATTCAATTCTCTGACCGATATTAACATAATTTAATGGACTGATGAATTTGGGCTGATCTATAATCATTCCAACAGTTAGCGAATTTCAATCCAAAGAAGGTGCGGTGAAAGTGATAATGAGTAATGACATATGAGAATGGCTTGACACAGTCATTGATCATTCATTGGCAGTTGGCAGAGGCTATGCTATTGAGTGTTGTGTTGCTTTGACAATTTTCCATGCATTAATTTTACTACACACCCTGAAGTTTAGCGTGTTTTGGATTGGCCTGAAGTTCCAGATAAACAATGTTACCCTTATAATTTGTTGGTGTTAATAAAATCATGAAGTGAAGGCTAACGTATATATAAATTTTGCATGATGGAAGTGTTTTAAATATATCAGTAAACCAAGATCCAGTGTCTTTATTAAATAATAATACTGTGGAAGTATGAATATATCCAGATGTTGTAGCAATAAGCATCTTATTGAACATAAATTTATTTAGAATAACTTATTGCTGAATAAACAACACTGCAACCTCACCCCTTATGTCTTGTTAATACAGTTTCTGTATTAATGTAAGATATATGCATGCTGAATGTTTGATCTCCATACATATAAACACTACACTACCTAGCATTTTGTGTGAAAAACCTATTGAACACTCCATATATCTAACAATAATCATAAGGTAGTAGCGGGTGTTGAAGGTAAACATGACTCAAATGGTTATTAGAGAAGCATGTGTTGAAGCTGAACATGAATCAAATAATTATTAGAGAAGCACCTTCAATTAAGAGGTATAGATCACTCTACATCCAATCAACTCCACTTATAGTCCCTTAATTGCCCCCATGGGTAGCACAGTTGGTACTTGCATGTGGTGTTGCTGTAATAGGTCATGGGTCGATTCTATGCATGTGTGAAAATGCATCGTGGGTCACCTGACCCCATGCAAAGGGCCATTGTGCTAGGCGAAGCCCTCGTGATTTACCTCCCTTCCAGATCGCATAGGGCAGTCTTGAAAGGGGCCCCCGGGTGAGGGTTATCACCTTTTTGCTGTAACTCCACTTATAGTCAGATACAATAATGTTATCAGGTGCCATTAATGATAGTATTGAAGCAAATTAATACTAAGGGTCTACTCGTTTGGACATTGAAGGCTGGATGGATAGGTGGATGGATGGACCTATATATACGTTCAATAGATTCATTTTTAAGGATGAACCATTAGCTGAAGGATAAAGATATTGATTTATCCTTCATCTTTTGCCTGGCCAAATGAGGTGGAACAGAGAAATGATGGATTATTAAAAAAAAATATTTTTCCTATTTATTATACCTTCTAGCCTTCTTAATTAACCTAATAACCTTTTATTTTCCAGTTCCCAGATGCAGGCTGGGATGAGGCATGGTTTTTTTTAAATTGGCAAGCCAACTTGAGTGTGTGTATGATTTCTGAGAATAAGAAATCAATTTTAATTACAATGGCTGCTAAATTCCTCAAATATTTTCAATACGTTATTGCATGCATACTTTAGCATTCAATTCTATAATAGTAGTGTTCCCAGTCAATGTTAATTGGGTTGGTCAAAGTTAAACCCATTAGTCTCACTATCGTCCATTAATTGCATTTTCTTCCTAATCTTTCCAGTTATCATCCTGAACCAAAAACATGCCAGAATCAAGATCATTAAATAATTATATATGTGGATATATATGTGTGTGTGTAATCTATAATATAAATAACTATCCTCATAACTAATCTGCTATAGATATTAGATAATACAAATATAAATACAGGTTCATTGTTCCCTTATTCATTTTGTTTCAAATGTCGAATAGAGTTGGAGTTACAAGAGAGAATATAAGTTACGTTATTTTTTTTTTGAATTTAGTTCTCTGTCCTTTAGACTTATCCTTCTACTTGAATAGGTGAAGAATGGATGGATGAATCACTTCTTCCATTGGTCAGTCTAAATAGACAGATAAAAGGAGAGAATAATCTCCATCAATCTATCCATTCAACGTCTCATCCCTCTCCATCTTTCAACTTATCGCTCCTTACAACTGAACAAACTTCTAAAGTCTGAAGGGAAAGGAATTAATCCCGAACAAACATCTTGATTTTTGTTATATTTGAGGACACAAATCAACTATGGAGTTCAAATAGAAGATCAAGACTCCAAAGTAAAGTGAGAGGGACAAGCTCCAAACTTCAGAGACTCGAACAAACAAAAGTTGGCTTTCAACAATAATGAAAAGAACAATTACAACATCAAATCAAATAATCACTTGGGGAAATTGTGAAGGTGAATGGAACTATTCTGTTTAAATATGATATCCAGGAATTTTCTTATCTATTTAATGTTAAGGTTAGAGAAAAATGCCCAGTTTGCAGAATTCTTGAGATGAGAATGAAGTCCAGTTAATAACTTCAATTTCCACAGATGATGATAATGAATTGTTACTAATAACTGTAGTATGGATTTGATGACATTTCCACGGTCTCTTTTGCAGCTATATTATTTGAAAGCTTTCCCAATCTTTGGCTAATTTTTTACTGAGAGTTCTTATCTTTAATTTCTTATTTTGCTACAAAATCCAAACAATAATTTCATGTCTTTCAACACAGTGTTGTTTATGCTTTTATCAGATGGATTTGTATTGTTGATTTTGCCATCATTTTACTAATTTCTCTGTCATGCAAAAGCATGTTTATTTTTCTTGATGTTTTCAGGGAGCAAATTCCTTAAAAATTGAGGTAATGCTTTCATATTTCATGTACAGGAAATACTTGGAGGAACCTTGTGTGTGGGTAGAAGCAAATGGAACTACATTGACTATTCTAAGTTCAAATGCTGAGATTGGATTGGGCTTTCTTCTAATTTTATCTTTATTCTCGTTAGTCTATACTTCTTTCTGTTTTAATCATTTCAAATTCTACCAATGGAGTTACTAATTTCACTCGATACAGGTGGCAACGGAATATAATCCAGACATTCATATATTGGCAGGTTAGTTATGTTGGCCACAAACATTCAGACATTAACATTATGTTTATAATAATAAAAAAAAATCAGCCTGTACTTGCATAGAGTTGAATGGAGTGTTTAGATCCATGGAGCCAACCACATATAGTTCGCATTAACAGAGCCTTATACCCAAACTATTAAGACCGCTACTAGAGCTTCTGGTCAAAGAATTTGTCTTTTGATAGCTGTCATTTTAGGATACCTCCTTATAGTGTCTCCTATATACAAAATGAGGTTAAAAGGATACAGATAAGCAAAGGTTTCGGTTTAATGATAATCAGCTGTTGTGTTCTAATGAAGCGACTATGAAATAGGCATATTAGATTTGGCACAAATCAGTTGTTTTTGTTAACTATTCCCAGACCTGTCATTCTTTTAATTAATTAGGGTATGGCTGAGCAATGATGCATTCTTTCCTTGAATCCCATTAAAGCAAGCTAGGGATAAACTAAAAATTGATTTGACAGTCTATAAAAGTTCCTACCCTTAACTAAACCTATTAGACAAATGTCACTTGCAAAATATAATGTAGTTGAGATACGTCTGCCTATGGGCGCTTTAAGGATGAGAATGACATTTTTAAAATAGTGTGTGTGTGTGTGTTATAAAAACTGAAGTACAGTAACTTCTAATGCTACAAAATCAACAAGGGACATTGTAGTAAGAATTGATATCATATCTCAGTTTATTATTATTTAAATTAAGTCAATATCAACAAATAATTAAAGACAAGTCCACTTAAAGAATTTTGAATAAATATGTATTAAAAAGAGATGAGAAAATAATACCCTGCAATTGGTCAGTAATTCAGCATTTTGATCTACTCATATTTGGACCTGCTGACACAGAAGTGGGGAATATCTGGATCCAAGTTCTAAGAGTTCTTGTATCATTTGGATATGGAAACTGAGGGCATGTCTGAAACCACATTTGATACATACAACCATATGTAAAAGATATCTATGAGCCTGCCCTTGCTCCACTTTTATATAAACTGAACTGACAAATCTCATCCACTTTTTTTTGCTTCTTATGGAACTTCTCCAAACGGGCATTAGCATCTAGATTTGTTCAAATTGCAAGGTGGCTAGTTAGACTTCTTTGTTGTCATTCTGTCACTAACTCTCTCTCTATTGTTGATGCAGTTGCTGAAGCTCATGTACCAGGTTCCTGCTACTTCTGGTTATCACCAAAGTGTGTGGGCCAGGATTGGTCGCACCGTGAATCCGTATATCTATCGCTATGCCCCTTTCTTAAACAGCCCCATATCTGCAGTTCAAAGATGGTGGTTTAGATAGAAGGAAAAAAACAAAGAGAGAGAGGAGAGAAAGAACCAGGAAACTGAAGCTACTTTGGGATCCTGACAGCTTTTTTAAGGGGCAAATGTCATTTAATGCTAGGAAAATCACTTTTGGTTATGACATAGCTGCGTGTGGACAATTTATGTTAGAAAATATACTCATCTTAGTTTGAGCTTGTGGTGCTATATTCTGCTGTTATGTTATTTGTGGAAGAAAATTATTAATGCTGTCACAATTAACATGCATTCAGCATTCTAGTTCTGAGCACATTTACCGAACGGACCGCTTAACTTTTGTTTTTTTCCCCTTCTGAGCACATTTAACAAAGTCATAACACGATAGGACATATTGGGTGTAGCGTGAGTAAAATATCAGTTAAACTAAAATAACGCACTCAATTTAGGAGTTTGGTTGGATTAATTTTAATTTTATTATTATTATTTAAAAATTTTAAATTATTTTGATTTATTAGGATTTGTTTTTAAAATTTTAAAATTAATTAAATTGATTAAATCAAATTGATGTGATTGATGGACTTATCAAATCACGATTTAACTTACTTTCCATAGGTAGTCGGCGACTCAACATTCCTAAGTGGATTATTCAATATTTATGAATTGATATGTAAGACTATTAAGGTATATGCGATTTCAATTTTATTTGGACCATTATTTTTAATCATACTAGCCTATCTTGTTTTTCAAAATAAAAATAAATACTACATTGTCTGTATATTAATTTCTTAAAATCGGTGTTGTTTTCAAGTATATTCATGATTAAAAGGTTTCAAACATTAATTTTTACATTTTAAAAAATATTCAAATTTTTTAAAGAAAACTTTTAGTTTTAATATTATATTATATTATATTATTTTATTTGTCATAATTTTTTTATAATTATTATTAATTATATGTGATAAGATCTAATCAACCGTCTCTTTTCAATCTCTCTCAAAAAATTGATCTCATAACTCCTCTCTTACCAATGTTTCACATCATTTTCCTTCCTCAATAATAATTCCCTATTGATCATCATTCATTTCTCTTCCCTTACCAGTGATACTTTCAAAATGACATTCTTGTAATCACTTATTGATAGTTTTTTTTTCCTTGCTCTTTCATCGAATGCTAGTCTTTTTAAATATCATTTTTTTTTTCTTTTTTCAGTTTTCATGATGTCTTTAATCACATTGTTGGTTTTAATTGTGTTGTATTTGAGTGGTCTTTTGTAACTTTTCAGCCTTACCCCAGCAGTGTTAAATCGTAAATTTTTTACCTGTCACATGATTAATCGTATTATCTCATTTAGTCTTATAACTAGTATATGATGCTAATTCATACTGACCTGGATAACTCGATTTTGTATATGACAATTCTTTGACTAATTAGTACTTATCTATATACTTTGATTTATCTGTGAAAAGAGTATTCATAAATTTTTCATAGATGTGTTTTATAAGAAAAATTAAATAATTTAACAATTTTATTGATTGCTTTTTTTTTTTATCAAAACTAATATAAAGATTTAATTAATAACATCTAAAATTAAAATTAAATTTTATATAAAAATCTATTTTTAAAAAATAAAAAAAATTAAAACCAGTCCCAAATCTCAATGAAAAATATTAAGAGAATTTTTTTTAAAAATTATTAAAGGCTTAAATTTTTTTTCGGACCTTAAAGAAGTTGAGACTACCATGGCCTGATTAAAAAAAAAGTTTGATTAATTTGATAACCAATTGGATTTATATTAGTTGGTTTGTTCATTTTTAATAGTAAAATTTGGTTAGTTTGATTTACTTAAAATTTTTTTAACGATGCCTTAATGTTAGTTTGAAGTTTTAGTGGAGGCTAGATCTGTAGCTCATTAGAATATATATTCTTATTATGTGGTTCCATTGTCAAAGATGGTTAGTAAGATTGAGTTTTTTCCGTAAATGATACTATTAATCATAACTCTCACCAATAATTTTTTATAAATTAATAGCAAAAGATGAAACTATCACTTCGATCCAAGAGAGTTATTCTTTATTGTCTTAGAGTTTCCACTATAATAGCCTTCTTTACTTGTGTACTTATCAACATGTGTTATGTGCATTGTCTGAAGGGATCAGAGGAAGAACTTGACACAAGCTGTATGATTATGGTGGAGTATGTGCTACTCGGACGCAAGGATTTAACAATTTGATGCATTCTTCACTCCATGGATCATGGTTCTAGAGTTACCAAACAACAGTGGGTTTGAACTTTCAAATTTTACACTTGTGAAAATTAAAACAATTATTTGTTTGATGTTTGTTAGAGAAGTTGCCTTTTTTAGCTACTTATTTTAGTGCTTACGACGTGTAAGATTATATCTTGTTATATAGAACCTCTTAATTCATTACTTCAAATGTTGAATACTATAAAAGTTCATCTTTTCTAAAATGCATCTAGTTCTTTGTTTGGATGGGGTGAGCGGAAGTTTATTAATAGAAGGGGAAGAGAAGAGAAGGAAAGGAAAAGGAGGGGAAGTAAAGTATTTATATTCTCCTTATTTGTAAGAGAGGGAATGTTTATTAAAAAACATATATTATCGTGTTTGGGAGGAAAGTAAGGATAATAAAGGTTAAATATATAAAATTACTAGATTACCTTAACTTTTTAAAATATCATTTAAACTATAGAAATCATTTTATAATTTTTAAAATCATCCAGCATTATTAAACCCGTGGCAGTTTAAAATTTGTTGTATTGGCACACTAGTTTCTCTTGCTTCTAACTAGTAGTAACTTTGTTGAACTACAAAAATGATAGATTTGGGTAATCAAATTTAAATTTCAAGAACAGGTTGATATTATATTCATTTTCCTATGTTTGAATTGCTTGCATATGTATCATCTCTAATTGATTGGCAACAAATAAATCATCCAAAAAGCACAAAGTACATAACATCCAAAAAAAAAATAAATATGAAAGGCACAAAGTATAGATAAATCATCCAAAATCAAATAACAAGTCTCACATTACATAATAATAATCCAACAAACATTCAAAATCCTCCAATTACATAGCATCCAAATATAATAATCCAAATTTATATTAGCAAGCAAAAAAACTAATCATGTCGTAGATTTTCTCCATCCAGCATTTGAAGTAACAAGTCTTTGCGATGTTCAAAAGGACATCCAAGTAAAACTTTCAACATCTTCAGACGTTGAACAAGAAATAAATAGCATGTAGAAATTATATGTTGCTCAACGTCTAATTAATTCAACAAACTCCACACTTCATGCTCAAGAATAGGAAGTTCATTTGACTTAATTATTTCATGTGCTGAACTAATAATGGCTTGAGCTACATGGTCAATTGCATTGCTTATATTCTCATCATCAACTTTACCTTTCTTTGCACGCTTGTTCTTTGATGATGATCCAACAAAAGTTGCATTGCTTATATTCTCATCATCAACTTTACCTTTATTTGCACGCTTGTTCTTTGATGATGATCCAACAAAAAATTCAGCTTGAGATTTAGATGGTTGAGTTGGAATTTGGGCATTCTTATTAACTACATCTGAATTGTCCAAATGGATTTCCTATTGAGAAATCATAAATTCAACTTCATCAATGGTTTTAAAATTATGTCCATCAACATTATTCTTTACTTGTATGCTAGATCTTCCTTTTTGCATTTCTGATGCAATTTCGGCATATTGTCCTGTAGAGATCTTTTCCATATAATTGAACTAACTTCTCATAATTTCGAATAGGCTTGGTCTTCCATTCGACAGATGTTGGTTTTATCTACAAGTTACAATATAATTGCATTAAACATTCATTTATAGATAGCATCACAGAAGAAAATCAAATATAGTTTTCAAATACATATTATGAAACACACCTCAATTAGTTGTTGTCAAACTTCAGGTTCAGCAATAAAGAATGATCCGGCGGTACGGACGCGGGACCCCCTTTGAGCCTTTGAGGGGAGTCAATGCCACGTGGAGGTCAAAGGTCAAACGGCCGACCAGAAAAGGGGGACCGACCGGCTGAACGAGGTTTAAGCGGAATCAAAGACAACCCGACGGAGACTCGGGTTTCCAACGCTCATAGGGAATAGGGTAACCAGGCCGAGCGGGCAGCCTGCTCGGACCGAGGCTTAGAGCGGCAATGTCGTGAACAGTTAGCCGAGCACGTGACCGAGAATCTTCCCGGTCAAACCATCACCTACGTCTGGTCGGACGCGACGTGCCCGCCGAGCGGCCGTACGCTCGGCGCAGGGACAGAAGAGACAAAAGGACAAGGGAAACATCGGGGAACATCTTCTGACAACAAGCGTGTTCGACGACTAACCCATACGCAGAAGCCTATGACGGAAGGTTCTACTGTCCCATCAGAGAGGTGCTCGGACTGTAGCAGTATGGTGTCAAGCAAGCTCCTCTGACAAGCTCATACTGAGGTATGGTAAGAGGACACGTATTCGCCTCGGTATGTGTGCATAAGCCTCTTCACAGCTCTATATAAGGGTCCTCACACTTCGCCGGAGGTACGCATTCTTGGATATTCGAAGTCACTTCCTAGTTTCCTCTTGCCTGACTTGAGCATCGGAGGGTCGTCGCTGGGAACCCCTTCCCGGCCCGACTTCCTTGCAGGTTCGCCGGAGATCCCTACGACCGGCCGGAGATCCACGTCATCAGTTCGGAGATCGCCACGTGCCCAGCGTAAATTGATTCAGCGTTCGGACAGGATCAAATTGGCGCCGTCTGTGGGAACGCACCTGCATCCGAGCGGAAGAGATGGACGAAGCTGGACGACTGCACACCGTGATGCTCTCCCAGGAGGAGCTCGACGCTCTAATCGAGACAAGAGCAGCTAAGCTCGTGGAGCAACAGAAACAGAAGGCGCAAGCCGAGCGGATGGAGCAATAAGCGACGTCAACGGCAGGAGGCCGAGCGGCATCAGAGTTCCGACCGGAGAATATCTCAACATGGGGCCGAGATAAAGATCCGGTCGACATTCAAAGGGAAAGAGGATGGTCGAGCGAACCACCTCCAGGCGTACCGAGCTGGGTGAAAGGTGCGTCGATGTAATTCATTTTATGTATGTCTTGGTCGCCTGTGTCCTTTTAATGCAGGAAGCAAAGTGATAAAACGCATTTTGGAATTATTGGCCGAACGACCGACTACACGAAGACCACGTGCCGCTCGGACCGTGTTGAAATTAGCCTTGAAGGCCGTCGAGCTCCGACGTTAAAAATCGAGAGTCGCGCCGGCGACTATAAACCCTCCGGCCGGAAGACCGTCGAGCTTCGACGTTAAATATCGAGAGTCGCGCTGGCGACTATAAACCCTCCGCCCGGAAGACCATCGAGCTCCGACGTTAAAAATCGAGAGTCGCGCCGGCGACTATAAACCCTCCGGCCAGAAGACCGTCGAGCTCCGACGTTAAATATCGAGAGTCACGCCAGCGACTATAAACCCTCCAGCCAGAAGACCGTCGAGCTCCGACGTTAAATATCGAGAGTCGCGCCGGCGACTATAAACCCCCCGGCCCGAAGACTGTCGAGCTCCAACGTTAAATATCGAGAGTCGCGCCAGCGACTATAAACCCTCCGGCCGGAAGACCATCGAGCTCCGACGTTAAAAATCGAGAGTCGCACCGGCGACTATAAACCCTCCGGCCGGAAGACCGTCGAACTCCGACGTTAAAAATCGAGAGTCGCGCCGGCGACTTTAAACCCACCGGCCGGAAGACCGTTGAGCTCCGACGTTAAAAATCGAGTCGCGCCGGCGACTATAAACCCTCCGGCCGGAAGACCGTCGAGCTCCGACGTTAAAAATCGAGAGTCGCGTCAGCGACTATAAACCCTCCGGTTGGAAGACCGTCGAGCTCCGACGTTAAAAATCGAGAGTCGCACGGCGACTATAAACCCCTACGACGAAGACCGAGCTCCGACGTTAAAATTGAGAGTCGCGGCGACTATAAACCCTCCGCCGGAAGACCGTCGAGCTCGACGTTAAAATCGAGAGCCGGCGACTTTAAACCCTCCGGCCGGAAGACCGTCGAGCTCCGACGTTAAAATCGAGCGCTGGCGACTATAAACCCTCCGGCCGGAAGACCGTCGAGCTCCGACGTTAAAAATCGAGAGTCGCGTCGGCGACTATAAACCCTCCGGCCGGAAGACCGTCGAGCTCCGACGTTAAAAATCGAGAGTCGCGCCGGCGACTATAAACCCCCCGGCCGGAAGACCGTCAAGCTCCGACGTTAAAAATTGAGAGTCGCGCCGGCGACTATAAACCCTCCGGCCGGAAGACCGTCGAGCTCCGACGTTAAAAATCGAGAGTCGCGCCGGCGACTTTAAACCCTCCGGCCGGAAGACCGTCGAGCTCCGACGTTAAAAATCGAGTCGCGCCGGCGACTATAAACCCTCCGGCCGGAAGACCGTCGAGCTCCGACGTTAAAAATCGAGAGTCGCGTCGGTGACTATAAACCCTCCGGCCGGAAGACCGTCGAGCTCCGACGTTAAAAATCGAGAGTCGAGCCGGCGACTATAAACCCTCCGGCCGGAAGACCGTCGAGCTCTGACGTTAAAAATTGAGAGTCGCGCCGACAATTATTAACCCTCCGGCCGGAACGAAAGACGTTTGAAGATAAGCGGCGATGGAAAGTAGTTAAGGCGAATGTCACCTACGCCCGCTCGGGAATCACCCACAAGCATGTAAAGTAAAAACGAAGACGGACAACGCAGATAAATTTTTCATGGAAAACAAAGGAATTAAGGCTGAGCATCCGAATTACAAAAAGGGATAGTTTTTGGCCGAACGGCCGAATTACATATAAACTTCTATTCTAGATAATCGTAAAGATCCTTCGGGATGGTGCCGAGGAGCGTCGCCTGGTCTTGGGCTGGGATGGTGGCGGAATCGGAAAGTCGGCCTTTGGACTTCAGGTAGTTTGTCGTGGCAGTCATGGTAAGTTCAAAGGCAGTGTACATCCGTTCGCAAACTTTCTCCGAGAATTCGGCCGAACGGATGTAATTCTGCCTCAAGGCGGCAACCCGTCCTGGCTCGGTGTCCTGATATTCTTTGAGGGCCGCTCGGGAAGCATCGGCAGCTGCCTGGTGTTCTTGTAAAACAGTCTCTAGTTTCGTCACCTCATCCGAACGGGCAACCTTCTCGCCGGCCAGCTGGTCCATCAGCTCTTTAACCTTTTGCTCCAGGCCCCGAGCCTCGACGTTCTTTTTCTCTAGATCGGAGATAGCAATGTTTTTCCGAGTGGTGGCTAGGCTTATTTTTTGGTCGAGCGTCTTGACCTGTCGATTGAGCTCGGCTAAAGTGTGGGCCTGATCGGCCGTCTTCTTCTGCTCGGCTGCCAACAAGTCTTGGGCCTTCTTGAGCTCTTTCTGCAGCTCGGCATATGATGGACCCTGGGAAGGGGCGTCGCCCGAACTCCTTAATCTTTTTAGCTCCTCGTCCACCATCGCGAGACGATTGGAGACAGCAATCTCCTCTACCCATCTCTGTAATTAACAAAATCATTAATGGCCGATCGGAAAGAGCGCATAAAGGACATGAGAAAACACGCTTACCCCAGTAGCCTGTTGCATATGGTTGTTGGCCAGATTGCTGAGAGGGATCAGCGTGACGCCTGCCCGAGCGTCGGCCCACATCTCGGCTAAGGGCCTCTTCATTGTGATTATGTGCTCGGGCACGGTTGGCCGATCGGCTTCGGGCATCAGCTCTTTGGTGGGGAGATGCAGGGAGACCCTGACTGTGCGGCGCCGACCGGGAGTCGTATGAGCAGAAGCGGGGGACGGATCGGAGGTCGGCGCAGAGAACTGGGACAAAATTGTTGAATGTTCGACTTGGCGGGGAGTGGGTGGAAGGGCGCTGACTGGAATGGCCTCAAGAGGGTCCGCAGACGCATCCAGCTGGGATGGGGTCCGATCGAACGAAATCGCCTCGACCGCTGGAGCTTTGCCGCGAGAATCGGCGGTGGTCCGTTCGGTCGGCTGGACCGCGGAAGTGGCCGAGCGGTGTGGTGTCTCCGTTCGGCGTCTCTTTTATCGAAGAGGGCGCTCTTCCTCCTGAGCGGAGCCTTCCTCTTGGACTATTGGACCCCCGCTGGGGGTTGCTCCTCTTGCCACATCCTGGAGAGAGGCCTAAGCGGCCGACTCCTCATGAGTCCCGCTCTCCCCTTCATGTGAGCCGACCGGCTCGATGCCGAGCGAGTCCATCTCCTTGGTAGCTGCGGCCTCGAGCGCCGCCGCTTTCCTCTTCAAAATGCCGGCCATCACGGACTCCATGACAATGTCCGCTGCAAAGGAAAAAGGAGAAAATCAGTTAGCAATCAAAGCAAATGCACAAGTAAAATTCTTACCGAAGCCGCTCGGGAGGGGGGTCCTGATCGGACTCAGGCCAAGTATGTACATGCCCCCTTCAGATAAGAACTTGTTGATATCAAACTTCAGACCGGCTAGCATGTTGGCAGCGTGAAGATAGTCCGGTCGAGTCTTGAACCTCTTAAGCTCAGGGGAGGTTCGCGGTCCGATCTGCCACTGGGTTCGGAAGGAGGCCCGCTCGGGAAGACGGAGATAGAAATAATATTCTTTCCAATGCTTATTGGAAGAGGGCAGTTTATTAAAGAAAACTAAACCGGGTCGAGCCTGGAATATGTAAGTGCCCAGCTCGGACTGTTTAGGGTAGTAGAAATAGTAGAAGACCTCCGGTCGGAGGGGAATGTTGTGGATTTTGAACAAAACGACAACGCCGCATAAAAGGCGGAAAGTGTTGGGGACTAGGCTTCCGAGCGGAATGTCGAAAAAGTTGCAAACTTCTATGATGAACGGATGGATTGGAAAGCGCAGATCGGCGACGAACTGGTCACGGAAAACACAGAAAGCTCCGCGCGGCGGTTTGTGTGGCCGAGCAGAGGGGGAGGGTAATATAAGTTCAAAATCAGAAGTGTTTTCGAAAGAGTCCATCAGAATATCGACGTCGCGCCGATCGAAGCGCGACTCCATGGTGGTATACCATGGGGCGAGAGTTTGGTCTTGAGGCTAAGAGGAACTAGCCATTGTCCGAGCGGACGAAATCACAAAAGGCGAAGAAAAGTAGATGGTAAAAGGAAGAAGATGATAGACGAAACAGTGCGCAAAAGACGAGAACTCGACAAGAAACACAAGGCTAACAAAGAGAGAAAGTAGGAGAACCTTACAATGAAACGGAAGGTCGAGGGAAGAACGCCGGAGATCGTCTGAAAACAGAAGAGCAGGATCGCCGGAGAGCTTAGATAGAGAAACTGGGGAGCACGCGAAGGCAAAGATGCGGTTGGGGGAGAAGGCGAAGGCTTTATAGGGTTGGGCCCGAGCGGCCTCCACCGTCGGATGCAGGTCACAGGAACCGAAGCACGCATCGGGCCATCCATTTCAAACCGCCTCGATCCCGTCGGAACACCACGCCGCCGTCGTACAATGATGGCAGCATCGCCACGTGGCATTCAGCCACTGGAACGCATTTAATGAACGCGTGCTCGACCTTAATGATGGAGATTGGCGATAACTTCGAAAAGATACCGAGGAATGTTGGTGTTGACTGGCGTTATAGCTACCCCCGTGGGGGCCGAGCGGAGGATAGTTGCATATAGACGCTGCTCGGCGTGATTGATGGTTCAGTCAGTCGGACTAATCGCCTCCTTCGACTAGACTTGAAGGGGAGGCAAGTGATCCGGCGGTACGGACACGGGACCCCCTTTGAGGGGAGTCAATGCCACGTGGAGGTCAAAGGTCAAACGGCCGACCAGAAAATGGGGACCGACCGGCCGAACGGGGTTTAAGCGGAATCAAAGACAACCCGGCGGGGACTCGGGTTTCCGATGCTCATAGGGAATAGGGTAACCAGGCCGAGCGGGCAGCCTGCTCGGATAGAGGCTTAGAGCGGCAATGTTGTGAACAGTTAGCCGAGCACGTGACCGAGAATCTTCCCGGTCAAACCATCACCTACGTCAGGTCGGACGCGACGTGCCCGCCGAGCGGCCGGACGCTCGGCGCAGGGACAGAAGAGACAAAAGGACAAGGGAAACATCGGGGAACATCTTCTGATAACAAACGTGTTCGACGACTGACCCATACGCAGAAGCCTATGACGGAAGGTTCTACTGTCCCATCAGAGAGGTGCTCGAACTGTAGCAGTATGGTGTCAGACAAGCTCCTCTGACAAGCCCATACTGAGGTATGATAAGAGGACACGTATTCGCCTCGGTATGTGTGCATAAGCCTCTTCATAGCTCTATATAAGGGTCCTCACACTTCGCCGGAGGTACGCATTCTCGGATATTCGAAGCCACTTCCTAGTTTCCTCTTGTCTGACTTGAGCGTCGGAGGGTCGTCGTCGGGAACCCCTTCCCGGCCCGACTTCCTTGCAGGTTCGCCGGAGATCCCTACGACCGGCCGAAGATCACGTCATCAGTTCAGAGATCGCCACGTGCCCAACGTCCATTGATTCAGCGTTCGGACAGGATCAAAGAATTTTGTGACGGGATCCCATCCAAAACCACTCATACCATTCTTGAATATATCATAACATGAAAATCAACATCTTTTAATATGTTTCATGCGATTTTGAATCATGTCCTTATCGATAAATTTATTGGGAAATTTTGCTTTCAATTTACTTACAATATGTTCAAATGCATGTGTAGTAAAGGTTCCACCAACCCTTTTGCCAATATTATGCTAATTCAAATATGCATCAATAAAGCATCATCCATTACTTTAGTCTAGACACATTGATTATTCGCCTTGCTTGCACTAGCATTTTGCAAGTTCTTTTTTCACATCCTTAAAAATAAAAATATATTAATAATCAAACACACAATCACACAAATAGTCATATGATATAAAATTCAAGTACCATAATAAATTAAAATGTCAACATTCATAGTCATCCAATTACAAGAGAATTTGTCCAAAATCACTAGATAAACAAATAAACATAAATACCACATATTATAATTTAACCACATAGTCACAACTATAGAATCCCTAAACAATTCTCCCCTTCTTGTATCGTCACTGTCATCTCTATTACTATGATTTTTCTCTTAATGTTCACTATTATTATTAAGTTCAACATCAACCTCAGCAAACAAACCCTTATCTGGATCAACATTAATAATTTATTTTTGCATTTTAATTCCATAATGTGGCTCTGTTGAACTTCTTATAATAGTAAATCTTTTCTTAACAACTCCAAAAGCTCTTTCAATTACATTGCGCAAAGAAGAATGTCGAAGATTAAATAACTCCCGAGCATTTTGTGGTGGATTACGACTATATTCTTTCAAATGATAATGTTCTACTCGATATGGTGTAATAAAATTTATTTTTGAATCCAGTATCAACAAGAACGTATTTTCCTAACAAAAAAATTATGTGTTATTAAATTGTAAAAGGAAAATCTAATCATAATATATGTTATTTAATTTACCTTCTAGAAATTTAAGAAAATCTTGTCTGGTTAATGTATTTTTTATTATTCTCAAGTCGGATGCTGTCCATTCCCACCCGGCTAAGACATAAGTGAATTCCAAATCAAATGTGTATGCTGCTAAAACATTTTGAGTTGGAAATCCTTTAGACCACAAAACTTTAGGGCATCAATGGGAGAAACTTTAACACGAATATGTGTTCCATCTATTGCTCTAACACAATCCTAATATACCATATCTAAATTATTAATAATTTTGAATATATAAATATGCAATTATACTAGTCAAAAGATAAGAAAAATATTTTTACCTTAAAAGATGGGTAGAATCGATTGCTATTGAAGATTTCTGAAGGAACTTGTGACTCATATGGTTGATTGAGAAATTTATCTTCTAATTCTATTATAACTCTTAAAACATTAAGGAAATGACGACTCACTATTTCTCCTGATCGATAGAAAAAAACGCTAAATGCACGACTTGTAACATTGTGATCTAGCAAATAGAGTGATTTTGCTACTTGTTCTTCCACAGTGATTCTTGTTGTAGGTCATAAACCACCTTCTTTGACTAAAAGATTATACTATTCCACAAATGCAGAAGGACTCATTCTAATTGTATTACGATATTGATCATTAGTTAGCACTTTGTCATTAATTCATTTCATACATGTTCTCCTTCTAATTGCACAACACGAGAAATTTGACTATTTTATTTCTGCCTATTTTGTGCATACCAAGCTACAACTAAACTAACAACCTGTGCCGATGCGAGTTGATGCATATTATGCAACTTAATGAAATCATTACATTTACCGTTTTCATCACCCATCTATAATCAAATAAATGAAAAAATAAATAAATTATAAACAAGTAATATCTATGCTTTAAATCATGACAACTTTAGTCTTAACTCAAAAACACATCAATATAAACACACATATAAAATAGACAGAATAAGCACACATACTACCTTTGCTTTACTATTGAATCAATAATTTCATAACTCAGTTTAACATTTAAAATTTACAAATAAAGAATTTGTATTTACTGATGTGGTATTAAGTTTAGTGCCCAAAGATTCAATAACCACTCATGCCTAAGCCAAGATAACAATTTGAAGATCTATTTTGAAGGAAAGATGACATCTTGAGGTTTGTGGAAGAACAAATCCAACAGGTTTGAGGTTGTGTCTCAAGTTTCACTGCAAGTTCCTTAGGAGTCCACATGATGACCTCATTCTTGATTGTGTTGCTAGAATCAGGCTTTAGATAAATCAGATATTTTTTTAGAACATACTGTGTTCTATTAATGTGAGGCTCTCACTGTTCCTTATTTTAGATTCTGTTGTCCGTTTTGATATTTATTACTACCTCCTGTTACCCCCTTCCCCTTCTCTTCTTCTACTACTTTGTTATATTTGTATGTTAAGATCACTCGTTAAACTATATTCTATACCAAATCTATGTATCTTCTTATCTGATTAAGATTTTAGAGGTAGGTCCACTTTCTCAAAAAGATTTAAATTACTTTTAAATTTATAATGTGTTTCTGACGTTCCTCTTTGATGAAGTTAAGCATGACTATTATACATTTATAAATGTGAATCTTTCAAAATTTAACTTTTTGGATTAGGTTTGATACATCAACATTAAAATTGATAAACTTTTTCATGTTGAAGTTTTTGTATGTATAATTTGTAAGCAAATTACTTGACTGTATGACATGATAAGAATGTGAACCTATATCATCGAGCATTGACCATCAGTGAAAATAGAAGAAGCAGAAAAGAAAAAATTGCTACACAGTAAAGAATAGAAGTAGAAAAAGAATATCGCAGAAGGAGAACAAAAGATTAGGGTTACCTGTCTTTGGAGAGATATGCCGCAAGGACTGGTGCCGACACCGATGCCGTGGAGTGCGAAAAGTTATGTAGTCACCTAGTTAGGTGGTGGAATGAGGAAGATGAAGCAACGGTATAACAAGAGGAATAAAAGAAACCTAAGATAACACTTGAAAATTAATATTATGAACAAGAATAAAATTAGAATAAAAGTTTTCTTAATTCCCTTTACCTTTCCTTACACCCCAATTTGGGGTGTAAGCAAATCTTCTATTTTATCCTTACCTTTCTTTTCTTTGGTTCACCTCCTCCCAAATAAGCCCTTCAACCGTTCAATATTTGTCAATTGATGTATAATAATAGCCGATTGATAAAAAAAAATTAATTAATTCAGTAATCGATTGATTTTATATTAGTTAATTTGTTCGATTTTAATAATAAAATTCGGTCAATTTGATTTATTTAAAATTTTAAATTTATTTAGTTCGATCTTTTTAGTTTTGAACTGATTGTTAAGTCCTAATTGTATGTAAGTTTCCTCGTCGAGACTTGGACTATATGTTATGTATGAAAGAACATGAATTTTTGAGTATTTCACAAAACTGGAAAACTGGTGAACTCTTTGAAGCTAAAAGCGGGTCATCTGGGTAAGATTTTGGAACCCGCAAGCCAACAGACTCGGGTTCGAAGTCCAGATTTCATATTCTGAGGTCAAGTTGAACCAATAGACTTAGACTCACATGAGCCTACTCCCAATGCAAAACATAATCTGATTAGGATCAGGTCATGCCAAACACATTATGACCTAGATCAATGGACGAGAGCATGCTCAAAACAATCCAACTTGTACTAAGCCGAATCATGGTCGGTGTGGCGGGATCACACTCAACTTTCTTTAAATGCAGTTAATTAGTATTCTCAATCCTACAAGGTGAAATTCCCATGATTTTTCTGACAAAATGTTTTTCCCGGGATAATAGTAGCGGCATGATGTCTTCTCAGGATCGAATCCCAATTTTAATAAATTAATGAATAAATTTTCTTTAATGGACAATTGACCTAAAAATACTCTATGAGATTTTCCAATTTGCTTTGGTAGTCAGTGAAAAAGATTCGGTGAACCAAACTGATTACTCCAGAATTAATAATAAACTAGATACTTGATGTAAACTTTTTTTTAAAAAAAAGTTAAATTCCCATGGTTTAACACCTTTATATCTCGGCTGACAGACCATATCTTAGACTGCTCAAAATTCTCATATTATCTCAGTCGAACCAAGAAATAGGGGTTTAACGAACCATCAATATATATATGCATAAATTACAAAGCATGATTTTTTTTTGTTTGGTTCTCATTGTTAGCATTTGATACTTTAAAAATAAAGGCAAAGGATGCTCCCAACTTTTACACATTGAATTCACTGCACTTATATACAGCTTTTATAATAAGATTTATACATACATATATATACACTAACAATTACCCAGCTTCAATCTCCAGTTCTACAGTACAATGTCGTGATTAATAAATACATAGATATTGACTGCAAACAACATCCTTAAAGTGGATATGGTACTTTAAGTCTGCTGGCCTTCAGGGGAAACAGGAGTTTCCTTGGAGCCTGATGCAGAGGCTTGTTTCACTTCAGCACTTGCAGTTGCAACACTGGCAGATCCATCTTTAGCCGTAGGTACTGGTGGAGATGGAGGTGGTGGTGGTGGTGGTGGTGGTGGAGGGGGTGTCATGTGGGGTGGCGGCGAATGTTTCAGTTTCAGTAAAATTTGGCGCATACGAGCAAGGTCAGTGGGTTTGCCAGGCTTGGGTCCCTGAATGACAATGACTGAGGGCTTCTTCTCTTTCTTCTTCTCCAGATTTGCTATCTCACGAGGGATCAGCTCTGAAATCGCTTTCCAGTACTGCTTGTCCGCATTAGCATGGAAGGTCTCTTGGTTGGCTAAGAAAAGCTGACAACAAAATTTAACAGGGGAAAAATAATTTAATTAGTACATGATGTTGGGATCAAATACATGTTCTAGGCAATAACAATGGTCTACCTTCTCTCTTTCTCTGTTCTGCTGCTTGTTAGTTTCACGGTTCAACTTCCTTTTCTCGTAAAATGCTTCCTTGTATTCTTCAGCTTCGACAATAATTTGATTGCGCATCTCCTTTTCCTTCTTTTCTTTCTCCTCGAGATGAATGGCATTTTGGCTGCATGGAATTCAATTACACAATTTTGTCAATTTTAGCAGAAGAAAAGATGGAAATCAATAGGCTTTTCTTAATGCAAAAACATACATCAGCCCTAAGGTATTAAACATTTTTCTATACAATATTAGCAATCCAGCTTAACTTATGTTAGACATGAAGATCTTACGAGTTCATAAAACTGATCCACAACAATTGATAGTTAGAACTTCAAATTGTACATCTCATACTGATATATTAACCGTAAACAAGTGTAAGACCACAAAACCTCTAATACTAAGGCAGCGTAAATTTCACAAAAACATTCCCTGAGATTTCAATGCTCGGCAGAATGGAAAATCATAGTCAACACAAAAAAATCTTTTGGCAGATAGAATTTTTTTTTTTGGAGGAAAATTATTTCTTTGGAAAAAGAGTGAAAGTGATTTTCCTCATTCATTTGCAAGTCGTTCACTGAAGGGGAGCCTCGGCACAACGGTAAAGTTGTTGCTTTGGGACCAAAAGGTCACGAGTTCGAATCCTGAAAACAACCTCTTGCAAAAAGCAGGATAAGACTGCATACAATGGATCCTTCCTCGGGACCTCGCATGGCGGGAGCTTCGTCCACCGGGCTGCCTACTAACAAAACACTGTTCTCTGCCAATGTACAGGAAAATTAATCCATTTAGGAATGCTGGTTGGTTGGGTAAGAGGCCAAGCAGGCTGACTCAGACAATCAAGTCGGTCTTGGTGGGCTAGGTGGCCCAATCAGTTCAGTTGGGTTGGGTGGGCTGAGCCAGTTGATTCGGTCAGGCCAAGTGGGTCGATCAATTCCTATGGATCAATTGATCTAAGTGGGCTGGTTGGCTTGAGCTTGTTGCTCAAACCAAGAAGGATGGTTGGATAAGGGAGGGGGTGCCTGGCAATTTATATGGGTTGAATGATATGTTTGGATGGAAGAGGAAAATATCTTCTCATTTAATAGCGCATGGGGGAGGGTCATATTTTAGATCAGGTAAGCTAAGTTCAAGTTTTTGAGTCATATTTTAGATCCTAAATCATATTGTAACTCTAGTTAAGCTCAAGGTATGCTCAAGCACATTATGTTTTTCTAGTTAGCTGACTTGCATATCGCTAAATTAGGTGCATACAGTGTTCCTCAAGATGGTCCAAATAATGCATTAGCACCTAGATTACAAAAAAAAAGAAAAAAGGAGGAAGACCAGAAAAATAATATACAAGCACTAAATGTAATTGTTAAAACTTGAAATATAGATTGACTGTTTGCTACTGATATTTATATAATCCCAACCAATTGGCATGCTTCTTTCAGTTTTGAACTAATCTGAAAAATATGCATATGCCACATTGCTAAATCTTATCTACATCTCATGCCACATCATGCCATGGATGTTGCTGTTCATTGCAATTTGCATGCATAATTAATCAACCTTAATAGTCTTAACTTCTCCATGAGAAAAAAAAAATGGTGTGTTTAGCTTCGCCTTAAGTAAAGGCAATCTATTTAAGTTTTAAATACCATAAGATACTTCTATGTCATTTTTTGCTGATAATATGCACTCGCAATTTTCTACAAAGTCAATTCCGAGTTTAATTGAACATAAAGGAGTATCAAGATTCATGGATTTCTTATTTAAGATTTTAACTCATCTAGAAATCAAGATTATTTGGTTCAAGATATTTGTTTTCTTACTCTCTTTCAAACAGAAAAGTACTAATATCTTGATAATCATGCCATTTTTTTTACAGGAAGTTCTATGATGAATCATATTATTGCACAAAAACTGCCTAGTTCAATAATGAACAACGCTTCGAAAACAATAAAAAAGATGAAAACCCAAACATAGCAAGCAGCCTTCAGAAAAATCAACAAAACCATCAATAATGAATAACCATATGCTTAGATCGAACAGAAGGGAGGACTCACCGGCGCCACTCTCGCAGAAGAAATCCCTCCTCCTGCTCCATCGCCTCAGGAGGCGGAAGGATCGGCCCATCGGAAGGGAAAGTTCCACCGTCATCTACCTCCACAAAACCCTCCCCGTTCAGTTTCTCCTCCGAGAAATCTTCTGGGCCATACCCAAATCCCCCGGGCGAGTGAGCTAATCCTCCAACTCCTCCTCCACCCAAAGTTCCAATTGGGACTTCCGAATCGTCCTCAGTTTCTTGTCCTCCGGAGGCGACCGGGGAGAACGAAGAAAAGGCGTCGAAGCGCTGGGAGGGAAGGCGGGGGTCATCGCCGAGGTACTCTTCGTCGTCGTCGAAGGGGATAGATGAACTCCTCGCCGCCACCTCGTCGCCATCCACAGATCCGAAAGAGGACGACATGGTTCCTCCTCTCTCGCGAGAGAGAGGCCAAGGAAGCCGACGAGAAAAGGACGCGCAGAGCAGTTCCCCGGCTGCGCGGCTTGGGCAATGGGCACTATATTGAAAGCTTTCATTTTACCCCACTAATTTATCTAATTTTCAATACTACCTCTATATTCTTCAAAATTCTATAAATGCTCCTATTTTTATTAGTGTTGAAAGAATATTAAAAGGACCTTTTAACCTTTTTATATATATAAATTATCTTTTTTTGCCAATGATTTTAATTAATATTAAAATAATTTTTATTGTAGAAACAAAAGTGATTATTACGCTCAACTATGTGTACCCCGCTTTATAATTTTTATAGAATATTAGATAAATCAGTGTTCTTTTTTCTAAATCATTAATAGATGTATCATTTTAATTTTTATCAAAACAACATCTATCACACATATACAATTACACAATTCTCATGGGCAGGGATTCCTATACCAGTCCTGATTCCTTGTTTATTCATTGATTGAATAGATTGGATCACATATATTTAATAGATGGGATACAGTCCACCTGATCAATGAATGAATAAGATCTCTTCTGATCCAAAAAATTCTAAATAAGAGGATCTGACCTCCAATTCTCAGCTAATACTATTCAATATTATTATTTTTCGTCTAAATCTTTCTTTATTAGATTTGTTATAGTAATTTTACAGTTGCTACAATATAAATATTAAGTGAGCAAGTTAAATCTATATTATAACAATTACGATTTCATAGCCATTGTAATAACTATGCTTTCATAGTTACTATAACAATTATAACGGTTATAATTTTGTAATTACTACAACGTAACGTAAAGTATAGTTATTACAATACATACTTACAATGACTACGACTTTGTAGCACATTATAAGTATATATTGTAACAATTATATAATTATAGCTATTATAATATGTATACCAGTTACCCTTTTATAATTACTATAATATACTCGATTAGGTCAAAATTTAGATAGGAGATAATAATATTGAGCGTGTAGTTAGATAATTATGTAGAGATGAATAATACGTTGAATTATCTTTTCAATAAAAAATTAAAGTTAGACATCAAATAAATTTTCATTATTAAAACAAAAGATGTTTTTTTGTTAAAATAAATAAATAAATTTAATTAGCTAATTGTCAGATGACGGATCCAGTTTAATTCCTATAAATTTATCATAATTAAAAATTAAATCATAAATATTTAATTAATAATTTAAAATCCTTACCACTGCATACCCCTAGCCGGACTATTTTTGCCCGAGAAAATATATCGAATCGAAAACAAAATACAATCTAAAAAATTCTCACTAAATTATTAAATCTAGAAGAGACACTTGTCGTAATCTACCTCAATCCGAAGAACACGGCGGCTACCAAACCCAACTAGTTTTTCCCCCTCCTTCCACGCGCGTAGTCAGCCGAGTCAGACAAAATATTGCAAGGATTTGCTGTATTCCTCAAGTGTCCAAGGAGTCAATGATTCTGTTCAATTGGCCGTGATCGAAAACCGACTTAATAGAGCGCAGCAAGAGGAAGAATTCAGTGGAGGGCGACCTAGACGAAGCAGCGGATCCTCGGGGCCCAGGCACCGCAACGCCATGTTCCTTCGGGCAAACGGAATGAAGCATAAATTTAAATAAATAAACTGCCGAAAAAAGGGGGAGCTTGTTTCGTCGCAAACCTGGGGCGATCACCCCGGAAATCCCCAACGATTCGTCCCCCTTTTCCAGTTTTCCTTCACCACATCGATCCTTGGATTCTCTTCCTTTCCGTGTTGAATCGGGAGCGAGAGGGTTGTCGAGTGGCGGAATTGCAGATTCGAGTTCGGTGCATGGCGTCGCCGCTTCGGTTGCTGGCGGCGAGGGCGGCCCGAGGGGGTCGGTCGTACACCCGCGGGTTCCCCGTCCGGAAGTTCTCCAGATCGACCTACGCCCTCGCTCTTATGGTGCTCCTCGTCTCCTCGCTCGCCCTGCTACTTCTGCTGATCGGGCTCGGGATCTTCTCCCTCCCCGTCCATTCCGACGACGCTTCCTTCCCCCGCATCCGCGAGAACTTCGTGCGTGAAGTGTAGGTGCTTGATTTGTTGCTCTTGTTGTTAATTTTTGGATTGGAGGGAGACCTGACTGAGCGAGTTCGGTTGGTGCAGGGAGGGTTTGGGGCATCGAGGGCCGCAGTGGACGGAGGTCATCTCTTGGGAACCGCGAGCGTTTGTCTACCACAATTTTCTGGTTAGTCTAAGAAATATTTACTCCTTTTGAGTTATTTTTTCACCTTAGCGACTTGGGAGATGGACTCTGGAACTTCGACTACGCTGCCGTTGGCATAAGGCTTGAAAAGATTGCTCTTTTCTTTAGAACGCAAAATTTTCTAGTTTGTTGCTCCACATGGGTTTATCATATAGGAGTCATGAGTTTGTGGAGACCTACAAGGTTACTGAAAATTCGAGCGTGGTAACTAGAGATGATAGTAGGATGCTAGATGGTTGGACGATTGACTTGTTTAGGCCTATTTTTAATTTTGGATGGCTCGAAAAATGTTTATGTTAGTGCCAAATATTGGACAAAGGTTTGCTTTTAATGATTTGTTTGGTTGAATTTGAACAAAAATATGAAATACTTTTACATGCTTGAACCTTGGTCCTACTTAAAATATAATATATATCATCTCAATGATTTAGTTCATGGTCTAATGTTTGAATAAGTAAATGATCTAATGACAATTCGAGATTTTGATACACGACATAATCCTTTTTCTTCCTTGGAGTTCCTCTTTAAATGACCATATGAAGAACAATTTATGCTGAATGATGATCACAAATTGTCATATTGACTGGTTCCAAGTTATTAGGCATTTTGCATTTTGAATTCATGCTACGCTTTTTCTTCTGAAGATACATCCATTATAACCTTTTCCAGATTACATATTCATTTTTGCTAGACCTGGATCCTATTTACTTAAATTGTTAACAAATAAAAGAAAAAATTTGTAGAATTTTTCTAGGGCTTTTCTCGTTTGCTTATCTTTCTAGCTGTCCTATGTGGCTTGGATGAGTCTCTATATATGTGTGAAATTTGACTTATCGATTGTAGTCCAAGGAAGAATGTGAGTATCTTATTGAGTTGGCAAAGCCTCATATGCAGAAGTCAACAGTTGTTGATAGCACTACTGGCAAGAGTAAGGACAGCAGGTTAGCACATTGCAGTTGTTCCTTAGAATGAGAAAATTTTCAGACTACTATTTCTTAACATTCTATATCTTCATTATGTAGGGTCCGGACAAGTACAGGCACATTTCTCCATCGGGGGCAAGATAATGTAATCAAGGCTATTGAGAAAAGGATAGCAGACTATTCTTTTATCCCAGTAGGTATGCTAGTGTGATGTCTTCTTTCTGTTAGAAGTGGTAAAATGTTAATCTTTTTCCTAACGATAGATGCACCTAATGTTCTATTTTAGACAATGACAGAAGGAAAATAGGACTCAAGGATATGTAGAACTGGTGGAGTTGGCATGGAAAAAAGGACATGGGGCAGTAGTCAAACCTTGAAAATTGCAAAGTTTATTATTGAAGTATGGTAGCAAGTAGAATTATATAAGTTTTTAAGAAACAAATTTTTTGGGGAAAATAACAGAATGTTTGGACCATAAACCATTGGAATTGAGTGGTGGCTTTGTGTTTGACTATGATTGTATATTTTACACAGTTGTTTCTTGTTTTACGCATATGTTCTTGATCAATTATATAAGAGTTTTGATTTTGCTTTTATTACAGAGATTTGTGTCCAAGATGAAGCAATTGTAAATTATGATGCTGTTGGAGAATTATCATAATATATGCATTCTAAAAGTGACTGCCAAAAAAGCTGCATACACTTATTTCTTGCAAAAATAGAATTGTTATCATTTTACTTGATGCAAAAAGCGCAATGCTCAATTATGAGATAATAATTGTGAATACTTTCTGGTAAAATTGGCTTGTATCTGAGAGGTTCATTGGTTAGGTAGACTTCAAATACGACTTTGCTACAATGCTACTCATTTAAGGCTATTTTTCTGTTCTTATTAGTGATTTTTGCTGATTGGTCTAGACTCCTATGAGTTCAAGCATTCATTACTAATTTAATGATGATTATTCTGTTTTGTTCATGATTTAATTGACTCATCTAGACATCTACTTGTAGCTTGTTATTTGCTTTGCCTTTTTCACTATGGTTGTGCCTTAATCTATTATCCATATTTTGTAGAAAATGGGGAAGGGCTTCAGGTTCTGCATTATGAAGTTGGACAGAAATATGAACCTCATTTTGACTATTTCTTTGACGAATATAACATTAAGAATGGAGGTCAGCGGATGGCTACTGTTCTAATGTATCTGTATGTCTCTGTTCTTTACATCTTCAATATCTTTGTGTTTTTATGTTTTCTTCAAGTTACTGGAAATGATGTTGCAATTGTTGCTGTTTTATATTTGTATGTATAGTTCGGATGTTGAAGAAGGCGGTGAGACAATTTTTCCCAGTGTCAAAGTAAACAGCAGTTCTTTACCATGGTATAATGAGTTATCAGAATGCGGAAAACAGGGTCTTGGTCTTAAGCCAAAGATGGGAGATGCATTGCTTTTCTGGAGTATGAAGCCTGATGCCACTATAGACCCATTGAGTTTACATGGTTAGTTACTTCTCACTTCTATTCCAGGGAAATGTTTTTGGTCAGAGTTTCAATCTCTGAAGAAGCATTTGTTGCATTATTTGTTGCATATGTCTGAATTTTAATTTTTCAGAAATTTGATCATTTGGTTATCCATTTCGATGATGCTTACAGGTGGCTGCCCTGTGATCAAGGGAAATAAGTGGTCTTCTACAAAGTGGATGCATGTACACGAGTACCATTGATGCAAAGGTATCCTTTATCTTAACTAAATTGATATATTTTTTTTTCATTGTTTGATATTTCTTAACCATTTATTCAAGTTCAAAAGTTTGTTTTAGAGTAAAATTGTTTTCAATACACTGTCTTGGTGATTACACTTTGTGCAATGCTTGAATAAGTTTCTTTCATTATGCAACAAATATTTGGAAGACACAGATTAGCTGATGCAGAACAATTACCATTCGTAAAGTAGAAAAATGATTTAGAGCCGAAAAGGTAAAACAGGGGAATGAATTGTGGGGCAAGTGATACTTTAAGGTAACTCATCATTAAGCTCGTTCAACCTCTGTTGCACCCCCAAGTGGGTCATATGCAACCTAGACAACCACAAGACCATCTCTTCAGCATCTGCTGATCCGAAAAGTTATCATTCACCAAAACTACATACCACAAGAATTATTATAACATTACTACCACAATCGCTAAATCGCACCACAAAGAATGTGTTAATTAAAAGCTCAAATTACTTGAAATTTTCATACGTAAATTCTTGGATGGTTCAAAAATATAACGACAAACCTGGGTATCAAAACATATATAAAGCTACATCTACGTGAGCAAAATGTGATGAGAAGAAGGATAACATCCTTATATACATGAAGAATAATTAAATGAAACGATCCTATGATACTGCATATTAAAACCATATGGGATGATATCAGCATATTGAACCCACCTAAGAGCTCAAGGGCTTAAAAATCTGCCATGTTAATTATTAAATTAATTTTCACTGGAGTTGCTCCAACTGCCAGTGGCTAGCCAGCCGTTGGCGATGGGCTGTCGGGATGGTTCTGGTAGGCTTGGGCAGCCAATCAATCACCAGTAGTATATGCCAACAAATACAGCAGTGAAGGCAAAGGTATTTTTGAAATTTTATAAAAGGAGTTTTATTTTAGCAATGTTTTGGATAGAGGGAGCCTCACAGGACATTAATGAAAATATTAGGGCAGACTTTTTGTTTTCAAAATTTTATAAAAGGGAGCTTCTCATTTTGACCATTTAGTCATAGTTTCTTCAAGAGTGTATTATTAGTGAATAATATATGTAGGATATTAAATACTTTCAGAGTTTTTCTGTTCATCTAATTCAACCATTCTTTTTTCTTATTTTATTAATTATAAAGTTATAATCGTCATTCTGGTTCTTGAATCCATTTATTAGTTGATAATTATATTCATTCCATTCTTTCTACCGTGATTTCATGTTATTAGATGTTTTATTGTGAACTTCATGTACGATCCTACTTGCCTTCCAATACCACGAAAAGTATCAAAGCTTTTTATCTATTTGCTTTCCTTCACATCTTTAAAAATCATTTATCAAGGATAGATAAAAATGAGTGGCTGAAGGGGAGCCTTGGCACAATGGTAAAGTTGTTGCCATGTGATTAAAAGGTCACGGGTTCAAATCCTGGAAACAGTCTCTTGCAAAAAGCATGGTAAGGCTGCGTACAATGGATCCTTCCCCGGGACCCCGCATGACGGGGGCTTTGTGCATCGGGCTGTCCTTTTTTTTTTTTTAGATAAAAATGAGTGGCTGCATACTTTTTTGGAGTTTGGTATTGTCGAATGAAGGCTCCTGTCACTCAACATGAAATGAAATTAATGCCTACATTAAGAACAAAAACAATGAAGAACCAACACATGTTCTGTTTAAAGAAACAAGAAATGTCTTCAAGTTGCATAATCTATTGCTCAAAAATCCTATAGTGGTTCTATTAATGGCTATGTTCAGCCACTTCAGTTCCTTGGGTCCGCAATGTTTTTGCAAACTTATGGTTAGTTTACTAGGATGAAAATAGAAAAGGATGTAGGGAAAGTGACATAAAAGATATGTAAAAGGATGAAACTTCACATGTAATTTTGTGAGGCTTTCTTTCTCGTCTCCTGACTTCCAATCCAACTGTGGACTAATTTTGCCTGAAGAGTGGGAATCAAAGGCTACGTTTAAGCCATTCTTTGTGAGAGAAAATAAAAGCAGCAAATGGATAATCCTATGAAAAAGTTCGTGAACCAATTTGATTCTTAGACAAACATCATTCCTCATATGCAATCATATGTTGAGAATTCTCTTTTCATATGGCTTTTGAGTCACTTCAGTAGCTGATAGTTAGAGAAAAAGGCCCATTTCGTTATGACATATTTCTTACAAATTAAAGAGACATTGTTATATGACACCATTTATAATTGTAGCTGATGGGTGAATGCAGCATTCCACCCTTTTTATTCACTTTTTTATATAATAATTTGTCATTTTATTTATTTTTCTTTGCAGATCGCGCTAACCAGTCATTATTTGCCAACTCTTGGCCAAACATAACCACAGCATTCTTCACTGGTAGGAATACACAATTTTGTTAACATGCATAGCATACCAAGAGTTCTGTGAACTCATATACTTTGCCAACCGATATGTAAACGAATTCATTTTCCCATGGTGATTGGCAAAGCAACTTCCTGTTTACCTCCAAACAATAATTACCAAGACCTTTAAAGTATATTTTAGCATGCTACATCAAATAAAGATGTTTATCAAAACCCACCAGGGAAATATATGTAAGAGAATAGGAATGTGCTTTATCTTGTTTTTTCATTGAATCTTTAGCTTATTGATGTAAGATTATTGCATAATTACTTAGTCAAGGAATGCCAAATAGATAATATATATACAGATAATGTTGCAAATTACTGGTTACCAACTTTCTAATAGGAAAACTTTAGGATTTTAATAAGTTTGCTTCAATTTAATCCAGTTCAAATGATCCAAATAGGCTTCTTTTTCTTCAACTGCTTGTGCAAATTGTATGCACAAACATATTTTTTTAAAACTACTTTAGGTTTATAATTGTAAAAGGATCTAGCTGAATACTTCTCATCCATGCATTTTGATATGGGTTAGATTTGCAACCCTAGACTTCTGTTTGTATTTAATTAAACTATGGATACAGTGGATAAAATTAATATTGTTTTCATGTCATGCATCCAACCCAAAGCCACTTCAACCAAAGTCAGCTTTCATTTTAACAACTTGCTAGAATTTTGCTGGATTCTAAGTACAAATTCCAACAATATTTAACTAATCCGATCTATATTATTGGATCACAATACTTGAAGATCCAGCAATTATTTTGAGACCATTATTCTTGCCAAAGTCTACATGTGATTGATGCATTAGGCAACATTATTAGACTCTTTTCTCACTGATCCTAATTATTTTCTTCATTTTTTTTGTGTTCTCTATTGTCTGGAAGAACATTAATAGCAGAAGGCAACATGTGGAAGTAGTTTGATTATGTCCCTGTGGTCACCCTCAATCAATATCCTTTAGGTCTCTTTCATCTCAAGGAAAGTTGAGGGAGGCAACTTATTAGTGTCCCTAAAAATTAAATAAAGGAATAAAGAAACAAAATCCTTTAGTGTTCATCTTGTTTGTTTTGTTTCTCAAATCTCCCTTTAATATTTTAAAATCATTAAAATACTCTAAAAACTTCTGTAGCAACATGAAGAATTTAGTCTACTATTGGGCATGTTTAACATAAAACGACTATTACTCGAATAAACAACAAATGAATTATTTTGAAAGTCTATTTTTAAGTGTGCACAAGCTTTGGATAATAAACGTTGAGATGTGATTGCTACTGTTCAACAGCTGTTAGGACTAAATTTTTTAAGTAGCTTAATCTCCCTACTTAAAAGATTGTCATTTCCAAACTCATTTTTAGGACTTTGCAATTCCACATCACCAAAATGATTTCTTTATTTTTTATTTTTTTAAATATAAAGCTCCACCGATTTCCTAAATGAATATAATTTACAAAAAAATTATAATATTTTTTGAGAATTTTTATTTATTTTTCTCTGTTTGATATGATTCTTCTCCAATTCATTTGTGGGGTTGGATGGGTCATTTTTGATTAATTGGTTTGAAAATTTGAATATATAGATTATCAAGAAAAAAAATAAATCGCTCGAAGAGATCATGGCATAGATTCGGTGGGTGAGCAATTGTTCTTTCATCGAACTATAAACGAGTGACGATGAAGATTGAGAGTGATTTGGGGAGGATGGGGGACCTTATATTTTTCGTAAAATAAATTGGAATTAAAATTGAACAAATTTAGATGATAAATAGAGGCAAAAGCAAATCAAATTGCCTCTCGGGGCAACGATAAGAGATAGGATGAGTTGATTAAATAACGAAGGTTTAAGTTCCATAAAGAATTTTAAAAAATTATAACTTTGGACTGTTTATGTTTTTGAATTTATGTTAGTGGTTAGTATGAATGTCATCTTTATAATTATTAATCGGATCATAAAAATTAAATATTTAAATTAAAAAATAATCAATTCAAATTAACAATAAAAAAATGGATAAAAGATTCAACTCTTTCTAATAAATTTGACATATATAAAAGTGGTTTAAGTAGAGTAAACACTATAAAAAATATATTTTAAATAAAAAATGAGAAGTAAAATAATTCGGTGTTTATTTTTTATTTTTAAATTGTAGAAAAAAAAGGAAAAAAGAAAAAGAAAAAAAAAATATGGAAAAGCGTTTTTGGGAGATGAAAAGAGGGCAGGTTTTTGAACCAGACCAAATCACAGCACACAGGCACCAATTTGTCTTCCGGAAAGCTCCGTTTTCTCCCTCCGTCCCTCCTCTCCGAAGGGTCTTCTCTGCTCCTCTCTCGGTTTAAGATCGCTGCTTTGTCCCTTGGGGTGGGGTGTTGCGCGGCGGAGGGGAGGCGGCAGTGGAAGGTGGTGTTGGCACCGATAACTGTAGGGGGTCGACTTCAGCTGAGTGGGTTTTCGCCAGCCGTGGAGAGGAAATGCCGATGAGTCGAGGTTGTCAGATTTGCACCTGGCCAGAGCGGCCGGATCTATGATGAGCGAGGGCGAGTGCGGCTTGCAGTTCGTGGGTGGTCTGATCCGTCCAGGAAGCAGGGGAGGCGGCGGCTCTTTGTTGCGTAGAAGCAAGCGCCATGGCGACCGCCAAGCGTGCTTACAAACTACGTATCCTTTTATTGGTACAGTTCTGTGGGATTCAAATTTTTCTTGAGGCTTACTGTCTAGTGATTCTAAAAGGCCCCGCCTTTGTTTTCAAAAACAATTTGTTATTGTTTTTCTTTTGGGTAAAAAATTGTTTTGGAGATTCTAGTGTTCAGAACAATTTTTTGGCTGACCGCTTTGGATAAATCGCAGTCATATGATCTCAAGATCTCGCTTTGCTTTAAGCTATGGATCTCTTTGATTTCTGAATGAGATTTGGTAACCTTGACGAAAGTAAATATAGAGGAATTTGTTGCACATTCCTCCAATGTGAATTGTCTAAAGATAGGAAGGAAGACTTCGAGGGTTCTGGTTACTGGAGGAGAGGATCACAAGGTCAATCTTTGGGCTATTGGAAAACCCAACGCTATATTGGTGGGTACCTCTCCACCTTCTATCGCCTACTCAAGCTTGTGGTGATTTCATGTATGATGAAGTGTTCTACTTCTATTCTAACTGTATTTTTCCCCCCCATTTTGGCTATACAAAGAGCCTAGCAGGACATATGAGTGCAGTTGAATCTGTAAGTTTTGATTCGTCGGAGGTACTAGTGGCTGCAGGTGCAGCTAGCGGTTCAATAAAGTTGTGGGATTTGGAAGAAGCAAAAAGTAGGACATCTTTTTTTCAGCAGTAATTAGGTATCACAGAAAACAGAGAAGCTGCTTCATATGACTTAGTTTTGCTTTGTGCAGTTGTTCGTACTCTCACAGGCCACAGGTCAAATTGTATAGCAGTTGATTTTCATCCATTTGGTGAATTCTTTGCCTCTGGATCACTAGATACAAATCTAAAAATATGGGATATCAGAAGAAAAGGATGTATCCATACTTACAAAGGTCATACTCGAGGAGTTAATGCCATTAAATTCACTCCGGATGGGCGGTGGGTCGTTTCTGGTGGGGAAGATAACACTGTGAAGGTTTTCCTCAATCTTGTGCATTCACATGTTTTATTTTTCTGATTGGATTCTTGAATGATATGTACTCTGTCATTTATCATCAATTTTTCTGAAATAACATCGAGTTTAGCAGTAGAAAAACATACTAGACAATTTTGATTATATTTTCTTAGCACAAAAATTCCTCTGTACATTATTATGGATGGAATCTGAATCAAATGTATCTTGATTTCCAATCTTGGCGACAGCTTTGGGATCTTACTGCTGGAAAACTTCTGCACGATTTCAAATTTCATGAGGGTCAGATTCAGTGCATTGATTTCCACCCCAATGAATTTCTACTGGCAACAGGTTAGATTAGTGTCATTTGTGTTGGGATGAAACAGTGACCATGTGTAAAATATTACGCATGTAAATTTGATGTGAATTGTTTAGCAAATGGCTTTGATTATTTTACCTCTTCATCTCTATTCTCCCTAATTGTGGTTCCTCAAACCTATATAAGATAATGCTGCCAGACAAATTCTACTACCTTATTATTAATTTAGGTTTGTATCTTCATGTCCTTGCTCTTTTGATTGTTTTTTAGAACACCTTATACTGTGATGTGTTATAATAATTCCATGCTGCCTTTGCATAATTTTGATGTTTGAGTTACAATTATGTCGCCATTTTGATGCAGTGACTAGTTTAATTTGGTGATCATTCTTTTGAACCTTTCTTAGAGTAACTATCTTCAATATTGATTTGAGTTCTTTTGTCAACTCTTTTACCAGCGTTCTAGTATTTTTTGTTATTATTTTTGTTGGGACTGCAAATCTTGGTGTCAACTTAGGTGAAAATATTTAAGGTAAAATCATAAATATTTTGGGTTATTATGAAAACTAAAACAAGAAGGATTAATACTTGGAGAAATTAGGTATGTAATCTCAGACAAAATGGATTCAACAGTTGGACAAAATATATCTCATGTCTACAGTTGGCTATTTCAGTGTTGCCAATTCAAAAGCTGAATTTCTCCATTTAATTTGCAGGCTCAGCTGATAGAACTGTTAAGTTTTGGGATCTTGAAACTTTTGAGTTAATAGGATCTGCTGGACCTGAGGTAGTTGATCATGTTAATTTTATTGGTACTCTTGTATTCTTTTTCTCATTTTAATTGTTTATTTTACTAAAAACCAAGATATTTGTGCTCTTACCTAACAAAATAATAGCCATAATGTAAACATGAAAAATTAAGGTGGTTTGAGTGGTCTACTCCACTCCTTTATTACGCTACTAATCTTATTGCTTCAAATTAAAATACAAACCACATGGAATGACTTTTCTCAAATTGAACTATAGTCCTTTTATGTAATATATACTAATGTGAGTATACTGATGTGCTCTTTTTAAGAGCGCTTATACACACATTTAACTATACAAAATTAACCACAAAAGTAGTAAAAGGATTATCAATGTACTTATTTCATTATCAATTTCCTTGTTTGAAGCTCCTTGAATGCCCTTGTTTGTCGATGACAATGATTTCATTGAAGCCTAAATAACTTAAAGAGGTTTAGGAGAAATCTGACTGAAATAAAACCTTGATCAAATAGAACTTTTACTAAACACTCAAAATTATAGGCCTACCTTATTTTATTTCATTGCAATTCATAGGATGAAAAGAGCCTCTATCAGAAGACTTTGCATGAATGATTCAATTAAGAACCTTCACGTGTAGCAGTATGTTGGCAAAACAGAATGTTGTTGTAGCTTGTTTGAAGATATGGATGCTGGTGATTAAACAAAATTGTTATATATATATCGTGGGTTGAAGAAATTTAAGTAGATTAATGAATCTTAAATTAAAACGTAGGATATGCAATTAGAGATTAAGATGCTAGCATGTGGATTGAAACCTTGAGCCAACAGTCCTATTGAAATTTATTGAATTTCTCCTTAGGTATATAATTTGAGTCTCTATGACAGTTACTTGCTCATATAGGGCTCCAAGATCCTCTTTTTTTGTCAAACTGTAGGTGCTTGCCTAGATCCTCACATTCGTGAAACAAGATATTTAATTGAGTAAATACGGAAATATAGTCAAATTTACAAGAATACTATTATGATTGCAGATTAGTAAGTTGATTGCTAATCATCATGGTATATAACAATGGGAATAATCACTGATCTGGTGATATTAAATCACATAAAAATTGTTCCAATGGAATTAGTTATCTAAGTATACCCATAGCTCTTCTTTTACATAGTAACTTGACCTTGAAGATTATATAAACTGACCCACTGTTTTTTTTACCATTTAATAATGCATATAACTTTTATGTTTTAGTGGCTCTATTTTTGTAATGCTACTAATAGAGTTTGCATTTTCTTTTCCTGCTAGGGAAGGTGAGAGAAACGGAAGGAAAAAAGTATTAATGTTTTAGATCATTTTTTTCAGATATTTATGCATAGAACCGTTTTGTCTTGTCTAATGTAGACACATTTTCTAGTTTCAACAAACCAATAGGTTATTAAAAAAAAACTGGTATATCCTTTTTTAAATCATATATTTAACAGGGTTCGTTAAGCAACCGGTATGTCCTTGCATTATCATTGAAAGCTAATGTGCAATTTTTATTGAAATTAACTCCAGACTTCTGGTGTGCGTTCTATGATCTTTAATCCTGATGGGAGAACTTTGCTTTGTGGACTGCATGAAAGTCTCAAGGTAACCTTAATCTCTTAATTACTATACTGATAGCTTCTGTATGTACTGACTATAAACATATACAGGTTTTTTCTTGGGAACCAATAAGATGCCATGATGCTGTTGATGTGGGGTGGTCTAGATTATCAGATATGAATATTCATGAAGGAAAACTTCTTGGATGTTCATATAATCAAAGCTGTGTTGGAGTGTGGGTTGTGGACCTCTCTGTGCGTTCTAACTTTATTCGTAATTTTAATGTTATTTCATTTATAGTTTTGGCAGAAAGATTCAACATGATGTTAGTTTACATATAGTAACCCATTGATCTGAACTACAGCTCATTGAACCATATGCAATTGGTGTTGCTGCCAATTTAAATGGGGAAGCAAAGTCTATCCTAAGTGGTAATTTATCTATGCAAACTGATAGTAATATAAAGTCTAATATGGGGAAGCTATCCATTTCACAAAGTTCAGAACCTAATCCTAAGGAGACAAAATTGCCACCCTGTAAGTTATTGGTTTATCTTTAGTTAATTATCTCCATTACTATAGATGCAATAGTGAATCTGTTTAAATGCATTTTAGATTTCTCATCTTTTGTATCTTTTCTAAATAAAGCAAGTACAGGCATCCTTAGCACTCCTCAAAAGATAGGGACAAGTGGTGCCCCCAAAACAACTGCTGCAGCACCTTCAGCAGTTGCTTCTATTACTGCAAAAAGAAGTTCAACAAAATCTAATGTTGCCACAAGTCTGCAGGCCATCAACAAAACAAATATTATACCTGTTATTGTCCCCAGAAGTAGCCCTAGGCCAGATTTATCCTCTGATTCTGCATCCTCTGATTCTGCTAAAGAGACTGATGTTGGAAGGACAATACAATCTGATATCCAGTCAAAATTTTCTAGTTTCAGAAATGCACCAAACATCAGAGAAGATTCTGACAAAGCAGATGTCTCGAAGTCTGGATTTGTGGCGAGTAGAAATACTGAGCAGCATGAACTTCTGGGCCAAAATGCTATATCTTCTGACATTTCCATAACACAAGCATTGACAGTAGCTGGAGCAAACAACTTGGATGATGTTAGACATGTTGCAATAGCAAGGGCCAGAACTAATTTATTCAGAGAGACAGTTTCAAATTATGATCAGGAAACTTGTAAGTTCTAAATCCTTACTGGGTTTATATGTTGCAAGACACTTTTGTAATTATTCACTCTTTTCCAGTTCACAACTGTACATTTTATATTGTCATTTTTTGTGCATCTATGATCTTGAATTGTATGAAGTTATAAACTGAGAGTAGTGGGTTGAATGAGAAGCTTTTGGAGTCTTTTGTGAACACCCCCTTATGCATTGACTCTGCACCACCCACCATATTTTATTGATCATAAGATTGAGGAGTTTAGAAGTTGAAATACATACTATTTGGCACTCCAATATGTCAAATAAAATTTTGCCTCAGCCAACTAGACAGCCAGTGTCTAACATTATGTTTGAACTAGCATATGTCAACATAAATTTTTTGCTTTGTGCTTTTGATTGTGACTTATTGTTTATGCTGTTCTCAAACTTGACTTATTTTTATTGTTGTGCTGGCCTACATGGTGGATGGGGGCATGACAATTGATGCATGCTCATGAATTAAACTTATTGTTGAGTTACTTTATGAGCTGTGCAATTTGTTCTATGACGTTTTAGTGATTTTGACATGTAATTTGTGGCAGAGTAATATATTTTCTAATTATAAACTGTGAGGTTACTTAGTGTTTGATATCTATTTTAAATGCGCATATTAGATTGGATTTAAAGAAAGAAAATGCTTTCTATAGATTTTTACATTTTGCTCCAGAAAATATAAGATGCATTAAGCTGTCTAATCATAAAAGAAGAAATTATCATTTGACAAGTCTTACTTGTTGATTTATGACAAATACTAATTTCATAAGCAAGATACTTAAAAAATTTTGTCTTTCTTTCTACTAGTTAAGGTCTAGCAGAGGCATGATCCTTGCTAGAAGACTATAGGTGATTATAATGGTTTATTTAGCCTGTGGAAGTTATGATAATTACCACTTGATTGATGATGATTGTTGGATATGACCTACTCAATCACAGCATAGGGATAACTTGGATATCATGCCAGCATTAGTTTTCTCTGCATCTTAGTTAATTTTACAGCCATGATCAGGAATTCACATGTCAGATGCTAACAGTTTCAGTAATTAATATCTCATCAGGATATCCAAATTGCATATTGATATTGGCTAAAATATCAGACATTGTTTTTTATTGTTATAAATGATTTATTTTGGCTCATGTACAGACAACATTAGAGTCCAAAAGCCAATGGAAGCATCTTCTTTTGTAGTTCCCAAAGGAGGTATTCTCTTACTGTTGCTTTTTGGTGTAGTGGTTATAGTTCATGTTTTAATTTTCTGATGCTTTAGGAAGAACAAGGTCGCTTGTAGCAAATTTTGAAAGGAGGGATCAAAGTAGGGCACAATCTCCAAGCTATGGACCAAGCTTAAGTAGTTCTCCTGAGACAGGAGTTGGAGCTATCTCAAATTCTTTGGTACATTATCCAATCTTACCCGTGTCATTAGTTTCACTATGTTGTTACTTGTTAGTAATTTGTTACATTTGACTTTGTATTAGACGGGCTGTCTAATAAGTTAAATATGTTTTGCAACCAAAATCATGAAAAACAATTGTGTACAGATGATTTTGTAAAAATTTAAAAGGGAAATTGAACTAAAATGGTCTCAATTTTTAGTTTTTGCTCGGAAAAGATCCGTTTTTCATAGATGACCCTCATCCATGCCCAATATTCTTCCTCAACCCATATACAAAGTAAAGTATTTACCAAAACTTTGATAAGTGCTAAAAGGTGATGCATGTTATGTTTATTTAGGATCACTGGTGTGATTTCTCAAAATTATTTAGAACTTGTCCCAGGGTTGCCTTTTGCACACCTTCTGCCACCACTTCCACTCCATGTTTCTCATGGGAGCTAGAATCCTAACTGCAGATCTCTCTTCTGAAAGAGAGTATCCTCTCTCTTCCAGTGTTGAGCAATGATTCTTTCTAATTGGTGCATTCTGGAGAACGCCCCAACAATTCAAAATTTTGGAGGTCTCAACTATCTCAATGACTCCTGCTGGTCTTCCGGATCTAATTTTATGTCCATTACCATGAAATTATTAAACAGGAAAAAGTTTGCTCTGTGGTTTGCAACTGCAACAGTTGTAGTTGGGTCATTGACCGAGGTTAGTTGTAGCACTTCACTACCTAGACTATGAGATTTGTGACTCGGCCAGGACCTCATGGTGCAGAGTGATGCCCTATTATTCGCCCTTTGGTGGTCAATCAAGCCTAGCCTCATAAGCACTTGAGGCCAACACATTACTGACTTTTAAGTGCTTTTACATTCACCAACAATTTCATGTACAAGTGGATATACTCTTCCTTTTAACTGTTTTTATTTTTTATTTTTTCAAAAATTAGAGTATGTGCTCAGATCACTTCATTTCTTCTGAAATTACTGTTGACATAGTGTTTTTTAAACATTCTGAACAGAGTCAAAATCAATATACTGAAGAAGAAACCTTATCTGCTTCGGATGAGAATTCTATTGCATTTTTATTGAAAAAACATCACCAATTTTTAAATTTGGCCCGAACTCGGTTGACCAAATTACAGGTAAATTTTTTACTTTCAGCAGTTAGCAGTTTTTGCTGGTCAGTTTACTGATTGCACACAACAGAAACAACCAATGCCATCATGAAGATCCTTAAGTGTGAATCACAAGTTTCTTCACTAATTGTTTCCTTGTTTTGCAGGACTAAAATGAATAAAATATGCAGTCAACATAAGCCCACGTTTTGGATATCTATTATATTACAATTTCATATAGCTATCTCAGGAAGCTCTTGGATTTTTTTGCTCTTGTGATTGCATTTTAGCATTTTCAAATGTTGAACTAGAAAAATAGGTTTTGATTAACTAGTTATTGTCAAATCAAATTGGAAGCATGATTACGCATGACTAATCTTTTTTTTTTTTGAGTATTTCTTTTGAGATGTTTTATCTTGCAGATCCTTAACTCTGGTAGTTCCTGGCCTTAGTAGTATTTAAGATCATGTGTAATAGTTGCTTTCCTTCTAATTTCGGTCAACACAGTAAATGAACAAAAGTATAGATATTTTATCTGAAAATTCTAGTTAGCTGAACCCATTTTGTGCGTTATTTGGTTATTATTTTAATCGTGTTGATTCTCCTCGTACAAGCAAGCTATCTGCCATTGCAGCAAACTACTTGAAAATGAGTTACTAATGTTTATATTCTTTACATACACTCTGCAGGTAGTTCACCGACTTTGGCGAAGAAATGATGTTAAAGGTGTCATAGGTGCTATTGAGCGAATGTCTGATCATAGTGTATGTACCCTTATTCCAATTTATTGGATATCTCGATGAGGACATGGTTTATCATACTACTATGCAGAATTGTAATTTTGTTACAAACCTCGTCTAACTTCTGTAATAACATAACCAGGTCTCTGCTGACATAGTCAGTGCTCTCAAAGATAAAAGTGATGTTATCACTTTGGATATATGCACATCCCTCCTGCCACGTCTCACCAGCCTTATCGAAAGCAAGATGGATAGGTATGGTTCCAGCAGTTCCTGTGAATTGTTTCGCCTGAGATAGCATAATATCTTGCCTTTATATTGAACAATCTTAACATTATGTTGTATTGGCAATCATCAAACTGTTGTTAACCACTGTATGGTGTCAAGTTATCAGAAAGTATCTGCAACCTACCCTTTTTTGTTCCCTTGCCTTTATCCTTTTTCATGTTATACCTTTTAGATCTTTTTACCTTCTGTTTCCTTCCCTTAACATTCTATTTCGTAGTTTATTAGGTTAAAAGATAAATGACAACAAATTTTTTTATTATTCTTTTTATTCATTTTGCCCTAGCCCTTCATAATTTGGTAAGCTTTGTGGGCATTACAAAAATGGTGCAAATCCTCAAAAGATGAGATATGATGGTTTGTTTGATCAAGATATCTATAGGCATCAGAACTTTAGTATGTGGTTTGTATTATCTACCAGTTGCACCTTGAATGAGTATATACATATCACATTTGATCAGCACATTATTTCTGCACCAAAATCTTCTTGATGCATTTTAGGTTGCTCTCCTTCACAGGCATTTGAGTGTTTCCCTGGAAATGCTGCTGAAGCTGATCAGGGTTTTCGGTCCTGTAATCCGTTCAACTTTGTCGGCGGACCCATCTTCTGTTGGTGTCGATCTTCAAGCAGAACAGAGGTCCGTTCTCAGTTACATTTACCATGTTTATCTTCTTCTCATACAAGTTACAATTGTTACTCTTAAACCTATCTCGATCATTGCTAGGTTGGAAAGATGCAATTTGTGCTTCATTGAGCTGGAGAAGGTCCAGCAAAAAATTCCTTCCATGACAAGGTAAATAAATTGCTACCACCATGAGAAAGGACTCCACTGTTTTTTAAAAATAAAAATAGAGGAATACGAACTAGCATATCGAAATGGAAAATACCATAGTGGTTCTTTAGGATTTCTTGTGGACAGTCATTTTTTTTTTTTTGTGATACTTGAATTTTTCATATCGAAGGAAATTGACTA